>NW_028133177.1:0-410559 GCF_964374135.1 Grampus griseus | reverse complement strand
GAAGCCTGACACTCACCCGTCCCCTAATCCTAACCCGTACGCTGACACTAACCCGCGCCCTCACACGTATGCTCCCCCTAAAGCGTTGTCGTGCCCTCACCTGGACCCAAAACCGTCCCCGTCCCCTAAACCTAACCCTAGCCCGAACCCTAACCCTAACCCTTCCCCGAAGCCTGACCCTCACCCGTCCCCTAATCCTAACCCATACGCTGACAATAACCCGCGCCCTCACACGTACGCTCCCCCTAAAGCGTTGTCGTGCCCTCACCTGGACCCTAAACCGTCCCCGTCCCCTAACCCTAACCCTAGCCCGAACCCTAACCCTAACCCTTCCCCGAAGCCTGACCCTCACCCGTCCCCTAATCCTAACCCGTACGCTGACACTAACCCGCGCCCTCAAACGTACGCTCCCCTAAAGAGTTGTCATGCCCTCACCTGGACCCTAAACCGTCCCCGTCCCCTAACCCTAACCCTAGCCCGAACCCTAACCCTAACCCTTCCCGAAACCTGACCCTCACCCGTCCCTAATCCTAATTCCTACGCTGACACTAACCCGCGCCCTCACATGTGCGCTCCCCTAAAGCGTTGTCGTGCCCTCACCTGGACCCTAAACCGTCCCCGTCCCCTAACCCTAACCCTAGCCCGAACCCTAACCCTAACCCTTCACCGAAGCCTGACCCTCACCCGTCCCCTAATCCTAACCCGTACGCTGACACTAACCCGCGCCCTCAAACGTACGCTCCCCCTAAAGAGTTGTCGTGCCCTCACCTGGACCCTAAACCGTCCCCGTCCCCTAACCCTAACCCTAGCCCGAACCCTAACCCTAACCCTTCACCGAAGCCTGACCCTCACCCGTCCCTAATCCTAACCCGTACGCTGACACTAACCCGCACCCTCACACGTACGCTCCCCCTAAAGCGTTGTCGTACCCTCACCTGGACCCTAAACCATCCCCGTCCCCTAACCCTAACCCTAGCCCGAACCCTAACCCTAACCCTTCCCCGAAGCCTGACCCTCACCCGTCCCCTAATCCTAACCCGTACGCTGACACTAACCCGTGCCCTCACACGTACGCTCCCCCTAAAGCGTTGTCGTGCCCTCACCTGGACCCTAAACCGTCCCCGTCCCCTAACCCTAACCCTAGCCCGAACCCTAACCCTAACCCTTCACCGAAGCCTGACCCTCACCCGTCCCCTAATCCTAACCCGTACGCTGACACTAACCCGCGCCCTCACACGTACGCTCCCCCTAAAGCGTTCTCGTACCCTCACCTGGACCCTAAACCGTCCCCTCCCCTAAACCTAACCCTAGCCCGAACCCTAACCCTAACCCTTCCCCGAAGCCTGACCCTCACCCGTCCCCTAATCCTAACCCGTACGCTGACACTAACCCGCGCCCTCACACGTACGCTCCCCCTAAAGCGTTGTCGTACCCTCACCTGGACCCTAAACCGTCCCCGTCCCCTAACCCTAACCCTAGCCCGAACACTAACCCTAACCCTTCCCCGAAGCCTGACCCTCACCCGTCCCCTAATCCTAACCCGTACGCTGACACTAACCCGCGCCCTCACACGTACGCTCCCCCTAAAGCGTTGTCGTGCCCTCACCTGGACCCTAAACCGTCCCCGTCCCCTAACCCTAACCCTAGCCAAAACCCTAACCCTAACCCTTCCCCGAAGCCTGACCCTCACACGTCCCCTAATCCTAACCCGTACGCTGACACTAACCCGCGCCCTCACACGTACGCTCCCCCTAAAGCGTTGTCGTGCCCTCACCTGGACCCTAAACCGTCCCCGTCCCCTAACCCTATCCCTAGCCCGAACCCTAACCCTAACCCTTCCCCGAAGCCTGACCCTCACCCGTCCCCTAATCCTAACCCGTACGCTGACACTAACCCGCGCCCTCACACGTACGCTCCCCCTAAAGCGTTCTCGTACCCTCACCTGGACCCTAAACCGTCCCCGTCCCCTAACCCTAACCCTAGCCCGAACCCTAACCCTAAAACTTCCCCGAAGCCTGACCCTCACCCGTCCCCTAATCCTAACCCGTACGCTGACACTAACCCGCGCCCTCACACGTACGCTCCCCCTAAAGCGTTGTCGTGCCCTCACCTGGACCCTAAACCGTCCCCGTCCCCTAACCCTAACCCTAGCCCGAACCCTAACCCTAACCCTTCCCCGAAGCCTGACCCTCACCCGTCCCCTAATCCTAACCCGTACGCTGACACTAACCCGCGCCCTCACACGTACGCTCCCCCTAAAGCGTTGTCGTGCCCTCACCTGGACCCTAAACCGTCCCCGTCCCCTAACCCTAACCCTAGCCCGAACCCTAAACCTAACCCTTCCCCGAAGCCTGACACTCACTCGTCCCCTAATCCTAACCCGTACGCTGACACTAACCCGCGCCCTCACACGTATGCTCCCCCTAAAGCGTTGTCGTGCCCTCACCTGGACCCTAAACCGTCCCCGTCCCCTAAACCTAACCCCAGCCCGAACCCTAACCCTAACACTTCCCGAAGCCCTGACCCTCACCCGTCCCCTAATCCTAACCCGTACGCTGACAATAACCCGCGCCCTCACACGTACGCTCCCCCTAAAGCGTTGTCGTGCCCTCACCTGGACCCTAAACCGTCCCCGTCCCTAACCCTAACCCTAGCCCGAACCCTAACCCTAACACTTCCCCGAAGCCTGACCCTCACCCGTCCCCTAATCCTAACCCGTACGCTGACACTAACCCGCGCCCTCAAACGTACGCTCCCCCTAAAGAGTTGTCGTGCCCTCACCTGGACCCTAAACCGTCCCCGTCCCCTAACCCTAACCCTAGCCCGAACCCTAACCCTAACCCTTCACCGAAGCCTGACCCTCACCCGTCCCCTAATCCTAACCCGTACGCTGACACTAACCCGCACCCTCACACGTACGCTCCCCCTAAAGCGTTGTCGTACCCTCACCTGGACCCTAAACCATCCCCGTCCCCTAACCCTAACCCTAGCCCGAACCCTAACCCTAACCCTTCCCCGAAGCCTGACCCTCACCCGTCCCCTAATCCTAACCCGTACGCTGACACTAACCCGTGCCCTCACACGTACGCTCCCCCTAAAGCGTTGTCGTGCCCTCACCTGGACCCTAAACCGTCCCCGTCCCCTAACCCTAACCCTAGCCCGAACCCTAACCCTAACCCTTCACCGAAGCCTGACCCTCACCCGTCCCCTAATCCTAACCCGTACGCTGACACTAACCCGCGCCCTCACACGTACGCTCCCCCTAAAGCGTTCTCGTACCCTCACCTGGACCCTAAACCGTCCCCTCCCCTAAACCTAACCCTAGCCCGAACCCTAACCCTAACCCTTCCCCGAAGCCTGACCCTCACCCGTCCCCTAATCCTAACCCGTACGCTGACACTAACCCGCTCCCTCACACGTACGCTCCCCCTAAAGCGTTGTCGTACCCTTACCTGGACCCTAAACAGTCCCCGTCCCCTAACCCTAACCCTAGCCCGAACCCTAACCCTAACCCTTCCCCGAAGCCTGACCCTCACCCGTCCCCTAATCCTAACCCGTTCGCTGACACTAACCCGCGCCCTCACATGTACGCTCCCCCTAAAGCGTTTTCGTGCCCTCACCTGGACCCTAAACCGTCCCCGTACCCTAACCCTAACCCTAGCCCGAACCCTAACCCTAACCCTTCCCCGAAGCCAGACCATCACCCGTCCCCTAATCCTAACCCGTACGCTGAAACTAACCCGCGCCCTCACACGTACGCTCCCCCTAAAGCGTTGTCGTGCCCTCACCTGGACCCTAAACCGTCCCCGTCCCCTAACCCTAACCCTAGCCCGAACCATAAACCTAACCCTTCCCCGAAGCCTGACACTCACTCGTCCCCTAATCCTAACCCGTACGCTGACACTAACCCGCGCCCTCACACGTATGCTCCCCCTAAAGCGTTGTCGTGCCCTCACCTGGACCCAAAACAGTCCCCGTCCCCTAAACCTAACCCTAGCCCGAACCCTAACCCTAACCCTTCCCCGAAGCCTGACCCTCACCCGTCCCCTAATCCTAACCCATACGCTGACAATAACCCGCGCCCTCACACGTATGCTCCCCCTAAAGCGTTGTCGTGCCCTCACCTGGACCCTAAACCGTCCCCGTCCCCTAACCCTAACCCTAGCCCGAACCCTAACCCTAACCCTTCCCCGAAGCCTGACCCTCACCCGTCCCCTAATCCTAACCCGTACGCTGACACTAACCCGCGCCCTCAAACGTACGCTCCCCCTAAAGAGTTGTCATGCCCTCACCTGGACCCTAAACCGTCCCCGTCCCCTAACCCTAACCCTAGCCCGAACCCTAACCCTAACCCTTCACTGAAGCCTGACCCTCACCCGTCCCGTAATCCTAACCCGTACGCTGACACTAACCCGCACCCTCACACGTACGCTCCCCCTAAAGCGTTGTCGTACCCTCACCTGGACCCTAAACCGTCCCCGTCCCCTAACCCTAACCCTAGCCCGAACCCTAACCCTAACCCTTCCCCGAAGCCTGACCCTCACCCGGCCCCTAATCCTAACCCGTACGCTGACACTAACCCGCGCCGTCACACGTACGCTCCCCCTAAAGCGTTCTCGTACCCTCACCTGGACCCTAAACCGTCCCCGTCCCCTAACCCTAACCCTAGCCCGAACCCTAACCCTAACCCTTCACCGAAGCCTGACCCTCACCCGTCCCCTAATCCTAACCCGTACGCTGACACTAACCCGCGCCCTCAAACGTACGCTCCCCCTAAAGCGTTCTCGTACCCTCACCTGGACCCTAAACCGTCCCCTCCCCTAAACCTAAACCTAGCCCGAACCCTAACCCTAACCCTTCCCCGAAGCCTGACCCTCACCCGTCCCCTAATCCTAACCCGTACGCTGACACTAACCCGCTCCCTCACACGTACGCTCCCCCTAAAGCGTTGTCGTACCCTTACCTGGACCCTAAACAGTCCCCGTCCCCTAACCCTAACCCTAGCCCGAACCCTAACCCTAACCCTTCCCCGAAGCCTGACCCTCACCCGTCCCCTAATCCTAACCCGTTCGCTGACACTAACCCGCGCCCTCACACGTACGCTCCCCCTAAAGCGTTTTCGTGCCCTCACCTGGACCCTAAACCGTCCCCGTACCCTAACCCTAACCCTAGCCCGAACCCTAACCCTAACCCTTCCCCGAAGCCAGACCATCACCCGTCCCCCAATCCTAACCCGTACGCTGACACTAACCCGCGCCCTCACACGTACGCTCCCCCTAAAGCGTTGTCGTGCCCTCACCTGGACCCTAAACCGTGCCCGTCCCCTAACCCTAACCCTAGCCCGAACCATAAACCTAACCCTTCCCCGAAGCCTGACACTCACCCGTCCCCTAATCCTAACCCGTACGCTGACACTAACCCGCGCCCTCACACGTATGCTCCCCCTAAAGCGTTGTCGTGCCCTCACCTGGACCCAAAACCGTCCCCGTCCCCTAAACCTAACCCTAGCCCGAACCCTAACCCTAACCCTTCCCCGAAGCCTGACCCTCACCCGTCCCCTAATCCTAACCCATACGCTGACAATAACCCGCGCCCTCACACGTACGCTCCCCCTAAAGCGTTGTCGTGCCCTCACCTGGACCCTAAACCGTCCCCGTCCCCTAACCCTAACCCTAGCCCGAACCCTAACCCTAACCCTTCCCCGAAGCCTGACCCTCACCCGTCCCCTAATCCTAACCCGTACGCTGACACTAACCCGCGCCCTCAAACGTACGCTCCCCCTAAAGAGTTGTCATGCCCTCACCTGGACCCTAAACCGTCCCCGTCCCCTAACCCTAACCCTAGCCCGAACCCTAACCCTAACCCTTCCCCGAAACCTGACCCTCACCCGTCCCCTAATCCTAATTCCTACGCTGACACTAACCCGCGCCCTCACATGTGCGCTCCCCCTAAAGCGTTGTCGTGCCCTCACCTGGACCCTAAACCGTCCCCGTCCCCTAACCCTAACCCTAGCCCGAACCCTAACCCTAAAACTTCCCCGAAGCCTGACCCTCACCCGTCCCCTAATCCTAACCCGTACGCTGACACTAACCCGCGCCCTCACACGTACGCTCCCCCTAAAGCGTTGTCGTGCCCTCACCTGGACCCTAAACCGTCCCCGTCCCCTAACCCTAACCCTAGCCCGAACCCTAACCCTAACCCTTCCCCGAAGCCTGACCCTCACCCGTCCCCTAATCCTAACCCGTACGCTGACACTAACCCGCGCCCTCACACGTTCGCTCCCCCTAAAGCGTTGTCGTGCCCTCACCTGGACCCTAAACCGTCCCCGTCCCCTAACCCTAACCCTAGCCCGAACCCTAACCCTAACACTTCCCCGAAGCCTGACCCTCACCCGTCCCCTAATCCTAACCCGTACGCTGACACTAACCCGCGCCCTCAAACGTACGCTCCCCCTAAAGAGTTGTCGTGCCCTCACCTGGACCCTAAACCGTCCCCGTCCCCTAACCCTAACCCTAGCCCGAACCCTAACCCTAACCCTTCACCGAAGCCTGACCCTCACCCGTCCCCTAATCCTAACCCGTACGCTGACACTAACCCGCGCCCTCACACGTACGCTCCCCCTAAAGCGTTGTCGTACCCTCACCTGGACCCTAAACCGTCCCTGTCCCCTAACCCTAACCCTAGCCCGAACCCTAACCCTAACCCTTCCCCGAAGCCTGACCCTCACCCGTCCCCTAATCCTAACCCGTACGCTGACACTAACCCGTGCCCTCACACGTACGCTCCCCCTAAAGCGTTGTCGTGCCCTCACCTGGACCCTAAACCGTCCCCGTCCCCTAACCCTAACCCTAGCCCGAACCCTAACCCTAACCCTTCACCGAAGCCTGACCCTCACCCGTCCCCTAATCCTAACCCGTACGCTGACACTAACCCGCGCCCTCACACGTACGCTCCCCCTAAAGCGTTCTCGTACCCTCACCTGTACCCTAAACCGTCCCCGTCCCCTAACCCTAACCCTAGCCCGAACCCTAACCCTAACCCTTCCCCGAAGCCTGACCCTCACCCGTCCCCTAATCCTAACCCGTACGCTGACACTAACCCGCGCCCTCACACGTACGCTCCCCCTAAAGCGTTCTCGTACCCTCACCTGGACCCTAAACCGTCCCCTCCCCTAAACCTAACCCTAGCCCGAACCCTAACCCTAACCCTTCCCCGAAGCCTGACCCTCACCCGTCCCATAATCCTAACCCGTACGCTGACACTAACCCGCGCCCTCACACGTACGCTCCCCCTAAAGCGTTGTCGTACCCTCACCTGGACCCTAAACAGTCCCCGTCCCCTAACCCTAACCCTAGCCCGAACCCTAACCCTAACTCTTCCCCGAAGCCTGACCCTCACCCGTCCCCTAATCCTAACCCGTACGCTAACACTAACCCGCGCCCTCACATGTACGCTCCCCCTAAAGCGTTTTCGTGCCCTCACCTGGACCCTAAACCGTCCCCGTACCCTAACCCTAACCCTAGCCCGAACCCTAACCCTAACCCTTCCCCGAAGCCAGACCATCACCCGTCCCCTAATCCTAACCCGTACGCTGACACTAACCCGCGCCCTCACACGTACGCTCCCCCTAAAGCGTTGTCGTGCCCTCACCTGGACCCTAAACCGTCCCCGTCCCCTAACCCTAACCCTAGCCCGAACCCTAACCCTAAAACTTCCCCGAAGCCTGACCCTAACCCGTCCCCTAATCCTAACCCGTACGCTGACACTAACCCGCGCCCTCACACGTACGCTCCCCCTAAAGCGTTGTCGTGCCCTCACCTGGACCCTAAACCGTCCCCGTCCCCTAACCCTAACCCTAGCCCGAACCCTAACCCTAACCCTTCCCCGAAGCCTGACCCTCACCCGTCCCCTAATCCTAACCCGTACGCTGACACTAACCCGCGCCCTCACACGTACGCTCCCCCTAAAGCGTTGTCGTGCCCTCACCTGGACCCTAAACCGTCCCCGTCCCCTAACCCTAACCCTAGCCCGAACCCTAAACCTAACCCTTCCCCGAAGCCTGACACTCACTCGTCCCCTAATCCTAACCCGTACGCTGACACTAACCCGCGCCCTCACACGTATGCTCCCCCTAAAGCGTTGTCGTGCCCTCACCTGGACCCAAAACCGTCCCCGTCCCCTAAACCTAACCCTAGCCCGAACCCTAACCCTAACCCTTCCCCGAAGCCTGACCCTCACCCGTCCCCTAATCCTAACCCGTACGCTGACAATAACCCGCGCCCTCACACGTACGCTCCCCCTAAAGCGTTGTCGTGCCCTCACCTGGACCCTAAACCGTCCCCGTCCCCTAACCCTAACCCTAGCCCGAACCCTAACCCTAACACTTCCCCGAAGCCTGACCCTCACCCGTCCCCTAATCCTAACCCGTACGCTGACACTAACCCGCGCCCTCAAACGTACGCTCCCCCTAAAGAGTTGTCGTGCCCTCACCTGGACCCTAAACCGTCCCCGTCCCCTAACCCTAACCCTAGCCCGAACCCTAACCCTAACCCTTCACCGAAGCCTGACCCTCACCCGTCCCCTAATCCTAACCCGTACGCTGACACTAACCCGCACCCTCACACGTACGCTCCCCCTAAAGCGTTGTCGTACCCTCACCTGGACCCTAAACCATCCCCGTCCCCTAACCCTAACCCTAGCCCGAACCCTAACCCTAACCCTTCCCCGAAGCCTGACCCTCACCCGTCCCCTAATCCTAACCCGTACGCTGACACTAACCCGTGCCCTCACACGTACGCTCCCCCTAAAGCGTTGTCGTGCCCTCACCTGGACCCTAAACCGTCCCCGTCCCCTAACCCTAACCCTAGCCCGAACCCTAACCCTAACCCTTCACCGAAGCCTGACCCTCACCCGTCCCCTAATCCTAACCCGTACGCTGACACTAACCCGCGCCCTCACACGTACGCTCCCCCTAAAGCGTTCTCGTACCCTCACCTGTACGCGAAACCGTCCCCGTCCCCTAACCCTAACCCTAGCCCGAACCCTAACCCTAACCCTTCCCCGAAGCCTGACCCTCACCCGTCCCCTAATCCTAACCCGTACGCTGACACTAACCCACGCCCTCACACGTACGCTCCCCCTAAAGCGTTCTCGTACCCTCACCTGGACCCTAAACCGTCCCCTCCCCTAAACCTAACCCTAGCCCGAACCCTAACCCTAACCCTTCCCCGAAGCCTGACCCTCACCCGTCCCCTAATCCTAACCCGTACGCTGACACTAACCCGCGCCCTCACACGTACGCTCCCCCTAAAGCGTTGTCGTACCCTCACCTGGACCCTAAACAGTCCCCGTCCCGTAACCCTAACCCTAGCCCGAACCCTAACCCTAACCCTTCCCCGAAGCCTGACCCTCACCCGTCCCCTAATCCTAACCCGTACGCTGACACTAACCCGCGCCCTCACATGTACGCTCCCCCTAAAGCGTTTTCGTGCCCTCACCTGGACCCTAAATCGTCCCCGTACCCTAACCCTAACCCTAGCCCGAACCCTAACCCTAACCCTTCCCCGAAGCCAGACCATCACCCGTCCCCTAATCCTAACCTGTACGCTGACACTAACCCGCGCCCTCACACGTACGCTCCCCCTAAAGCGTTGTCGTGCCCTCACCTGGACCCTAAACCGTCCCCGTCCCCTAACCCTAACCCTAGCCCGAACCCTAACCCTAAAACTTCCCCGAAGCCTGACCCTCACCCGTCCCCTAATCCTAACCCGTACGCTGACACTAACCCGCGCCCTCACACGTACGCTCCCCCTAAAGCGTTGTCGTGCCCTCACCTGGACCCTAAACCGTCCCCGTCCCCTAACCCTAACCCTAGCCCGAACCCTAACCCTAACCCTTCCCCGAAGCCTGACCCTCACCCGTCCCCTAATCCTAACCCGTACGCTGACACTAACCCGCGCCCTCACACGTACGCTCCCCCTAAAGCGTTCTCGTACCCTCACCTGGACCCTAAACCGTCCCCTCCCCTAAACCTAACCCTAGCCCGAACCCTAACCCTAACCCTTCCCCGAAGCCTGACCCTCACCCGTCCCCTAATCCTAACCCATACGCTGACACTAACCCGTGCCCTCACACGTACGCTCCCCCTAAAGCGTTGTCGTACCCTCACCTGGACCCTAAACAGTCCCCGTCCCCTAACCCTAACCCTAGCCCGAACCCTAACCCTAACCCTTCCCCGAAGCCTGACCCTCACCCGTCCCCTAATCCTAACCCGTACGCTGACACTAACCCGCGCCCTCACATGTACGCTCCCCCTAAAGCGTTTTCGTGCCCTCACCTGGACCCTAAACCGTCCCCGTACCCTAACCCTAACCCTAGCCCGAACCCTAACCCTAACCCTTCCCCGAAGCCAGACCATCACCCGTCCCCTAATCCTAACCCGTACGCTGACACTAACCCGCGCCCTCACACGTACGCTCCCCCTAAAGCGTTGTCGTGCCCTCACCTGGACCCTAAACCGTCCCCGTCCCCTAACCCTAACCCTAGCCCGAACCCTAACCCTAAAACTTCCCCGAAGCCTGACCCTCACCCGTCCCCTAATCCTAACCCGTACGCTGACACTAACCCGCGCCCTCACACGTACGCTCCCCCTAAAGCGTTGTCGTGCCCTCACCTGGACCCTAAACCGTCCCCGTCCCCTAACCCTAACCCTAGCCCGAACCCTAACCCTAACCCTTCCCCGAAGCCTGACCCTCACCCGTCCCCTAATCCTAACCCGTACGCTGACACTAACCCGCGCCCTCACACGTACGCTCCCCCTAAAGCGTTGTCGTGCCCTCACCTGGACCCTAAACCGTCCCCGTCCCCTAACCCTAACCCTAGCCCGAACCCTAAACCTAACCCTTCCCCGAAGCCTGATACTCACTCGTCCCCTAATCCTAACCCGTACGCTGACACTAACCCGCGCCCTCACACGTATGCTCCCCCTAAAGCGTTGTCGTGCCCTCACCTGGACCCTAAATCGTCCCCGTCCCCTAAACCTAACCCTAGCCCGAACCCTAACCCTAACCCTTCCCCGAAGCCTGACCCTCACCCGTCCCCTAATCCTAACCCGTACGCTGACACTAACCCGCGCCCTCACACGTACGCTCCCCCTAAAGCGTTCTCGTACCCTCACCTGGACCCTAAACCGTTCCCTCCCCTAAACCTAACCCTAGCCCGAACCCTAACCCTAACCCTTCCCCGAAGCCTGACCCTCACCCGTCCCCTAATCCTAACCCGTACGCTGACACTAACCCGCGCCCTCACACGTACGCTCCCCCTAAAGCGTTGTCGTACCCTCACCTGGACCCTAAACAGTCCCCGTCCCGTAACCCTAACCCTAGCCCGAACCCTAACCCTAACCCTTCCCCGAAGCCTGACCCTCACCCGTCCCCTAATCCTAACCCGTACGCTGACACTAACCCGCGCCCTCACATGTACGCTCCCCCTAAAGCGTTTTCGTGCCCTCACCTGGACCCTAAACCGTCCCCGTACCCTAACCCTAACCCTAGCCCGAACCCTAAACCTAACCCTTCCCCGAAGCCAGACCATCACCCGTCCCCTAATCCTAACCTGTACGCTGACACTAACCCGCGCCCTCACACGTACGCTCCCCCTAAAGCGTTGTCGTGCCCTCACCTGGACCCTAAACCGTCCCCGTCCCCTAACCCTAACCCTAGCCCGAACCCTAACCCTAAAACTTCCCCGAAGCCTGACCCTCACCCGTCCCCTAATCCTAACCCGTACGCTGACACTAACCCGCGCCCTCACACGTACGCTCCCCCTAAAGCGTTGTCGTGCCCTCACCTGGACCCTAAACCGTCCCCGTCCCCTAACCCTAACCCTAGCCCGAACCCTAACCCTAACCCTTCCCCGAAGCCTGACCCTCACCCGTCCCCTAATCCTAACCCGTACGCTGACACTAACCCGCGCCCTCACACTTACGCTCCCCCTAAAGCGTTCTCGTACCCTCACCTGGACCCTAAACCGTCCCCTCCCCTAAACCTAACCCTAGCCCGAACCCTAACCCTAACCCTTCCCCGAAGCCTGACCCTCACCCGTCCCCTAATCCTAACCCGTACGCTGACACTAACCCGTGCCCTCACACGTACGCTCCCCCTAAAGCGTTGTCGTACCCTCACCTGGACCCTAAACAGTCCCCGTCCCCTAACCCTAACCCTAGCCCGAACCCTAACCCTAACCCTTCCCCGAAGCCTGACCCTCACCCGTCCCCTAATCCTAACCCGTACGCTGACACTAACCCGCGCCCTCACATGTACGCTCCCCCTAAAGCGTTTTCGTGCCCTCACCTGGACCCTAAACCGTCCCCGTACCCTAACCCTAACCCTAGCCCGAACCCTAACCCTAACCCTTCCCCGAAGCCAGACCATCACCCGTCCCCTAATCCTAACCCGTACGCTGACACTAACCCGCGCCCTCACACGTACGCTCCCCCTAAAGCGTTGTCGTGCCCTCACCTGGACCCTAAACCGTCCCCGTCCCCTAACCCTAACCCTAGCCCGAACCCTAACCCTAAAACTTCCCCGAAGCCTGACCCTCACCCGTCCCCTAATCCTAACCCGTACGCTGACACTAACCCGCGCCCTCACACGTACGCTCCCCCTAAAGCGTTGTCGTGCCCTCACCTGGACCCTAAACCGTCCCCGTCCCCTAACCCTAACCCTAGCCCGAACCCTAACCCTAACCCTTCCCCGAAGCCTGACCCTCACCCGTCCCCTAATCCTAACCCGTACGCTGACACTAACCCGCGCCCTCACACGTACGCTCCCCCTAAAGCGTTGTCGTGCCCTCACCTGGACCCTAAACCGTCCCCGTCCCCTAACCCTAACCCTAGCCCGAACTCTAACCCTAACACTTCCCCGAAGCCTGACCCTCACCCGTCCCCTAATCCTAACCCGTACGCTGACACTAACCCGCGCCCTCACACGTACGCTCCCCCTAAAGCGTTGTCGTACCCTCACCTGGACCCTAAACCGTCACCGTCCCCTAACCCTAACCCTAGCCCGAACCCTAACCCTAACCCTTCACCGAAGCCTGACCCTCACCCGTCCCCTAATCCTAACCTGTACGCTGACACTAACCCACGCCCTCACACGTACGCTCCCCCTAAAACGTTGTCGAGCCCTCACCTGGACCCTAAACCGTCACCGTCCCCTAACCCTAACCCTAGCCCGAACCCTAACCCTAACCCTTCCCCGAAGCCTGACACTCACCCGTCCCCTAATCCTAACCCGTACGCTGACACTAACCCGCGCCCTCACACGTACGCTCCCCCTAAAGCGTTGTCGTACCCTCACCTGGACCCTAAACCGTCCCCGTGCCCTAACCCTAACCCTAGCTCGAACCCTAACCCTAACCCTTCCCCGAAGCCAGACCCTCACCCGTCCCCTAATCCTAACCCGTACTCTGACACTAACCCAGGCCCTCACACGTACGCTCCCCCTAAAGCGTTGTCGTGCCCTCACCTGGACCCTAAACCGTCCCCGTCCCCTAACCCTAACCCTAGTCCGAACCCTAACCCTAAACCTTCCCCGAAGCCTGACCCTCACCCGTCCCCTAATCCTAACCCGTACGCTGACACTAACCCGCGCCCTCAAACGTACGCTCCCCCTAAAGAGTTGTCGTGCCCTCACCTGGACCCTAAACCGTCCCCGTCCCCTAACCCTAACCCTAGCCCGAACCCTAACCCTAACCCTTCACCGAAGCCTGACCCTCACCCGTCCCCTAATCCTAACCCGTACGCTGACACTAACCCGCACCCTCACACGTACGCTCCCCCTAAAGCGTTGTCGTACCCTCACCTGGACCCTAAACCATCCCCGTCCCCTAACCCTAACCCTAGCCCGAACCCTAACCCTAACCCTTCCCCGAAGCCTGACCCTCACCCGTCCCCTAATCCTAATCCGTACGCTGACACTAACCCGTGCCCTCACACGTCCGCTCCCCCTAAAGCGTTGTCGTGCCCTCACCTGGACCCTAAACCGTCCCCGTCCCCTAACCCTAACCCTAGCCCGAACCCTAACCCTAACCCTTCACCGAAGCCTGACCCTCACCCGTCCCCTAATCCTAACCCGTACGCTGACACTAACCCGCGCCCTCACACGTACGCTCCCCCTAAAGCGTTCTCGTACCCTCACCTGGACCCTAAACCGTCCCCTCCCCTAAACCTAACCCTAGCCCGAACCCTAACCCTAACCCTTCCCCGAAGCCTGACCCTCAACCGTTCCCTAATCCTAACCCGTACGCTGACACTAACCCGCTCCCTCACACGTACGCTCCCCCTAAAGCGTTGTCATACCCTTACCTGGACCCTAAACAGTCCCCGTCCCCTAACCCTAACCCTAGCCCGAACCCTAACCCTAAACCTTCCCCGAAGCCTGACCCTCACCCGTCCCCTAATCCTAACCCGTACGCTGACACTAACCCGCGCCCTCACATGTACGCTCCCCCTAAAGCGTTTTCGTGCCCTCACCTGGACCCTAAACCGTCCCCGTACCCTAACCCTAACCCTAGCCCGAACCCTAACCCTAACCCTTCCCCGAAGCCAGACCATCACCCGTCCCCTAATCCTAACCCGTACGCTGACACTAACCCGCGCCCTCACACGTACGCTCCCCCTAAAGCGTTGTCGTGCCCTCACATGGACCCTAAACCGTCCCCGTCCCCTAACCCTAACCCTAGCCCGAACCCTAAACCTAACCCTTCCCCGAAGCCTGACACTCACTCGTCCCCTAATCCTAACCCGTACGCTGACACTAACCCGCGCCCTCACACGTACGCTTCCCCTAAAGCGTTGTCGTGCACTCACCTGGACCCTAAACCGTCCCCGTCCCCTAACCCTAACCCTAGCCCGAACCCTAACCCTAACCCTTCCCCGAAGCCTGACCCTCACCCGTCCCCTAATCCTAACCCGTACGCTGACACTAACCCGCGCCCTCAAACGTACGCTCCCCCTAAAGAGTTGTCATGCCCTCACCTGGACCCTAAACCGTCCCCGTCCCCTAACCCTAACCCTAGCCCGAACCCTAACCCTAACCCTTCACTGAAGCCTGACCCTCACCCGTCCCCTAATCCTAACCCGTACGCTGACACTAACCCGCACCCTCACACGTACGCTCCCCCTAAAGCGTTGTCGTACCCTCACCTGGACCCTAAACCGTCCCCGTCCCCTAACCCTAACCCTAGCCCGAACCCTAACCCTAACCCTTCCCCGAAGCCTGACCCTCACCCGGCCCCTAATCCTAACCCGTACGCTGACACTAACCCGCGCCCTCACACGTACGCTCCCCCTAAAGCGTTCTCGTACCCTCACCTGGACCCTAAACCGTCCCCGTCCCCTAACCCTAACCCTAGTCCGAACCCTAACCCTAACCCTTCCCCGAAGCCTGACCCTCACCCGTCCCCTAATCCTAACCCGTACGCTGACACTAACCCGCGCCCTCACACGTACGCTCCCCCTAAAGCGTTGTCGTACCCTCACCTGGACCCTAAACTGTCCCCGTCCGCTAACCCTAACCCTAGCCCGAACACTAACCCTAACCCTTCCCCGAAGCCTGACCCTCACCCGTCCCCTAATCCTAACCCGTACGCTGACACTAACCCGCGCCCTCACACGTACGCTCCCCCTAAAGCGTTGTCGTGCCCTCACCTGGACCCTAAACCGTCCCCGTCCCCTAACCCTAACCCTAGCCAAAACCCTAACCCTAACCCTTCCCCGAAGCCTGACCCTCACCCGTCCCCTAATCCTAACCCGTACGCTGACACTAACCCGCGCCCTCACACGTACGCTCCCCCAAAAGCGTTGTCGTGCCCTCACCTGGACCCTAAACCGTCCCCGTCCCCTAACCCTATCCCTAGCCCGAACCCTAACCCTAACCCTTCCCCGAAGCCTGACCCTCACCCGTCCCCTAATCCTAACCCGTACGCTGACACTAACCCGCGCCCTCACACGTACGCTCCCCCTAAAGCGTTCTCGTACCCTCACCTGGACCCTAAACCGTCCCCGTCCCCTAACCCTAACCCTAGCCCGAACCCTAACCCTAACCCTTCCCCGAAGCCTGACCCTCACCCGTCCCTTAATCCTAACCCGTACACTGACACTAATCCACGCCCTCACACGTACGCTCCCCATAAAGCATTCTCGTACCCTCACCTGGACCCTAAACCGTCCCCGTCCCCTAACCCTAACCCTAGCCCGAACTCTAACCCTAACACTTCCCCGAAGCCTGACCCTCACCCGTCCCCTAATCCTAACCCGTACGCTGACACTAACCCGCGCCCTCACACGTACGCTCCCCCTAAAGCGTTGTCGTACCCTCACCTGGACCCTAAACCGTCACCGTCCCCTAACCCTAACCCTAGCCCGAACCCTAACCCTAACCCTTCACCGAAGCCTGACCCTCACCCGTCCCCTAATCCTAACCTGTACGCTGACACTAACCCACGCCCTCACACGTACGCTCCCCCTAAAACGTTGTCGAGCCCTCACCTGGACCCTAAACCGTCACCGTCCCCTAACCCTAACCCTAGCCCGAACCCTAACCCTAACCCTTCCCCGAAGCCTGACACTCACCCGTCCCCTAATCCTAACCCGTACGCTGACACTAACCCGCGCCCTCACACGTACGCTCCCCCTAAAGCGTTGTCGTACCCTCACCTGGACCCTAAACCGTCCCCGTGCCCTAACCCTAACCCTAGCTCGAACCCTAACCCTAACCCTTCCCCGAAGCCAGACCCTCACCCGTCCCCTAATCCTAACCCGTACTCTGACACTAACCCAGGCCCTCACACGTACGCTCCCCCTAAAGCGTTGTCGTGCCCTCACCTGGACCCTAAACCGTCCCCGTCCCCTAACCCTAACCCTAGCCCAAACCCTAACCCTAACCCTTCCCCGAAGCCTGACCCTCACCCGTCCCCTAATACTAACCCGTACGCTGACACTAACCCGCGCCCTCACACGTACGCTCCCCCTAAAGCGTTGTCGTGCCCTCACCTGGACCCTAAACCGTCCCCGTCCGCTAACCCTAACCCTAGCCCGAACCCTAACCCTAACCCTTCCCCGAAGCCTGACCCTCACCCGTCCCCTAATCCTAAGGCGTACGCTGACACTAACCCGCGCCCTCACACGTACGCTCCCCCTAAAGCATTGTCGTACCCTCACCTGGACGCTAAACTGTCCCCGTCCCCTAACCCTAACCCTAGCCCGAACCCTAACCCGAACACTTCCCCGAAGCCTGACCCTCACCCGTCCCCTAATCCTAACCCGTACGCTGACACTAACCCACGCCCTCACACGTACGCTCCCCCTAAAGCATTGTCGTGACCTCACCTGGACCCTAAACCGTCTCTGTCCCCTAACCCTAACCCTAGCCCGAACCCTAACCCTAACCCTTCCCCGAAACCTGACCCTCACCCGTCCCCTAATCCTAATTCCTACGCTGACACTAACCCGCGCCCTCACATGTGCGCTCCCCCTAAAGCGTTGTCGTGCCCTCACCTGGACCCTAAACCGTCCCCGTCCCCTAACCCTAACCCTAGCCCGAACCCTAACCCTAAAACTTCCCCGAAGCCTGACCCTCACCCGTCCCCTAATCCTAACCCGTACGCTGACACTAACCCGCGCCCTCACACGTACGCTCCCCCTAAAGCGTTGTCGTGCCCTCACCTGGACCCTAAACCGTCCCCGTCCCCTAACCCTAACCCTAGCCCGAACCCTAACCCTAACCCTTCCCCGAAGCCTGACCCTCACCCGTCCCCTAATCCTAACCCGTACGCTGACACTAACCCGCGCCCTCACAAGTACGCTCCCCCTAAAGCGTTGTCGTGCCCTCACCTGGACCCTAAACCGTCCCCGTCCCCTAACCCTAACCCTAGCCCGAACCCTAACCCTAACACTTCCCCGAAGCCTGACCCTCACCCGTCCCCTAATCCTAACCCGTACCCTGACACTAACCCGCGCCCTCAAACGTACGCTCCCCCTAAAGAGTTGTCGTGCCCTCACCTGGACCCTAAACCGTCCCCGTCCCCTAACCCTAACCCTAGCCCGAACCCTAACCCTAACCCTTCACCGAAGCCTGACCCTCACCCGTCCCCTAATCCTAACCCGTACGCTGACACTAACCCGCACCCTCACACGTACGCTCCCCCTAAAGCGTTGTCGTACCCTCACCTGGACCCTAAACCATCCCCGTCCCCTAACCCTAACCCTAGCCCGAACCCTAACCCTAACCCTTCCCCGAAGCCTGACCCTCACCCGTCCCCTAATCCTAACCCGTACGCTGACACTAACCCGTGCCCTCACACGTACGCTCCCCCTAAAGCGTTGTCGTGCCCTCACCTGGACCCTAAACCGTCCCCGTCCCCTAACCCTAACCCTAGCCCGAACCCTAACCCTAACCCTTCACCGAAGCCTGACCCTCACCCGTCCCCTAATCCTAACCCGTACGCTGACACTAACCCGCGCCCTCACACGTACGCTCCCCCTAAAGCGTTCTCGTACCCTCACCTGTACCCTAAACCGTCCCCGTCCCCTAACCCTAACCCTAGCCCGAACCCTAACCCTAACCCTTCCCCGAAGCCTGACCCTCACCCGTCCCCTAATCCTAACCCGTACGCTGACACTAACCCGCGCCCTCACACGTACGCTCCCCCTAAAGCGTTCTCGTACCCTCACCTGGACCCTAAACCGTCCCCTCCCCTAAACCTAACCCTAGCCCGAACCCTAACCCTAACCCTTCCCCGAAGCCTGACCCTCACCCGTCCCCTAATCCTAACCCGTACGCTGACACTAACCCGCGCCGTCCCACGTACGCTCCCCCTAAAGCGTTGTCGTACCCTCACCTGGACCCTAAACAGTCCCCGTCCCCTAACCCTAACCCTAGCCCGAACCCTAACCCTAACCCTTCCCCGAAGCCTGACCCTCACCCGTCCCCTAATCCTAACCCGTACGCTGACACTAACCCGCGCCCTCACATGTACGCTCCCCCTAAAGCGTTTTCGTGCCCTCACCTGGACCCTAAACCGTCCCTGTACCCTAACCCTAACCCTAGCCCGATCCCTAACCCTAACCCTTCCCCGAAGCCAGACCATCACCCGTCCCCTAATCCTAACCCGTACGCTGACACTAACCCGCGCCCTCACACGTACGCTCCCCCTAAAGCGTTGTCGTGCCCTCACCTGGACCCTAAACCGTCCCCGTCCCCTAACCCTAACCCTAGCCCGAACCCTAACCCTAAAACTTCCCCGAAGCCTGACCCTCACCCGTCCCCTAATCCTAACCCGTACGCTGACACTAACCCGCGCCCTCACACGTACGCTCCCCCTAAAGCGTTGTCGTGCCCTCACCTGGACCCTAAACCGTCCCCGTCCCCTAACCCTAACCCTAGCCCGAACCCTAACCCTAACCCTTCCCCGAAGCCTGACCCTCACCCGTCCCCTAATCCTAACCCGTACGCTGACACTAACCCGCGCCCTCACACGTACGCTCCCCCTAAAGCGTTCTCGTACCCTCACCTGGACCCTAAACCGTCCCCTCCCCTAAACCTAACCCTAGCCCGAACCCTAACCCTAACCCTTCCCCGAAGCCTGACCCTCACCCGTCCCCTAATCCTAACCCGTACGCTGACACTAACCCGCGCCCTCACACGTACGCTCCCCCTAAAGCGTTGTCGTACCCTCACCTGGACCCTAAACAGTCCCCATCCCCTAACCCTAACCCTAGCCCGAACCCTAACCCTAACCCTTCCCCGAAGCCTGACCCTCACCCGTCCCCTAATCCTAACCCGTACGCTGACAATAACCCGCGCCCTCACACGTACGCTCCCCCTAAAGCGTTGTCGTGCCCTCACCTGGACCCTAAACCGTCCCCGTCCCCTAACCCTAACCCTAGCCCGAACCCTAACCCTAAAACTTCCCCGAAGCCTGACCCTCACCCGTCCCTTAATCCTAACCCGTACACTGACACTAATCCACGCCCTCACACGTACGCTCCCCCTAAAGAGTTTTCGTGCCCTCACCTGGACCCTAAACCGTCCCCGTCCCCTAACCCTAACCCTAGCCCGAACCCTAACCCTAACACTTCACCGAAGCCTGACCCTCACCCGTCCCCTAATCCTAACCCGTACGCTGACACTAACCCGCGCCCTCAAACGTACGCTCCCCCTAAAGAGTTGTCGTGCCCTCACCTGGACCCTAAACCGTCCCCGTCCCCTAACCCTAACCCTAGCCCGAACCCTAACCCTAACCCTTCACCGAAGCCTGACCCTCACCCGTCCCCTAATCCTAACCCGTACGCTGACACTAACCCGCACCCTCACACGTACGCTCCCCCTAAAGCGTTGTCGTACCCTCACCTGGACCCTAAACCATCCCCGTCCCCTAACCCTAACCCTAGCCCGAACCCTAACCCTAACCCTTCCCCGAAGCCTGACCCTCACCCGTCCCCTAATCCTAACCCGTACGCTGACACTAACCCGTGCCCTCACACGTACGCTCCCCCTAAAGCGTTGTCGTGCCCTCACCTGGACCCTAAACCATCCCCGTCCCCTAACCCTAACCCTAGCCCGAACCCTAACCCTAACCCTTCACCGAAGCCTGACCCTCACCCGTCCCCTAATCCTAACCCGTACGCTGACACTAACCCGCGCCCTCACACGTACGCTCCCCCTAAAGCGTTCTCGTACCCTCACCTGGACCCTAAACCGTCCCCTCCCCTAAACCTAACCCTAGCCCGAACCCTAACCCTAACCCTTCCCCGAAGCCTGACCCTCACCCGTCCCCTAATCCTAACCCGTACGCTGACACTAACCCGCGCCCTCACACGTACGCTCCCCCTAAAGCGTTGTCGTACCCTCACCTGGACCCTAAACAGTCCCCGTCCCCTAACCCTAACCCTAGCCCGAACCCTAACCCTAACCCTTCCCCGAAGCCTGACACTCACCCGTCCCCTAATCCTAACCCGTACGCTGACACTAACCCGCGCCCTCACATGTACGCTCCCCCTAAAGCGTTTTCGTGCCCTCACCTGGACCCTAAACCGTCCCCGTACCCTAACCCTAACCCTAGCCCGAACCCTAACCCTAACCCTTCCCCGAAGCCAGACCATCACCCGTCCCCTAATCCTAACCCGTACGCTGACACTAACCCGCGCCCTCACACGTACGCTCCCGCTAAAGCGTTGTCGTGCCCTCACCTGGACCCTAAACCGTCCCCGTCCCCTAACCCTAACCCTAGCCCGAACCCTAAACCTAACCCTTCCCCGAAGCCTGACACTCACTCGTCCCCTAATCCTAACCCGTACGCTGACAGTAACCCGCGCCCTCACACGTATGCTCCCCCTAAAGCGTTGTCGTGCCCTCACCTGGACCCAAAACCGTCCCCGTCCCCTAAACCTAACCCTAGCCCGAACCCTATCCCTAACCCTTCCCCGAAGCCTGACACTCACCCGTCCCCTAATCCTAACCCATACGCTGACAATAACCCGCGCCCTCACACGTACGCTCCCCCTAAAGCGTTGTCGTGCCCTCACCTGGACCCTAAACCGTCCCCGTCCCCTAACCCTAACCCTAGCCCGAACCCTAACCCTAACCCTTCCCCGAAGCCTGACCCTCACCCGTCCCCTAATCCTAACCCGTACGCTGACACTAACCCGCGCCCTCAAACGTACGCTCCCCCTAAAGAGTTGTCATGCCCTCACCTGGACCCTAAACCGTCCCCGTACCCTAACCCTAACCCTAGCCCGAACCCTAACCCTAACCCTTCACTGAAGCCTGACCCTCACCCGTCCCCTAATCCTAACCCGTACGCTGACACTAACCTGCACCCTCACACGTACGCTCCCCCTAAAGCGTTGTCGTACCCTCACCTGGACCCTAAACCGTCCCCGTCCCCTAACCCTAACCCTAACCCGAACCCTAACCCTAACCCTTCCCCGAAGCCTGACCCTCACCCGGCCCCTAATCCTAACCCGTACGCTGACACTAACCCGCGCCCTCACACGTACGCTCCCCCTAAAGCGTTCTCGTACCCTCACCTGGACCCTAAACCGTCCCCGTCCCCTAACCCTAACCCTAGTCCGAACCCTAACCCTAACCCTTCCCCGAAGCCTGACCCTCACCCGTCCCCTAATCCTAACCCGTACGCTGACACTAACCCGCGCCCTCACACGTACGCTCCCCCTAAAGCATTGTCGTACCCTCACCTGGACCCTAAACCGTCCCCGTCCCCTAACCCTAACCCTAGCCCGAACACTAACCCAACCCTTCCCCGAAGCCTGACCCTCACCCGTCCCCTAATCCTAACCCGTACGCTGACACTAACCCGCGCCCTCACACGTACGCTCCCCCTAAAGCGTTGTCATGCCCTCACCTGGACCCTAAACCGTCCCCGTCCCCTAACCCTAACCCTAGCCAAAACCCTAACCCTAACCCTTCCCCGAAGCCTGACCCTCACCCGTCCCCTAATCCTAACCCGTACGCTGACACTAACCCGCGCCCTCACACGTACGCTCCCCCTAAAGCTTTGTCGTGCCCTCACCTGGACCCTAAACCGTCCCCGTCCCCTAACCCTAACCCTAGCCCGAACCCTAACCCTAACCCTTCCCCGAAGCCTGACCCTCACCCGTCCCCTAATCCTAACCCGTACGCTGACACTAACCCGCGCCCTCACACGTACGCTCCCCCTAAAGCGTTCTCGTACCCTCACCTGGACCCTAAACCGTCCCCGTCCCCTAACCCTAACCCTAGCCCGAACCCTAACCCTAACCCTTCCCCGAAGCCTGACCCTCACCCGTCCCCTAATCCTAACCCGTACACTGACACTAATCCACGCTCTCACACGTACGCTCCCCATAAAGCGTTCTCGTACCCTCACCTGGACCCTAAACCGTCCCCGTCCCCTAACCCTAACCCTAGCCCGAACTCTAACCCTAACACTTCCCCGAAGCCTGACCCTCACCCGTCCCCTAATCCTAACCCGTACACTGACACTAACCCGCGCCCTCACACGTACGCTCCCCCTAAAGCGTTGTCGTACCCTCACCTGGACCCTAAACCGTCACCGTCCCCTAACCCTAACCCTAGCCCGAACCCTAACCCTAACCCTTCACCGAAGCCTGACCCTCACCCGTCCCCTAATCCTAACCTGTACGCTGACACTAACCCACGCCCTCACACGTACGCTCCCCCTAAAACGTTGTCGAGCCCTCACCTGGACCCTAAACCGTCACCGTCCCCTAACCCTAACCCTAGCCCGAACCCTAACCCTAACCCTTCCCCGAAGCCTGACACTCACCCGTCCCCTAATCCTAACCCGTACGCTGACACTAAACCGCGCCCTTACACGTACGCTCCCCCTAAAGCGTTGTCGTACCCTCACCTGGACCCTAAACCGTCCCCATCCCCTAAACCTAACCCTAGCCCGAACCCTAACCCTAACCCTTCCCCGAAGCCTGACCCTCACCCGTCCCCTAATCCTAACCCGTACGCTCACAATAACCCGCGCCCTCACACATACGCTCCCCCTAAAGCCTTGTCGTGCCCTGTCCTGGACCCTAAACCGTCCCCGTCCCCTAACCCTAACCCTAGCCCGAACCCTAACCCTAATTCCTTCCCCGAAGCCTGACCCTCACCCGTCCCCTAATCCTAACCCGTACGCTGACACTAACCCGCGCCCTCACACGTACGCTCCCCCTAAAGCGTTGTCGTACCCTCACCTGGACCCGAAACCGTCCCCATCCCCTAAACCTAACCCTAGCCCGAACCCTAACCCTAACACTTCCCCGAAGCCTGACCCTCACCCGTCCCCTAATCCTAACCCGTAAGCTGACACTAACCCGCGCCCTCACACGTACGCTCCCCCTAAAGCGTTGTCGTACCCTCACCTGGACCCTAAACCGTCCCCGTCCCCTAACCCTAACCTTAGCCCAAACCCTAACCCTAACCCTTCCCCGAAGACTGACCCTCACCCGTCCCCTAATCCTAACGCGTACGCTGACACTAACCCGCGCCCTCACACGTACGCTCCCCCTAAAGCATTGTCGTGCCCTCACCTGGACCCTAAACCGTCCCCGTCCCCTAACCCTAACCCTAGCCCGAACCCTAAGCCTAACCCTTCCCCGAAGCCTGACCCTCACCCGTCCCCTAATCCTAACCCGTACGCTGACAATAACCCGCGCCCTCACACGTACGCTCCCCCTAAATCGTTGTCGTGCCCTCACCTGGACCCTAAACCGTCCCCGTCCCCTAACCCTAACCCTAGCCCGAACCCTAACCCTAACACTTCCCCGAAGCCTGACCCTCACCCGTCCCCTAATCCTAACACGTACGCTGACACTAACCCGCGCCCTCAATCGTACGCTCCCCCTAAAGAGTTGTCATGCCCTCACCTGGACCCTAAACCGTCCCCGTCCCCTAACCCTAACCCTAGCCCGAACCCTAACCCTAACCCTTCACCGAAGCCTGACCCTCACCCGTCCCCTAATCCTAACCCGTACGGTGACACTAACCCGCACCCTCACACGTACGCTCCCCCTAAAGCGTTGTCGTACCCTCACCTGGACCCTAAACCATCCCCGTCCCCTAACCCTAACCCTAGCCCGAACCCTAACCCTAACCCTTCCCCGAAGCCTGACCCTCACCCGTCCCCTAATCCTAACCCGTACGCTGACACTAACCCGTGCCCTCACACGTACGCTCCCCCTAAAGCGTTGTCGTGCCCTCACCTGGACCCTAAACCGTCCCCGTCCCCTAACCCTAACCCTAGCCCGAACCCTAACCCTAACCCTTCACCGAAGCCTGACCCTCACCCGTCCCCTAATCCTAACCCGTACGCTGACACTAACCCGCGCCCTCACACGTACGCTCCCCTTAAAGCGTTCTCGTACCCTCACCTGGACCCTAAACCGTCCCCTCCCCTAAACCTAACCCTAGCCCGAACCCTAACCCTAACCCTTCCCCGAAGCCTGACCCTCACCCGTCCCCTAATCCTAACCCGTACGCTGACACTAACCCGCGCCCTCACACGTACGCTCCCCCTAAAGCGTTGTCGTACCCTCACCTGGACCCTAAACAGTCCCCGTCCCCTAACCCTAACCCTAGCCCGAACCCTAACCCTAACCCTTCCCCGAAGCCTGACCCTCACCCGTCCCCTAATCCTAACCCGTACGCTGATACTAACCCGCGCCCTCACATGTACGCTCCCCCTAAAGCGTTTTCGTGCCCTCACCTGGACCCTAAACCGTCCCCGTACCCTAACCCTAACCCTAGCCCGAACCCTAACCCTAACCCTTCCCCGAAGCCAGACCATCACCCGTCCCCTAATCCTAACCCGTACGATGACACTAACCCGCGCCCTCACACGTACGCTCCCCCTAAAGCGTTGTTGTGCCCTCACCTGGACCCTAAACCGTCCCCGTCCCCTAACCCTAACCCTAGCCCGAACCCTAACCCTAACCCTTCACTGAAGCCTGACCCTCACCCGTCCCCTAATCCTAACCCGTACGCTGACACTAACCCGCGCCCTCACACGTACGCTCCCCCTAAAGCGTTGTCGTACCCTCACCTGGACCCTAAACCGTCCCCGTCCCCTAACCCTAACCCTAGCCCGAACCCTAACCCTAACCCTTCCCCGAAGCCTGACCCTCACCCGGCCCCTAATCCTAACCCGTACGCTGACACTAACCCGCGCCCTCACACGTACGCTCCCCCTAAAGCGTTCTCGTACCCTCACCTGGACCCTAAACCGTCCCCGTCCCCTAACCCTAACCCTAGTCCGAACCCTAACCCTAACCCTTCCCCGAAGCCTGACCCTCACCCGTCCCCTAATCCTAACCCGTACGCTGACACTAACCCGCGCCCTCACACGTACGCTCCCCCTAAAGCGTTGTCGTACCCTCACCTGGACCCTAAACCGTCCCCGTCCCCTAACCCTAACCCTAGCCCGAACACTAACCCTAACCCTTCCCCGAAGCCTGACCCTCACCCGTCCCCTAATCCTAACCCGTACGCTGACACTAACCCGCGCCCTCACACGTACGCTCCCCCTAAAGCGTTGTCGTGCCCTCACCTGGACCCTATACCGTCCCCGTCCCCTAACCCTATCCCTAGCCCGAACCCTAACCCTAACCCTTCCCCGAAGCCTGACCCTCACCCGTCCCCTAATCCTAACCCGTACGCTGACACTAACCCGCGCCCTCACACGTACGCTCCCCCTAAAGCGTTCTCGTACCCTCACCTGGACCCTAAACCGTCCCCGTCCCCTAACCCTAACCCTAGCCCGAACCCTAACCCTAACCCTTCCCCGAAGCCTGACCCTCACCCGTCCCTTAAGCCTAACCCGTACACTGACACTAATCCACGCCCTCACACGTACGCTCCCCATAAAGCGTTCTCGTACCCTCACCTGGACCCTAAACCGTCCCCGTCCCCTAACCCTAACCCTAGCCCGAACTCTAACCCTAACACTTCCCCGAAGCTTGACCCTCACCCGTCCCCTAATCCTAACCCGTACGCTGACACTAACCCACGCCCTCACACGTACGCTCCCCCTAAAGCGTTGTCGTACCCTCACCTGGACCCTAAACCGTCACCGTCCCCTAACCCTAACCCTAGCCCGAACCCTAACCCTAACCCTTCACCGAAGCCTGACCCTCACCCGTCCCCTAATCCTAACCTGTACGCTGACACTAACCCACGCCCTCACACGTACGCTCCCCCTAAAACGTTGTCGAGCCCTCACCTGGACCCTAAACCGTCACCGTCCCCTAACCCTAACCCTAGCCCGAACCCTAACCCTAACCCTTCCCCGAAGCCTGACACTCACCCGTCCCCTAATCGTAACCCGTACGCTGACACTAACCCGCGCCCTCACACGTACGCTCCCCCTAAAGCGTTGTCGTACCCTCACCTGGACCCTAAACCGTCCCCGTCCCCTAACCCTAACCCTAGCCCGAACCCTAACCCTAACCCTTCCCCGAAGCCAGACCCTCACCCGTCCCCTAATCCTAACCCGTACGCTGACACTAACCCACGCCCTCACACGTACGCTCCCCCTAAAGCGTTGTCGTGCCCTCACCTGGACCCTAAACCGTCCCCGTCCCCTAACCCTAACCCTAGCCCAAACCCTAACCCTAACCCTTCCCCGAAGCCTGACCCTCACCCGTCCCCTAATACTAACCCGTACGCTGACACTAACCCGCGCCCTCACACGTACGCTCCCCCTAAAGCGTTGTCGTGCCCTCACCTGGACCCTAAACCGTCCCCGTCCGCTAACCCTAACCCTAGCCCGAACCCTAACCCTAACCCTTCCCCGAAGCCAGACCCTCACCCGTCCCCTAATCCTAACCCGTACGCTGACACTAACCCGCGCCCTCACACGTACGCTCCCCCTAAAGCGTTGTCGTGCCCTCACCTGGACCCTAAACCGTCCCCGTCCCCTAACCCTAACCCTAGCCAAAACCCTAACCCTAACCCTTCCCCGAAGCCTGACCCTCACCCGTCCCCTAATCCTAACCCGTACGCTGACACTAACCCGCGCCCTCACACGTACGCTCCCCCTAAAGCGTTGTCGTGCCCTCACCTGGACCCTAAACCGTCCCCGTCCCCTAACCCTATCCCTAGCCCGAACCCTAACCCTAACCCTTCCCCGAAGCCTGACCCTCACCCGTCCCCTAATCCTAACCCGTACGCTGACACTAACCCGCGCCCTCACACGTACGCTCCCCCTAAAGCGTTCTCGTACCCTCACCTGGACCCTAAACCGTCCCCGTCCCCTAACCCTAACCCTAGCCCGAACCCTAACCCTAACCCTTCCCCGAAGCCTGACCCTCACCCGTCCCTTAATCCTAACCCGTACACTGACACTAATCCACGCCCTCACACGTACGCTCCCCATAAAGCGTTCTCGTACCCTCACCTGGACCCTAAACCGTCCCCGTCCCCTAACCCTAACCCTAGCCCGAACTCTAACCCTAACACTTCCCCGAAGCCTGACCCTCACCCGTCCCCTAATCCTAACCCGTATGCTGACACTAACCCGCGCCCTCACACGTATGCTCCCCCTAAAGCGTTGTCGTACCCTCACCTGGACCCTAAACCGTCACCGTCCCCTAACCCTAACCGTAGCCCGAACCCTAACCCTAACCCTTCACCGAAGCCTGACCCTCACCCGTCCCCTAATCCTAACCTGTACGCTGACACTAACCCACGCCCTCACACGTACGCTCCCCCTAAAACGTTGTCGAGCCCTCACCTGGACCCTAAACCGTCACCGTCCCCTAACCCTAACCCTAGCCCGAACCCTAACCCTAACCCTTCCCCGAAGCCTGACACTCACCCGTCCCCTAATCCTAACCCGTACGCTGACACTAACCCGCGCCCTCACACGTACGCTCCCCCTAAAGCGTTGTCGTACCCTCACCTGGACCCTAAACCGTCCCCGTCCCCTAACCCTAACCCTAGCCCGAACCCTAACCCTAACCCTTCCCCGAAGCCAGACCCTCACCCGTCCCCTAATCCTAACCCGTACGCTGACACTAACCCACGCCCTCACACGTACGCTCCCCCTAAAGCGTTGTCGTGCCCTCACCTGGACCCTAAACCGTCCCCGTCCCCTAACCCTAACCCTAGCCCAAACCCTAACCCTAACCCTTCCCCGAAGCCTGACCCTCACCCGTCCCCTAATACTAACCCGTACGCTGACACTAACCCGCGCCCTCACACGTACGCTCCCCCTAAAGCGTTGTCGTGCCCTCACCTGGACCCTAAACCGTCCCCGTCCCCTAACCCTAACCCTAGCCCGAACCCTAACCCTAACCCTTCCCCGAAGCCTGACCCTCACCCGTCCCCTAATCCTAAGGCGTACGCTGACACTAACCCGCGCCCTCACACGTACGCTCCCCCTAAAGCATTGTCGTACCCTCACCTGGACGCTAAACTGTCCCCGTCCCCTAACCCTAACCCTAGCCCGAACCCTAACCCGAACACTTCCCCGAAGCCTGACCCTCACCCGTCCCCTAATCCTAACCCGTACGCTGACACTAACCCACGCCCTCACACGTACGCTCCCCCTAAAGCATTGTCGTGCCCTCACCTGGACCCTAAACCGTCTCTGTCCCCTAACCCTAACCCTAGCCCGAACCCTAACCCTAACCCTTCCCCGAAACCTGACCCTCACCCGTCCCCTAATCCTAATTCCTACGCTGACACTAACCCGCGCCCTCACATGTGCGCTCCCCCTAAAGCGTTGTCGTGCCCTCACCTGGACCCTAAACAGTCCCCGTCCCCTAACCCTAACCCTAGCCCGAACACTAACCCTAAAACTTCCCCGAAGCCTGACCCTCACCCGTCCCCTAATCCTAACCCGTACGCTGACACTAACCCGCGCCCTCACACATACGCTCCCCCTAAAGCGTTGTCGTGCCCTCACCTGGACCCTAAACCGTCCCCGTCCCCTAACCCTAACCCTAGCCCGAACCCTAACCCTAACCCTTCCCCGAAGCCTGACCCTCACCCGTCCCCTAATCCTAACCCGTACGCTGACACTAACCCGCGCCCTCACACGTACGCTCCCCCTAAAGCGTTGTCGTGCCCTCACCTGGACCCTAAACCGTCCCCGTCCCCTAACCCTAACCCTAGCCCGAACCCTAACCCTAACACTTCCCCGAAGCCTGACCCTCACCCGTCCCCTAATCCTAACCCGTACGCTGACACTAACCCGCGCCCTCAAACGTACGCTCCCCCTAAAGAGTTGTCGTGCCCTCACCTGGACCCTAAACCGTCCCCGTCCCCTAACCCTAACCCTAGCCCGAACCCTAACCCTAACCCTTCACCGAAGCCTGACCCTCACCCGTCCCCTAATCCTAACCCGTACGCTGACACTAACCCGCACCCTCACACGTACGCTCCCCCTAAAGCGTTGTCGTACCCTCACCTGGACCCTAAACCATCCCCGTCCCCTAACCCTAACCCTAGCCCGAACCCTAACCCTAACCCTTCCCCGAAGCCTGACCCTCACCCGTCCCCTAATCCTAACCCGTACGCTGACACTAACCCGTGCCCTCACACGTACGCTCCCCCTAAAGCGTTGTCGTGCCCTCACCTGGACCCTAAACCGTCCCCGTCCCCTAACCCTAACCCTAGCCCGAACCCTAACCCTAACCCTTCACCGAAGCCTGACCCTCACCCGTCCCCTAATCCTAACCCGTACGCTGACACTAACCCGCGCCCTCACACGTACGCTCCCCCTAAAGCGTTCTCGTACCCTCACCTGTACCCTAAACCGTCCCCGTCCCCTAACCCTAACCCTAGCCCGAACCCTAACCCTAACCCTTCCCCGAAGCCTGACCCTCACCCGTCCCCTAATCCTAACCCGTACGCTGACACTAACCCGCGCCCTCACACGTACGCTCCCCCTAAAGCGTTCTCGTACCCTCACCTGGACCCTAAACCGTCCCCTCCCCTAAACCTAACCCTAGCCCGAACCCTAACCCTAACCCTTCCCCGAAGCCTGACCCTCACCCGTCCCGTAATCCTAACCCGTACGCTGACACTAACCCGCGCCCTCACATGTACGCTCCCCCTAAAGCGTTGTCGTACCCTCACCTGGACCCTAAACAGTCCCCGTCCCCTAACCCTAACCCTAGCCCGAACCCTAACCCTAACCCTTCCCCGAAGCCTGACCCTCACCCGTCCCCTAATCCTAACCCGTACGCTGACACTAACCCGCGCCCTCACATGTACGCTCCCCCTAAAGCGTTTTCGTGCCCTGACCTGGACCCTAAACCGTCCCCGTACCCTAACCCTAACCCTAGCCCGAACCCTAACCCTAACCCTTCCCCGAAGCCAGACCATCACCCGTCCCCTAATCCTAACCCGTACGCTGACACTAACCCGCGCCCTCACACGTACGCTCCCCCTAAAGCGTTGTCGTGCCCTCACCTGGACCCTAAACCGTCCCCGTCCCCTAACCCTAACCCTAGCCCGAACCCTAACCCTAAAACTTCCCCGAAGCCTGACCCTCACCCGTCCCCTAATCCTAACCCGTACGCTGACACTAACCCGCGCCCTCACACGTACGCTCCCCCTAAAGCGTTGTCGTGCCCTCACCTGGACCCTAAACCGTCCCCGTCCCCTAACCCTAACCCTAGCCCGAACCCTAACCCTAACCCTTCCCCGAAGCCTGACCCTCACCCGTCCCCTAATCCTAACCCGTACGCTGACACTAACCGGCGCCCTCACACGTACGCTCCCCCTAAAGCGTTCTCGTACCCTCACCTGGACCCTAAACCGTCCCCTCCCCTAAACCTAACCCTAGCCCGAACCCTAACCCTAACCCTTCCCCGAAGCCTGACCCTCACCCGTCCCCTAATCCTAACCCGTACGCTGACACTAACCCGCGCCCTCACACGTACGCTCCCCCTAAAGCGTTGTCGTACCCTCACCTGGACCCTAAACAGTCCCCGTCCCCTAACCCTAACCCTAGCCCGAACCCTAACCCTAACCCTTCCCCGAAGCCTGACCCTCACCCGTCCCCTAATCCTAACCCGTACGCTGACACTAACCCGCGCCCTCACATGTACGCTCCCCCTAAAGCGTTTTCGTGCCCTCACCTGGACCCTAAACCGTCCCCGTACCCTAACCCTAACCCTAGCCCGAACCCTAACCCTAACCCTTCCCCGAAGCCAGACCATCACCCGTCCCCTAATCCTAACCCGTACGCTGACACTAACCCGCGCCCTCACACGTACGCTCCCCCTAAAGCGTTGTCGTGCCCTCACCTGGACCCTAAACCGTCCCCGTCCCCTAACCCTAACCCCAGCCCGAACCCTAACCCTAAAACTTCCCCGAAGCCTGACCCTCACCCGTCCCCTAATCCTAACCCGTACGCTGACACTAACCCGCGCCCTCACACGTACGCTCCCCCTAAAGCGTTGTCGTGCCCTCACCTGGACCCTAAACCGTCCCCGTCCCCTAACCCTAACCCTAGCCCGAACCCTAACCCTAACCCTTCCCCGAAGCCTGACCCTCACCCGTCCCCTAATCCTAACCCGTACGCTGACACTAACCCGCGCCCTCACACGTACGCTCCCCCTAAAGCGTTGTCGTGCCCTCACCTGGACCCTAAACCGTCCCCGTCCCCTAACCCTAACCCTAGCCCGAACCCTAAACCTAACCCTTCCCCGAAGCCTGACACTCACTCGTCCCCTAATCCTAACCCGTACGCTGACACTAACCCGAGCCCTCACACGTATGCTCCCCCTAAAGCGTTGTCGTGCCCTCACCTGGACCCAAAACCGTCCCCGTCCCCTAAACCTAACCCTAGCCCGAACCCTAACCCTAACTCTTCCCCGAAGCCTGACCCTCACCCGTCCCCTAATCCTAACCCGTACGCTGACAATAAGCCGCGCCCTCACACGTACGCTCCCCCTAATGCGTTGTCGTGCCCTCACCTGGACCCTAAACCGTCCCCGTCCCCTAACCCTAACCCTAGCCCGAACCCTAACCCTAACACATCACCGAAGCCTGACCCTCACCCGTCCCCTAATCCTAACCCGTACGCTGACACTAACCCGCGCCCTCAAACGTACGCTCCCCCTAAAGAGTTGTCGTGCCCTCACCTGGACCCTAAACCGTCCCCGTCCCCTAACCCTAACCCTAGCCCGAACCCTAACCCTAACCCTTCCCCGAAGCCTGACCCTCACCCGTCCCTTAATCCTAACCCGTACACTGACACTAATCCACGCCCTCACACGTACGCTCCCCATAAAGCGTTCTCGTACCCTCACCTGGACCCTAAACCGTCCCCGTCCCCTAACCCTAACCCTAGCCCGAACTCTAACCCTAACACTTCCCCGAAGCCTGACCCTCACCCGTCCCCTAATCCTAACCCGTACGCTGACACTAACCCGCGCCCTCACACGTATGCTCCCCCTAAAGCGTTGTCGTACCCTCACCTGGACCCTAAACCGTCACCGTCCCCTAACCCTAACCCTAGCCCGAACCCTAACCCTAACCCTTCACCGAAGCCTGACCCTCACCCGTCCCCTAATCCTAACCTGTACGCTGACACTAACCCACGCCCTCACACATACGCTCCCCCTAAAACGTTGTCGAGCCCTCACCTGGACCCTAAACCGTCACTGTCCCCTAACCCTTACCCTAGCCCGAACCCTAACCCTAACCCTTCCCCGAAGCCTGACACTCACCCGTCCCCTAATCCTAACCCGTACGCTGACACTAACCCGCGCCCTCACACGTACGCTCCCCCTAAAGCGTTGTCGTACCCTCACCTGGACCCTAAACCGTCCCCGTCCCCTAACCCTAACCCTAGCCCGAACCCTAACCCTAACCCTTCCCCGAAGCCAGACCCTCACCCGTCCCCTAATCCTAACCCGTACGCTGACACTAACCCACGCCCTCACACGTACGCTCCCCCTAAAGCGTTGTCGTGCCCTCACCTGGACCCTAAACCGTCCCCGTCCCCTAACCCTAACCCTAGCCCAAACCCTAACCCTAACCCTTCCCCGAAGCCTGACCCTCACCCGTCCCCTAATACTAACCCGTACGCTGACACTAACCCGCGCCCTCACACGTACGCTCCCCCTAAAGCGTTGTCGTGCCCTCACCTGGACCCTAAACCGTCCCCGTCCGCTAACCCTAACCCTAGCCCGAACCCTAACCCTAACCCTTCCCCGAAGCCTGACCCTCACCCGTCCCCTAATCCTAAGGCGTACGCTGACACTAACCCGCGCCCTCACACGTACGCTCCCCCTAAAGCATTGTCGTACCCTCACCTGGACGCTAAACTGTCCCCGTCCCCTAACCCTAACCCTAGCCCGAACCCTAACCCGAACACTTCCCCGAAGCCTGACCCTCACCCGTCCCCTAATCCTAACCCGTACGCTGACACTAACCCACGCCCTCACACGTACGCTCCCCCTAAAGCATTGTCGTGCCCTCACCTGGACCCTAAACCGTCTCTGTCCCCTAACCCTAACCCTAGCCCGAACCCTAACCCTAACCCTTCCCCGAAACCTGACCCTCAACCGTCCCCTAATCCTAATTCCTACGCTGACACTAACCCGCGCCCTCACATGTGCGCTCCCCCTAAAGCGTTGTCGTGCCCTCACCTGGACCCTAAACCGTCCCCGTCCCCTAACCCTAACCCTAGCCCGAACCCTAACCCTAAAACTTCCCCGAAGCCTGACCCTCACCCGTCCCCTAATCCTAACCCGTACGCTGACACTAACCCGCGCCCTCACACGTACGCTCCCCCTAAAGCGTTGTCGTGCCCTCACCTGGACCCTAAACCGTCCCCGTCCCCTAACCCTAACCCTAGCCCGAACCCTAACCCTAACCCTTCCCCGAAGCCTGACCCTCACCCGTTCCCTAATCCTAACCCGTACGCTGACACTAACCCGCGCCCTCACACGTACGCTCCCCCTAAAGCGTTGTCGTGCCCTCACCTGGACCCTAAACCGTCCCCGTCCCCTAACCCTAACCCTAGCCCGAACCCTAACCCTAACACTTCCCCGAAGCCTGACCCTCACCCGTCCCCTAATCCTAACCCGTACGCTGACACTAACCCGCGCCCTCAAACGTACGCTCCCCCTAAAGAGTTGTCGTGCCCTCACCTGGACCCTAAACCGTCCCCGTCCCCTAACCCTAACCCTAGCCCGAACCCTAACCCTAACCCTTCACCGAAGCCTGACCCTCACCCGTCCCCTAATCCTAACCCGTACGCTGACACTAACCCGCACCCTCACACGTACGCTCCCCCTAAAGCGTTGTCGTACCCTCACCTGGACCCTAAACCATCCCCGTCCCCTAACCCTAACCCTAGCCCGAACCCTAACCCTAACCCTTCCCCGAAGCCTGACCCTCACCCGTCCCCTAATCCTAACCCGTACGCTGACACTAACCCGTGCCCTCACACGTACGCTCCCCCTAAAGCGTTGTCGTGCCCTCACCTGGACCCTAAACCGTCCCCGTCCCCTAACCCTAACCCTAGCCCGAACCCTAACCCTAACCCTTCACCGAAGCCTGACCCTCACCCGTCCCCTAATCCTAACCCGTACGCTGACACTAACCCGCGCCCTCACACGTACGCTCCCCCTAAAGCGTTCTCGTACCCTCACCTGTACCCTAAACCGTTCCCGTCCCCTAACCCTAACCCTAGCCCGAACCCTAACCCTAACCCTTCCCCGAAGCCTGACCCTCACCTGTCCCCTAATCCTAACCCGTACGCTGACACTAACCCGCGCCCTCACACGTACGCTCCCCCTAAAGCGTTCTCGTACCCTCACCTGGACCCTAAACCGTCCCCTCCCCTAAACCTAACCCTAGCCCGAACCCTAACCCTAACCCTTCCCCGAAGCCTGACCCTCACCCGTCCCCTAATCCTAACCCGTAGGCTGACACTAACCCGCGCCCTCACATGTACGCTCCCCCTAAAGCGTTTTCGTGCCCTCACCTGGACCCTAAACCGTCCCCGTACCCTAACCCTAACCCTAGCCCGAACCCTAACCCTAACCCTTCCCCGAAGCCAGACCATCACCCGTCCCCTAATCCTAACCCGTACGCTGACACTAACCCGCGCCCTCACACGTACGCTCCCCCTAAAGCGTTGTCGTGCCCTCACCTGGACCCTAAACCGTCCCCGTCCCCTAACCCTAACCCTAGCCCGAACCCTAACCCTAAAACTTCCCCGAAGCCTGACCCTCACCCGTCCCCTAATCCTAACCCGTACGCTGACACTAACCCGCGCCCTCACACGTACGCTCCCCCTAAAGCGTTGTCGTGCCCTCACCTGGACCCTAAACCGTCCCCGTCCCCTAACCCTAACCCTAGCCCGAACCCTAACCCTAACCCTTCCCCGAAGCCTGACCCTCACCCGTCCCCTAATCCTAACCCGTACGCTGACACTAACCCGCGCCCTCACACGTACGCTCCCCCTAAAGCGTTGTCGTGCCCTCACCTGGACCCTAAACCGTCCCCTCCCCTAAACCTAACCCTAGCCCGAACCCTAACCCTAACCCTTCCCCGAAGCCTGACCCTCACCCGTCCCCTAATCCTAACCCGTACGCTGACACTAACCCGCACCCTCACACGTACGCTCCCCCTAAAGCGTTGTCGTACCCTCACCTGGACCCTAAACAGTCCCCGTCCCCTAACCCTAACCCTAGCCCGAACCCTAACCCTAACCCTTCCCCGAAGCCTGACCCTCACCCGTCCCCTAATCCTAACCCGTACGCTGACACTAACCCGCGCCCTCACATGTACGCTCCCCCTAAAGCGTTTTCGTGCCCTCACCTGGACCCTAAACCGTCCCCGTACCCTAACCCTAACCCTAGCCCGAACCCTAACCCTAACCCTTCCCCGAAGCCAGACCATCACCCGTCCCCTAATCCTAACCCGTACGCTGACACTAACCCGCGCCCTCACACGTACGCTCCCCCTAAAGCGTTGTCGTGCCCTCACCTGTACCCTAAAGCGTCCCCGTCCCCTAACCCTAACCCTAGCCCGAACCCTAACCCTAAAACTTCCCCGAAGCCTGACCCTCACCCGTCCCCTAATCCTAACCCGTACGCTGACACTAACCCGCGCCCTCACACGTACGCTCCCCCTAAAGCGTTGTCGTGCCCTCACCTGGACCCTAAACCGTCCCCGTCCCCTAACCCTAACCCTAGCCAAAACCGTAACCCTAACCCTTCCCCGAAGCCTGACCCTCACCCGTCCCCTAATCCTAACCCGTACGCTGACACTAACCCGCGCCCTCACACGTACGCTCCCCCTAAAGCGTTGTCGTGCCCTAATCTGGACCCTAAACCGTCCCCGTCCCCTAACCCTAACCCTAGCCCGAACCCTAACCCTAACCCTTCCCCGAAGCCTGACCCTCACCCATCCCCTAATCCTAACCCGTACGCTGACACTAACCCGCGCCCTCACACGTACGCTCCCCCTAAAGCGTTCTCGTACCCTCACCTGGACCCTAAACCGTCCCCGTCCCCTAACCCTAACCCTAGCCCGAACCCTAACCCTAACCCTTCCCCGAAGCCTGACCCTCACCCGTCCCCTAATCCTAACCCGTACACTGACACTAATCCACGCCCTCACACGTACGCTCCCCATAAAGCGTTCTCGTACCCTCACCTGGACCCTAAACCGTCCCCGTCCCCTAACCCTAACCCTAGCCCGAACTCTAACCCTAACACTTCCCCGAAGCCTGACCCTCACCCGTCCCCTAATCCTAACCCGTACGCTGACACTAACCCGCGCCCTCACACGTACGCTCCCCCTAAAACGTTGTCGAGCCCTCACCTGGACCCTAAACCGTCACCGTCCCCTAACCCTAACCCTAGCCCGAACCCTAACCCTAACCCTTCCCCGAAGCCTGACACTCACCCGTCCCCTAATCCTAACCCGTACGCTGACAGTAACCCGCGCCCTCACACGTACGCTCCCCCTAAAGCGTTGTCGTACCCTCACCTGGACCCTAAACCGTCCCCATCCCCTAAACCTAACCCTAGCCCGAACCCTAACCCTAACCCTTCCCCGAATCCTGACCCTCACCCGTCCCCTAATCCTAACCCGTACGCTCACAATAACCCGCGCCCTCACACATACGCTCCCCCTAAAGCCTTGTCGTGCCCTCTCCTGGACCCTAAACCGTCCCCGTCCCCTAACCCTAACCCTAGCCCGAACCCTAACCCTAATTCCTTCCCCGAAGCCTGACCCTCACCCGTCCCCTAATCCTAACCCGTACGCTGACACTAACCCGCGCCCTCACACGTACGCTCCCCCTAAAGCGTTGTCGTACCCTCACCTGGACCCTAAACCGTCCCCATCCCCTAAACCTAACCCTAGCCCGAACCCTAACCCTAACACTTCCCCGAAGCCTGACCCTCACCCGTCCCCTAATCCTAACCCGTAAGCTGACACTAACCCGCACCCTCACACGTACGCTCCCCCTAAAGCGTTGTCGTACCCTCACCTGGACCCTAAACCTTCCCCGTCCCCTAACCCTAACCTTAGCCCAAACCCTAACCCTAACCCTTCCCCGAAGACTGACCCTCACCCGTCCCCTAATCCTAACGCGTACGCTGACACTAACCCGCGCCCTCACACGTACGCTCCCCCTAAAGCATTGTCGTGCCCTCACCTGGACCCTAAACCGTCCCCGTCCCCTAACCCTAACCCTAGCCCGAACCCTAACCCTAACCCTTCCCCGAAGCCTGACCCTCACCCGTCCCCTAATCCTAACCCGTACGCTGACAATAACCCGCGCCCTCACACGTACGCTCCCCCTAAATCGTTGTCGTGCCCTCACCTGGACCCTAAACCGTCCCCGTCCCCTAACCCTAACCCTAGCCCGAACCCTAACCCTAACACTTCCCCGAAGCCTGACCCTCACCCGTCCCCTAATCCTAACCCGTACGCTGACACTAACCCGCGCCCTCAAACGTACGCTCCCCCTAAAGAGTTGTCGTGCCCTCACCTGGACCCTAAACCGTCCCCGTCCCCTAACCCTAACCCTAGCCCGAACCCTAACCCTAACCCTTCACCGAAGCCTGACCCTCACCCGTCCCCTAATCCTAACCCGTACGGTGACACTAACCCGCACCCTCACACGTACGCTCCCACTAAAGCGTTGTCGTACCCTCACCTGGACCCTAAACCATCCCCGTCCCCTAACCCTAACCCTAGCCCGAACCCTAACCCTAACCCTTCCCCGAAGCCTGACCCTCACCCGTCCCCTAATCCTAACCCGTACGCTGACACTAACCCGTGCCCTCACACGTACGCTCCCCCTAAAGCGTTGTCGTGCCCTCACCTGGACCCTAAACCGTCCCCGTCCCCTAACCCTAACCCTAGCCCGAACCCTAACCCTAACCCTTCACCGAAGCCTGACCCTCACCCGTCCCCTAATCCTAACCCGTACGCTGACACTAACCCGCGCCCTCACACGTACGCTCCCCCTAAAGCGTTCTCGTACCCTCACCTGGACCCTAAACCGTCCCCTCCCCTAAACCTAACCCTAGCCCGAACCCTAACCCTAACCCTTCCCCGAAGCCTGACCCTCACCCGTCCCCTAATCCTAACCCGTACGCTGACACTAACCCGCGCCCTCACACGTACGCTCCCCCTAAAGCATTGTCGTACCCTCACCTGGACCCTAAACAGTCCCCGTCCCCTAACCCTAACCCTAGCCCGAACCCTAACCCTAACCCTTCCCCGAAGCCTGACCCTCACCCGTCCCCTAATCCTAACCCGTACGCTGACACTAATCCGCGCCCTCACATGTACGCTCCCCCTAAAGCGTTTTCGTGCCCTCACCTGGACCCTAAACCGTCCCCGTACCCTAACCCTAACCCTAGCCCGAACCCTAACCCTAACCCTTCCCCGAAGCCAGACCATCACCCGTCCCCTAATCCTAACCCGTACGCTGACACTAACCCGCGCCCTCACACGTACGCTCCCCCTAAAGCGTTGTCGTGCCCTCACCTGGACCCTAAACCGTCCCCGTCCCCTAACCCTAACCGTAGCCCGAACCCTAAACCTAACCCTTCCCCGAAGCCTGACACTCACTCGTCCCCTAATCCTAACCCGTACGCTGACACTAACCCGCGCCCTCACACGTATGCTCCCCCTAAAGCGTTGTCGTGCCCTCACCTGGACCCTAAACCGTCCCCGTCCCCTAACCCTAACCCTAGCCCGAACCCTAACCCTAACCCTTCCCCGAAGCCTGACCCTCACCCGTCCCCTAATCCTAAACCGTACGCTGACACTAACCCGCGCCCTCAAACGTACGCTCCCCCTAAAGAGTTGTCATGCCCTCACCTGGACCCTAAACCGTCCCCGTCCCCTAACCCTAACCCTAGCCCGAACCCTAACCCTAACCCTTCACTGAAGCCTGACCCTCACCCGTCCCCTAATCCTAACCCGTACGCTGACACTAACCCGCACCCTCACACGTACGCTCCCCCTAAAGCGTTGTCGTACCCTCACCTGGACCCTAAACCGTCCCCGTCCCCTAACCCTAACCCTAGCCCGAACCCTAGCCCTAACCCTTCCCCGAAGCCTGACCCTCACCCGGCCCCTAATCCTAACCCGTACGCTGACACTAACCCGCGCCCTCACACGTACGCTCCCCCTAAAGCGTTGTCGTGCCCTCACCTGGACCCTAAACCGTCCCCGTCCCCTAACCCTAACCCTAGCCCGAACCCTAACCCTAACCCTTCCCCGAAGCCTGACCCTCACCCGTCCCCTAATCCTAACCCGTACTCTGACACTAACCCGCGCCCTCACACGTACGCTCCCCCTAAAGCGTTCTCGTACCCTCACCTGGACCCTAAACCGTCCCCGTCCCCTAACCCTAACCCTAGCCCGAACCCTAACCCTAACACTTCCCCGAAGCCTGACCCTCACCCGTCCCCTAATCCTAACCCGTACACTGACACTAATCCACGCCCTCACACGTACGCTCCCCATAAAGCGTTCTCGTACCCTCACCTGGACCCTAAACCGTCTCCGTCCCCTAACCCTAACCCTAGCCCGAACTCTAACCCTAACACTTCCCCGAAGCCTGACCCTCACCCGTCCCCTAATCCTAACCCGTACGCTGACACTAACCCGCGCCCTCACACGTACGCTCCCCCTAAAGCGTTGTCGTACCCTCACCTGGACCCTAAACCGTCACCGTCCCCTAACCCTAACCCTAGCCCGAACCCTAACCCTAACCCTTCACCGAAGCCTGACCCTCACCCGTCCCCTAATCCTAACCTGTACGCTGACACTAACCCACGCCCTCACACTAACGCTCCCCCTAAAACATTGTCGAGCCCTCACCTGGACCCTAAACCGTCACCGTCCCCTAACCCTAGCCCTAGCCCGAACCCTAACCCTAACCCTTCCCCTAAGCCTGACACTCACCCGTCCCCTAATCCTTACCCGTACGCTGACACTAACCCGCGCCCTCACACGTACGCTCCCCCTAAAGCGTTGTCGTACCCTCACCTGGACCCTAAACCGTCCCCATCCCCTAAACCTAACCCTAGCCCGAACCCTAACCCTAACCCTTCCCCGAAGCCTGACCCTCACCCGTCCCCTAATCCTAACCCGTACGCTCACAATAACCCGCGCCCTCACACATACGCTCCCCCTAAAGCCTTGTCGTGCCCTCTCCTGGACCCTAAACCGTCCCCGTCCCCTAACCCTAACCCTAGCCCGAACCCTAACCCTAATTCCTTCCCCGAAGCCTGACCCTCACCCGTCCCCTAATCCTAACCCGTACGCTGACACTAACCCGCGCCCTCACACGTACGCTCCCCCTAAAGCGTTGTCGTACCCTCACCTGGACCCTAAACCGTCCCCATCCCCTAAACCTAACCCTAGCCCGAACCCTAACCCTAACACTTCCCCGAAGCCTGACCCTCACCCGTCCCCTAATCCTAAACCGTAAGCTGACACTAACCCGCGCCATCACACGTACGCTCCCCCTAAAGCGTTGTCGTACCCTCACCTGGACCCTAAACCGTCCCCGTCCCCTAACCCTAACCTTAGCCCAAACCCTAACCCTAACCCTTCCCCGAAGACTGACCCTCACCCGTCCCCTAATCCTAACGCGTACGCTGACACTAACCCGCGCCCTCACACGTACGCTCCCCCTAAAGCATTGTCGTGCCCTCACCTGGACCCTAAACCGTCCCCGTCCCCTAACCCTAACCCTAGCCCGAACCCTAACCCTAACACTTCCCCGAAGCCTGACCCTCACCCTTCCCCTAATCCTAAACCGTACGCTGACACTAACCCGCGCCCTCAGACGTACGCTCCCCCTAAAGCGTTGTCGTACCCTCACCTGGACCCTAAACCGTCCCCGTCCCCTAACGCTAACCCTAGCCCGAACCCTAACCCTAACCCTTCCCCGAAGCCTGACCCTCACCCGTCCCCTAATCCTAACCCGTACGCTGACCCTAACCCGCGCCCTCACACGTACGCTCCCCCTAAAGCGTTGTCGTGCCCTCACCTGGACCCTAAACCGTCCCCGTCCCCTAACCCTAACCCTAGCCCGAACCCTAACCCTAACCCTTCCCCGAAGCCTGACCCTCACCCGTCCCCTAATCCTAACGCGTACGCTGACACTAACACGCGCCCTCACACGTACGCTCCCCCTAAAGCGTTGTCGTGCCCTTACCTGGACCCTAAACCGTCCCCGTCCCGTAACCCTAACCCTAGCCCGAACCCTAACCCTAAGTCTTCCCCGAAGCCTGACCCTCACCCGTCCCCTAATCCTAACCCATACGCTGACAGTAACCCGCGCCCTCACACGTACGCTCCCCCTAAAGCGTTGTCGTGCCCTCACCTGGACCCTAAACCGTCCCCGTCCCCTAACCCTAACCCTAGCCCGAACCCTAACCCTAACGCTTCCCCGAAGCCTGACCCTCACCCGTCCACTAATCCTATCCCGTACGCTGACACTAACCCGCGCCCTCACACGTACGCTCCCCCTAAAGCGTTGTCGTGCCCTCACCTGGACCCTAAACCGTCCCCGTCCCCTAACCCTAACCCTAGCCCGAACCCTAAACCTAACCCTTCCCCGAAACCTGACCCTCACCCGTCCCCTAATCCTAACCCGTACGCTGAAACTAACCCGCGCCCTCACACGTACGCTCCCCCTAAAGCATTGTCGTACCCTCACCTGGACCCTAAACCGTCCCCGTCCCCTAACCCTAACCCTAGCCCGAACCCTAACCTTAACCCTTCCCCGAAGCCTGACCCTCACCCATCCCCTAATCCTAACCTGTACGCTGACACTAACCCGCGCCCTCACACGTACGCTCCCCCTAAAGCGTTGTCGTACCCTCACCTGGACCCTAAACCGTCCCCGTCCCCTAACCCTAACCCTAGCCCGAACCCTAACCCTAACCCTTCCCCGAAGCCTGACCCTCACCGTCCCCTATTCTTAACCCGTACGCTGACACTAACCCTCGCCCTCACACGTACGCTCCCCCTAAAGCGTTGTCGTGCCCTCACCTGGACCCTAAACCGTCCCCGTCCGCTAACCCTAACCCTAGCCCGAACCCTAACCCTAACCCTTCCCCAAAGCCTGACCCTCACCCGTCCCCTAATCCTAAGGCGTACGCTGACACTAACCCGCACCCTCACACGTACGCTCCCCCTAAATCATTGTCGTACCCTCACCTGGACGCTAAACTGTCCCCGTCCCCTAACCCTAACCCTAGCCCGAACCCTAACCCGAACACTTCCCCGAAGCCTGACCCTCACCCGTCCCCTAATCCTAACCCGTACGCTGACACTAACCCACGCCCTCACACGTACGCTCCCCCTAAAGCATTGTCGTGCCCTCACCTGGACCCTAAACCGTCTCCGTCCCCTAACCCTAACCCTAGCCCGAACCCTAACCCTAACCCTTCCCCGAAGCCTGACCCTCACCCGTCCCCTAATCCTAATTCCTACGCTGACACTAACCCGCGCCCTCACATGTGCGCTCCCCCTAAAGCGTTGTCGTGCCCTCACCTGGACCCTAAACCGTCCCCGTCCCCTAACCCTAAGCCTAGCCCGAACCCTAACCCTAACCCTTCCCCGAAGCCTGACCCTCACCCGTCCCCTAATCCTCACCCGTACGCTGACACTAACCCGCGCCCTCACACGTACGCTCCCCCTAAAGCGTTGTCGTGCCCTCACCTGGACCCTAAACCGTCCCCGTCCCCTAACCCTAACCCTAGCCCGAACCCTAAACCTAACCCTTCCCCGAAGCCTGACACTCACTCGTCCCCTAATCCTAACCCGTACGCTGACACTAACCCGCGCCCTCACACGTATGCTCCCCCTAAAGCGTTGTCGTGCCCTCACCTGGACCCAAAACCGTCCCCGTCCCCTAAACCTAACCCTAGCCCGAACCCTAACCCTAACCCTTCCCCGAAGCCTGACCCTCACCCGTCCCCTAATCCTAACCCGTACGCTGACAATAACCCGCGACCTCACACGTATGCTCCCCCTAAAGCGTTGTCGTGCCCTCACCTGGACCCTAAACCGTCCCCGTCCCCTAACCCTAACCCTAGCCCGAACCCTAACCCTAACACTTCCCCGAAGCCTGACCCTCACCCGTCCCCTAATCCTAACCCGTACGCTGACACTAACCCGCGCCCTCAAACGTACGCTCCCCCTAAAGAGTTGTCGTGCCCTCACCTGGACCCTAAACCGTCCCCGTCCCCTAACCCTAACCCTAGCCCGAACCCTAACCCTAACCCTTCACCGAAGCCTGACCCTCACCCGTCCCCTAATCCTAACCCGTACGCTGACACTAACCCGCACCCTCACACGTACGCTCCCCCTAAAGCGTTGTCGTACCCTCACCTGGACCCTAAACCATCCCCGTCCCCTAACCCTAACCCTAGCCCGAACCCTAACCCTAACCCTTCCCCGAAGCCTGACCCTCACCCGTCCCCTAATCCTAACCCGTACGCTGACACTAACCCGTGCCCTCACACGTACGCTCCCCCTAAAGCGTTGTCGTGCCCTCACCTGGACCCTAAACCGTCCCCGTCCCCTAACCCTAACCCTAGCCCGAACCCTAACCCTAACCCTTCCCCGAAGCCTGACCCTCACCCGTCCCCTAATCCTAACCCGTACGCTGACACTAACCCGCGCCCTCACACGTACGCTCCCCCTAAAGCGTTCTCGTACCCTCACCTGTACCCTAAACCGTCCCCGTCCCCTAACCCTAACCCTAGCCCGAACCCTAACCCTAACCCTTCCCCGAAGCCTGACCCTCACCCGTCCCCTAATCCTAACCCGTACGCTGACACTAACCCGCGCCCTCACACCTACGCTCCCCCTAAAGCGTTCTCGTACCCTCACCTGGACCCTAAACCGTCCCCTCCCCTAAACCTAACCCTAGCCCGAACCCTAACCCTAACCCTTCCCCGAAGCCTGACCCTCACCCGTCCCCTAATCCTAACCCGTACGCTGACACTAACCCGCGCCCTCACACGTACGCTCCCCCTAAAGCGTTGTCGTACCCTCACCTGGACCCTAAACAGTCCCCGTCCCCTAACCCTAACCCTAGCCCGAACCCTAACCCTAACCCTTCCCCGAAGCCTGACCCTCACCCGTCCCCTAATCCTAAACCGTACGCTGACACTTACACGCGCCCTCACATGTACGCTCCCCCTAAAGCGTTTTCGTGCCCTCACCTGGACCCTAAACCGTCCCCATACCCTAACCCTAACCCTAGCCCGAACCCTAACCCTAACCCTTCCCCGAAACCTGACCCTCACCCGTCCCCTAATCCTAACCCGTACGCTGAAACTAACCCGCGCCCTCACACGTACGCTCCCCCTAAAGCATTGTCGTACCCTCACCTGGACCCTAAACCGTCCCCGTCCCCTAACCCTAACCCTAGCCCGAACCCTAACCTTAACCCTTCCCCGAAGCCTGACCCTCACCCATCCCCTAATCCTAACCTGTACGCTGACACTAACCCGCGCCCTCACACGTACGCTCCCCCTAAAGCGTTGTCGTACCCTCACCTGGACCCTAAACCGTCCCCGTCCCCTAACCCTAACCCTAGCCCGAACCCTAACCCTAACCCTTCCCCGAAGCCTGACCCTCACCGTCCCCTATTCTTAACCCGTACGCTGACACTAACCCTCGCCCTCACACGTACGCTCCCCCTAAAGCGTTGTCGTACCCTCACCTGGACCCTAAACCGTCCCCGTCCCCTAACCCTAACCCTAGCCCGAACCCTAACCCTAACCCTTCCCCGAAGCCTGACCCTCACCCGTCCCCTAATACTAACCCGTACGCTGACACTAACCCGCGCCCTCACACGTACGCTCCCCCTAAAGCGTTGTCGTGCCCTCACCTGGACCCTAAACCGTCCCCGTCCGCTAACCCTAACCCTAGCCCGAACCCTAACCCTAACCCTTCCCCGAAGCCTGACCCTCACCCGTCCCCTAATCCTAAGGCGTACGCTGACACTAACCCGCACCCTCACACGTACGCTCCCCCTAAATCATTGTCGTACCCTCACCTGGACGCTAAACTGTCCCCGTCCCCTAACCCTAACCCTAGCCCGAACCCTAACCCGAACACTTCCCCGAAGCCTGACCCTCACCCGTCCCCTAATCCTAACCCGTACGCTGACACTAACCCACGCCCTCACACGTACGCTCCCCCTAAAGCATTGTCGTGCCCTCACCTGGACCCTAAACCGTCTCCGTCCCCTAACCCTAACCCTAGCCCGAACCCTAACCCTAACCCTTCCCCGAAGCCTGACCCTCACCCGTCCCCTAATCCTAATTCCTACGCTGACACTAACCCGCGCCCTCACATGTGCGCTCCCCCTAAAGCGTTGTCGTGCCCTCACCTGGACCCTAAACCGTCCCCGTCCCCTAACCCTAACCCTAGCCCGAACCCTAACCCTAAAACCTCCCCGAAGCCTGACCCTCACCCGTCCCCTAATCCTAACCCGTACGCTGACACTAACCCGCGCCCTCACTCGTACGCTCCCCCTAAAGCGTTGTCGTGCCCTCACCTGGATCCTAAACCGTCCCCGTCCCCTAACCCTAACCCTAGCCCGAACCCTAACCCTAACCCTTCCCCGAAGCCTGACCCTCACCCGTCCCCTAATCCTCACCCGTACGCTGACACTAACCCGCGCCCTCACACGTACGCTCCCCCTAAAGCGTTGTCGTGCCCTCACCTGGACCCTAAACCGTCCCCGTCCCCTAACCCTAACCCTAGCCCGAACCCTAAACCTAACCCTTCCCCGAAGCCTGACACTCACTCGTCCCCTAATCCTAACCCGTACGCTGACACTAACCCGCGCCCTCACACGTATGCTCCCCCTAAAGCGTTGTCGTGCCCTCACCTGGACCCAAAACCGTCCCCGTCCCCTAAACCTAACCCTAGCCCGAACCCTAACCCTAACCCTTCCCCGAAGCCTGACCCTCACCCGTCCCCTAATCCTAACCCGTACGCTGACAATAACCCGCGCCCTCACACGTACGCTCCCCCTAAAGCGTTGTCGTGCCCTCACCTGGACCCTAAACCGTCCCCGTCCCCTAACCCTAACCCTAGCCCGAACCCTAACCCTAACACTTCCCCGAAGCCTGACCCTCACCCGTCCCCTAATCCTAACCCGTACGCTGACACTAACCCGCGCCCTCAAACGTACGCTCCCCCTAAAGAGTTGTCGTGCCCTCACCTGGACCCTAAACCGTCCCCGTCCCCTAACCCTAACCCTAGCCCGAACCCTAACCCTAACCCTTCACCGAAGCCTGACCCTCACCCGTCCCCTAATCCTAACCCGTACGCTGACACTAACCCGCACCCTCACACGTACGCTCCCCCTAAAGCGTTGTCGTACCCTCACCTGAACCCTAAACCATCCCCGTCCCCTAACCCTAACCCTAGCCCGAACCCTAACCCTAACCCTTCCCCGAAGCCTGACCCTCACCCGTCCCCTAATCCTAACCCGTACGCTGACACTAACCCGTGCCCTCACACGTACGCTCCCCCTAAAGCGTTGTCGTGCCCTCACCTGGACCCTAAACCGTCCCCGTCCCCTAACCCTAACCCTAGCCCGAACCCTAACCCTAACCCTTCCCCGAAGCCTGACCCTCACCCGTCCCCTAATCCTAACCCGTACGCTGACACTAACCCGCGCCCTCACACGTACGCTCCCCCTAAAGCGTTCTCGTACCCTCACCTGTACCCTAAACCGTCCCCGTCCCCTAACCCTAACCCTAGCCCGAACCCTAACCCTAACCCTTCCCCGAAGCCTGACCCTCACCCGTCCCCTAATCCTAACCCGTACGCTGACACTAACCCGCGCCCTCACACCTACGCTCCCCCTAAAGCGTTCTCGTACCCTCACCTGGACCCTAAACCGTCCCCTCCCCTAAACCTAACCCTAGCCCGAACCCTAACCCTAACCCTTCCCCGAAGCCTGACCCTCACCCGTCCCCTAATCCTAACCCGTACGCTGACACTAACCCGCGCCCTCACACGTACGCTCCCCCTAAAGCGTTGTCGTACCCTCACCTGGACCCTAAACAGTCCCCGTCCCCTAACCCTAACCCTAGCCCGAACCCTAACCCTAACCCTTCCCCGAAGCCTGACCCACACCCGTCCCCTAATCCTAAACCGTACGCTGACACTAACCCGCGCCCTCACATGTACGCTCCCCCTAAAGCGTTTTCGTGCCCTCACCTGGACCCTAAACCGTCCCCGTACCCTAACCCTAACCCTAGCCCGAACCCTAACCCTAACCCTTCCCCGAAGCCAGACCATCACCCGTCCCCTAATCCTAACCCGTACGCTGACACTAACCCGCGCCCTCACACGTACGCTCCCCCTAAAGCGTTGTCGTGCCCTCACCTGGACCCTAAACCGTCCCCGTCCCCTAACCCTAACCCTAGCCCGAACCCTAAACCTAACCCTTCCCCGAAGCCTGACACTCACTCGTCCCCTAATCCTAACCCGTACGCTGACACTAACCCGCACCCTCACACGTACGCTCCCCCTAAAGCGTTGTCGTGCCCTCACCTGGACCCAAAACCGTCCCCGTCCCCTAACCCTAACCCTAGCCCGAACCCTAACCCTAACCCTTCACTGAAGCCTGACCCTCACCCGTCCCCTAATCCTAACCCGTACGCTGACACTAACCCGCACCCTCACACGTACGCTCCCCCTAAAGCGTTGTCGTACCCTCACCTGGACCCTAAACCGTCCCCGTCCCCTAACCCTAACCCTAGCCCGAACCCTAACCCTAACCCTTCCCCGAAGCCTGACCCTCACCCGGCCCCTAATCCTAACCCGTACGCTGACACTAACCCGCGCCCTCACACGTACGCTCCCCCTAAAGCGTTCTCGTACCCTCACCTGGACCCTAAACCGTCCCCGTCCCCTAACCCTAACCCTAGCCCGAACCCTAACCCTAACCCTTCCCCGAAGCCTGACCCTCACCCGTCCCCTAATCCTAACCCGTATGCTGACACTAACCCGCGCCCTCACACCTACGCTCCCCCTAAAGCGTTCTCGTACCCTCACCTGGACCCTAAACCGTCCCCGTCCCCTAACCCTAACCCTAGCCCGAACCCTAACCCTAACCCTTCCCCGAAGCCTGACCCTCACCCGTCCCCTAATCCTAACCCGTACACTGACACTAATCCACGCCCTCACACGTACGCTCCCCCTAAAGCGTTCTCGTACCCTCACCTGGACCCTAAACCGTCCCCGTCCCCTAACCCTAACCCTAGCCCGAACTCTAACCCTAACACTTCCCCGAAGCCTGACCCTCACCCGTCCCCTAATCCTAACCCGTACGCTGACACTAACCCGCGCACTCACACGTACGCTCCCCCTAAAGCGTTGTCGTACCCTCACCTGGACCCTAAACCGTCACCGTCCCCTAACCCTAACCCTAGCCCGAACCCTAACCCTAACCCTTCACCGAAGCCTGACCCTCACCCGTCCCCTAATCCTAACCCGTACGCTGACACTAACCCGCGCCCTCACACGTACGCTCCCCCTAAAGCGTTGTCGTACCCTCACCTGGACCCTAAACCGTCCCCATCCCCTAAACCTAACCCTAGCCCGAACCCTAACCCTAACAATTCCCCGAAGCCTGACCCTCACCCGTCCCCTAATCCTAACCCGTAAGCTGACACTAACCCGCGCCCTCACACGTACGCTCCCCCTAAAGCGTTGTCGTACCCTCACCTGGACCCTAAACCGTCCCCGTCCCCTAACCCTAACCCTAGCCCAAACCCTAACCCTAACCCTTCCCCGAAGCCTGACCCTCACCCGTCCCCTAATCCTAACCCGTACGCTGACACTAACCCGCGCCCTCACACGTACGCTCCCCCTAAAGCGTTGTCGTGCCCTCACCTGGACCCTAAACCGTCCCCGTCCCCTAACCCTAACCCTAGCCCGAACCCTAACCCTAACCCTTCCCCGAAGCCTGACCCTCACCCGTCCCCTAATCCTAACGCGTACGCTGACACTAACCCGCGCCCTCACACGTACGCTCCCCCTAAAGCGTTGTCGTGCCCTTACCTGGACCCTAAACCGTCCCCGTCCCGTAACCCTAACCCTAGCCCGAACCCTAACCCTAAGCCTTCCCCGAAGCCTGACACTCACCCGTCCCCTAATCCTAACCCATACGCTGACACTAACCAGCGCCCTCACACGTACGCTCCCCCTAAAGCGTTGTCGTGCCCTCACCTGGACCCTAAACCGTCCCCGTCCCCTAACCCTAACCCTAGCCCGAACCCTAACCCTAACGCTTCCCCGAAGCCTGACCCTCACCCGTCCCCTAATCCTATCCCGTACGCTGACACTAACCCTCGCCCTCACACGTACGCTCCCCCTAAAGCGTTGTCGTGCCCTCACCTGGACCCTAAGCCGTCCCCGTCCCCTAACACTAGCCCTATCCCGAACCCTAAACCTAACCCTTCCCCGAAACCTGACCCTCACCCGTCCCCTAATCCTAACCCGTACGCTGAAACTAACCCGCGCCCTCACACGTACGCTCCCCCTAAAGCATTGTCGTACCCTCACCTGGACCCTAAACCGTCCCCGTCCCCTAACCCTATCCCTAGCCCGAACCCTAACCTTAACCCTTCCCCGAAGCCTGACCCTCACCCATCCCCTAATCCTAACCTGTACGCTGACACTAACCCGCGCCCTCACACGTACGCTCCCCCTAAAGCGTTGTCGTGCCCTCACCTGGACCCTAAACCGTCCCTGTCCCCTAACCCTAACCCTAGCCCGAACCCTAACCCTAACCCTTCCCCGAAGCCTGACCCTCACCGTCCCCTATTCTTAACCCGTACGCTGACACTAACCCTCACCCTCACACGTACACTCCCCCTAAAGCGTTGTCGTTCCCTCACCTGGACCCTAAACCGTCCCCTTCCCCTAACCCTAACCCTAGCCCGAACCCTAACCCTAACCCTTCCCCGAAGCCTGACCCTCACCCGTCCCCTAATCCTAACCCGTACGCTGACACTAACCCACGCCCTCACACGTACGCTCCCCCTAAAACATTGTCGTGCCCTCACCTGGACCCTAAACCGTCCCCGTCCCCTAACCCTAACCCTAGCCCGAACCCTAACCCTAACCCTTCCCCGAAGCCTGACCCTCACCCGTCCCCTAATCCTAACCCGTACGCTGACACTAACCCGCGCCCTCACACGTACGCTCCCCCTAAAGCGTTGTCGTGCCCTCACCTGGACCCTAAACCGTCCCCGTCCCCTAACCCTAACCCTAGCCGGAACCCTAACCCTAACCCTTCCCCGAAGCCTGACCCTCACCCGTCCCCTAATCCTAACCCGTACGCTGACACTAACCCGCGCCCTCACACGTACGCTCCCCCTAAAGCGTTGTCGTACCCTCACCTGGACCCTAAACCGTCCCCGTCCCCTAACCCTAACCCTAGCCCGAACCCTAACCCTAACCCTTCCCCGAAGCCTGACCCTCACCCATCCCCTAATCCTAACCCGTACGCTGACACTAACCCGCGCCCTCACACGTACGCTCCCCCTAAAGCGTTGTCGTACCCTCACCTGGACCCTAAACCGTCCCCATCCCCTAAACCTAACCCTAGCCCGAACCCTAACCCTAACAATTCCCCGAAGCCTGACCCTCACCCGTCCCCTAATCCTAACCCGTAAGCTGACACTAACCCGCGCCCTCACACGTACGCTCCCCCTAAAGCGTTGTCGTACCCTCACCTGGACCCTAAACCGTCCCCGTCCCCTAACCCTAACCCTAGCCCAAACCCTAACCCTAACCCTTCCCCGAAGACTGACCCTCACCCGTCCCCTAATCCTAACGCGTACGCTGACACTAACCCGCGCCCTCACACGTACGCTCCCCCTAAAGCACTGTCGTGCCCTCACCTGGACCCTAAACCGTCCCCGTCCCCTAACCCTAACCCTAGCCCGAACCCTAACCCTAACACTTCCCCGAAGCCTGACCCTCACCCTTCCCCTAATCCTAAACCGTACGCTGACACTAACCCGCGCCCTCAGACGTACGCTCCCCCTAAAGCGTTGTCGTACCCTCACCTGGACCCTAAACCGTCCCCGTCCCCTAACGCTAACCCTAGCCCGAACCCTAACCCTAACCCTTCCCCGAAGCCTGACCCTCACCCGTCCCCTAATCCTAACCCGTACGCTGACACTAACCCGCGCCCTCACACGTACGCTCCCCCTAAAGCGTTGTCGTGCCCTCACCTGGACCCTAAACCGTCCCCGTCCCCTAACCCTAACCCTAGCCCGAACCCTAACCCTAACCCTTCCCCGAAGCCTGACCCTCACCCGTCCCCTAATCCTAACGCGTACGCTGACACTAACCCGCGCCCTCACACGTACGCTCCCCCTAAAGCGTTGTCGTGCCCTTACCTGGACCCTAAACCGTCCCCGTCCCGTAACCCTAACCCTAGCCCGAACCCTAACCCTAAGCCTTCCCCGAAGCCTGACCCTCACCCGTCCCCTAATCCTAACCCATACGCTGACACTAACCAGCGCCCTCACACGTACGCTCCCCCTAAAGCGTTGTCGTGCCCTCACCTGGACCCTAAACCGTCCCCGTCCCCTAACCCTAACCCTAGCCAGAACCCTAACCCTAACGCTTCCCCGAAGCCTGACCCTCACCCGTCCCCTAATCCTATCCCGTACGCTGACACTAACCCGCGCCCTCACACGTACGCTCCCCCTAAAGCGTTGTCGTGCCCTCACCTGGACCCTAAGCCGTCCCCGTCCCCTAACACTAACCCTATCCCGAACCCTAAACCTAACCCTTCCCCGAAACCTGACCCTCACCCGTCCCCTAATCCTAACCCGTACGCTGAAACTAACCCGCGCCCTCACACGTACGCTCCCCCTAAAGCATTGTCGTACCCTCACCTGGACCCTAAACCGTCCCCGTCCCCTAACCCTATCCCTAGCCCGAACCCTAACCTTAACCCTTCCCCGAAGCCTGACCCTCACCCATCCCCTAATCCTAACCTGTACGCTGACACTAACCCGCGCCCTCACACGTACGCTCCCCCTAAAGCGTTGTCGTACCCTCACCTGGACCCTAAACCGTCCCCGTCCCCTAACCCTAACCCTAGCCCGAACCCTAACCCTAACCCTTCCCCGAAGCCTGACCCTCACCGTCCCCTATTCTTAACCCGTACGCTGACACTAACCCTCACCCTCACACGTACGCTCCCCCTAAAGCGTTGTCGTACCCTCACCTGGACCCTAAACCGTCCCCTTCCCCTAACCCTAACCCTAGCCCGAACCCTAACCCTAACCCTTCCCCGAAGCCTAACCCTCACCCGTCCCCTAATCCTAACCCGTACGCTGACACTAACCCACGCCCTCACACGTACGCTCCCCCTAAAACATTGTCGTGCCCTCACCTGGACCCTAAACCGTCCCCGTCCCCTAACCCTAACCCTAGCCCGAACCCTAACCCTAACCCTTCCCCGAAGCCTGACCCTCACCCGTCCCCTAATCCTAACCCGTACGCTGACACTAACCCGCGCCCTCACACGTACGCTCCCCCTAAAGCGTTGTCGTGCCCTCACCTGGACCCTAAACCGTCCCCGTCCCCTAACCCTAACCCTAGCCGGAACCCTAACCCTAACCCTTCCCCGAAGCCTGACCCTAACCCGTCCCCTAATCCTAACCCGTACGCTGACACTAACCCGCGCCCTCACACGTACGCTCCCCCTAAAGCGTTGTCGTACCCTCACCTGGACCCTAAACCATCCCCGTCCCCTAACCCTAACCCTAGCCCGAACCCTAACCCTAACCCTTCCCCGAAGCCTGACCCTCACCCGTCCCCTAATCCTAACCCGTACGCTGACACTAACCCGCGCCCTCACACGTACGCTCCCCCTAAAGCGTTCTCGTACCCTCACCTGGACCCTAAACCGTCCCCGTCCGCTAACCCTAACCCTAGCCCGAACCCTAACCCTAACCCTTCCCCGAAGCCTGACCCTCACCCGTCCCCTAATCCTAACCCGTACGCTCACAATAACCCGCGCCCTCACACATACGCTCCCCCTAAAGCCTTGTCGTGCCCTCACCTGGACCCTAAACCGTCCCCGTCCCCTAACCCTAACCCTAGGCCGAACCCTAACCCTAAAACTTCCCCGAAGCCTGACCCTCACCCGTCCCCTAATCCTAACCCGTACGCTGACACTAACCCGCACCCTCACACGTACGCTCCCCCTAAAGCGTTGTCGTACCCTCACCTGGACCCTAAACCATCGCCGTCCCCTAACCCTAACCCTAGCCCGAACCCTAACCCTAAACCTTCCCCGAAGCCTGACCCTCACCCGTCCCCTAATCCTAACCCGTACGCTGACACTAACCCGCGCCCTCACACGTACGCTCCCCCTAAAGCGTTGTCGTGCCCTCACCTGGACCCTAAACCGTCCCCGTCCCCTAACCCTAAGCCTAGCCCGAACCCTAAACCTAACCCTTCCCCGAAACCTGACCCTCACCCGTCCCCTAATCCTAAACCGTACGCTGAAACTAACCCGCGCCCTCACACGTACGCTCCCCCTAAAGCATTGTCGTACCCTCACCTGGACCCTAAACCGTCCCCGTCCCCTAATCCTAACCCTAGCCCGAACCCTAACCTTAACCCTTCCCCGAAGCCTGACCCTCACCCATCCCCTAATCCTAACCTGTACGCTGACACTAACCCGCGCCCTCACACGTACGCTCCCCCTAAAGCGTTGTCGTACCCTCACCTGGACCCTAAACCGTCCCCGTCCCCTAACCCTAACCCTAGCCCGAACCCTAACCCTAACCCTTCCCCGAAGCCTGACCCTCACCGTCCCCTATTCTTAACCCGTACGCTGACACTAACCCTCGCCCTCACACGTACGCTCCCCCTAAAGCGTTGTCGTACCCTCACCTGGACCCTAAACCGTCCCCGTCCCCTAACCCTAACCCTAGCCCGAACCCTAACCCTAACCCTTCCCCGAAGCCTGACCCTCACCCGTCCCCTAATCCTAACCCGTACGCTGACACTAACCCACGCCCTCACACGTACGCTCCCCCTAAAACATTGTCGTGCCCTCACCTGGACCCTAAACCGTCCCCGTCCCCTAACCCTAACCCTAGCCCGAACCCTAACCCTAACCCTTCCCCGAAGCTTGACCCTCACCCGTCCCCTAATCCTAACCCGTACGCTGACACTAACCAGCGCCCTCACACGTACGCTCCCCCTAAAGCGTTGTCGTGCCCTCACCTGGACCCTAAACCGTCCCCGTCCCCTAACCCTAACCCTAGCCGGAACCATAAACCTAACCCTTCCCCGAAGCCTGACCCTCACCCGTCCCCTAATCCTAACCCGTACGCTGACACTAACCCGCGCCCTCACACGTACGCTCCCCCTAAAGCGTTGTCGTACCCTCACCTGGACCCTAAACCGTCCCCGTCCCCTAACCCTAACCCTAGCACGAACCCTAACCCTAATCCTTCCCCGAAGCCTGACCCTCACCCGTCCCCTAATCCTAACCCGTACGCTGACACTAACCCGCGCCCTCACACGTACGCTCCCCCTAAAGCATTGTCGTGCCCTCACCTGGACCCTAAACCGTCTCCGTCCCCTAACACTAACCCTAGCCCGAACCCTAACCCTAACCCTTCCCCGAAGCCTGACCCTCACCCGTCCCCTAATCCTAATTCCTACGCTGACACTAACCCGCGCCCTCACATGTGCGCTCCCCCTAAAGCGTTGTCGTGCCCTCACCTGGACCCTAAACCGTCCCCGTCCCCTAACCCTAACCCTAGCCCGAACCCTAACCCTAAAACTTCCCCGAAGCCTGACCCTCACCCGTCCCCTAATCCTAACCCGTACGCTGACACTAACCCGCGCCCTCACACGTACGCTCCCCCTAAAGCGTTGTCGTGCCCTCACCTGGACCCTAAACCGTCCCCGTCCCCTAACCCTAACCTTAGCCCGAACCCTAAACCTAACCCTTCCCCGAAGCCTGACACTCACTCGTCCCCTAATCCTAACCCGTACGCTGACACTAACCCGCGCCCTCACACGTATGCTCCCCCTAAAGCGTTGTCGTGCCCTCACCTGGACCCAAAACCGTCCCCGTCCCCTAAACCTAACCCTAGCCCGAATCCTAACCCTAACCCTTCCCCGAAGCCTGACCCTCACCCGTCCCCTAATCCTAACCCGTACGCTGACAATAACCCGCGACCTCACACGTACGCTCCCCCTAAAGCGTTGTCGTGCCCTCACCTGGACCCTAAACCGTCCCCGTCCCCTAACCCTAACCCTAGCCCGAACCCTAACCCTAACACTTCCCCGAAGCCTGACCCTCACCCGTCCCCTAATCCTAACCCGTACGCTGACACTAACCCGCGCCCTCAAACGTACGCTCCCCCTAAAGAGTTGTCGTGCCCTCACCTGGACCCTAAACCGTCCCCGTCCCCTAACCCTAACCCTAGCCCGAACCCTAACCCTAACCCTTCACCGAAGCCTGACCCTCACCCGTCCCCTAATCCTAACCCGTACGCTGACACTAACCCGTGCCCTCACACGTACGCTCCCCCTAAAGCGTTGTCGTGCCCTCACCTGGACCCTAAACCGTCCCCGTCCCCTAACCCTAACCCTAGCCCGAACCCTAACCCTAACCCTTCCCCGAAGCCTGACCCTCACCCGTCCCCTAATCCTAACCCGTACGCTGACACTAACCCGCGCCCTCACACGTACGCTCCCCCTAAAGCGTTCTCGTGCCCTCACCTGTACCCTAAACCGTCCCCGTCCCCTAACCCTAACCCTAGCCCGAACCCTAACCCTAACCCTTCCCCGAAGCCTGACCCTCACCCGTCCCCTAATCCTAACCCGTACGCTGACACTAACCCGCGCCCTCACACCTACGCTCCCCCTAAAGCGTTCTCGTACCCTCACCTGGATCCTAAACCGTCCCCTCCCCTAAACCTAACCCTAGCCCGAACCCTAACCCTAACCCTTCCCCGAAGCCTGACCCTCACCCGTCCCCTAATCCTAACCCGTACGCTGACACTAACCCGCGCCCTCACACGTACGCTCCCCCTAAAGCGTTGTCGTACCCTCACCTGGACCCTAAACAGTCCCCGTCCCCTAACCCTAACCCTAGCCCGAACCCTAACCCTAACCCTTCCCCGAAGCCTGACCCTCACCCGTCCCCTAATCCTAAACCGTACGCTGACACTAACCCGCGCCCTCACATGTACGCTCCCCCTAAAGCGTTTTCGTGCCCTCACCTGGACCCTAAACCGTCCCCGTACCCTAACCCTAACCCTAGCCCGAACCCTAACCCTAACCCTTCCCCGAAGCCAGACCATCACCCGTCCCCTAATCCTAACCCGTACGCTGACACTAACCCGCGCCCTCACACGTACGCTCCCCCTAAAGCGTTGTCGTGCCCTCACCTGGACCCTAAACCGTCCCCGTCCCCTAACCCTAACCCTAGCCCGAACCCTAACCCTAACGCTTCCCCGAAGCCTGACCCTCACCCGTCCACTAATCCTATCCCGTACGCTGACACTAACCCGCGCCCTCACACGTACGCTCCCCCTAAAGCGTTGTCGTGCCCTCACCTGGACCCTAAACCGTCCCCGTCCCCTAACCCTAACCCTAGCCCGAACCCTAAACCTAACCCTTCCCCGAAACCTGACCCTCACCCGTCCCCTAATCCTAACCCGTACGCTGAAACTAACCCACGCCCTCACACGTACGCTCCCCCTAAAGCGTTGTCGTGCCCTCACCTGGACCCTAAACCGTCCCCGTACCCTAACCCTAACCCTAGCCCGAACCCTAACCTTAACCCTTCCCCGAAGCCTGACCCTCACCCGTCCCCTAATCCTAACCTGTACGCTGACACTAACCCGCGCCCTCACACGTACGCTCCCCCTAAAGCGTTGTCGTACCCTCACCTGGACCCTAAACCGTCCCCGTCCCCTAACCCTAACCCTAGCCCGAACCCTAACCCTAACCCTTCCCCGAAGCCTGACCCTCACCGTCCCCTATTCTTAACCCGTACGCTGACACTAACCCTCGCCCTCACACGTACGCTCCCCCTAAAGCGTTGTCGTACCCTCACCTGGACCCTAAACCGTCCCCGTCCCCTAACCCTAACCCTAGCCCGAACCCTAACCCTAACCCTTCCCCGAAGCCTGACCCTCACCCGTCCCCTAATACTAACCCGTACGCTGACACTAACCCGCGCCCTCACACGTACGCTCCCCCTAAAGCGTTGTCGTGCCCTCACCTGGACCCTAAACCGTCCCTGTCCGCTAACCCTAACCCTAGCCCGAACCCTAACCCTAACCCTTCCCCGAAGCCTGACCCTCACCCATCCCCTAATCCTAAGGCGTACGGTGACACTAACCCGCACCCTCACACGTACGCTCCCCCTAAATCATTGTCGTACCCTCACCTGGACGCTAAACTGTCCCCGTCCCCTAACCCTAACCCTAGCCCGAACCCTAACCCGAACACTTCCCCGAAGCCTGACCCTCACCCGTCCCCTAATCCTAACCCGTACGCTGACACTAACCCACGCCCTCACACGTACGCTCCCCCTAAAGCATTGTCGTGCCCTCACCTGGACCCTAAACCGTCTCCGTCCCCTAACCCTAACCCTAGCCCGAACCCTAACCCTAACCCTTCCCCGAAGCCTGACCCTCACCCGTCCCCTAATCCTAATTCCTACGCTGACACTAACCCGCGCCCTCACACGTGCGCTCCCCCTAAAGCGTTGTCGTGCCCTCACCTGGATCCTAAACCGTCCCCGTCCCCTAACCCTAACCCTAGCCCGAACCCTAACCCTAACCCTTCCCCGAAGCCTGACCCTCACGCGTCCCCTAATCCTCACCCGTACGCTGACACTAACCCGCGCCCTCACACGTACGCTCCCCCTAAAGCGTTGTCGTGCCCTCACCTGGACCCTAAACCGTCCCCGTCCCCTAACCCTAACCCTAGCCCGAACCCTAAACCTAACCCTTCCCCGAAGCCTGACACTCACTCGTCCCCTAATCCTAACCCGTACGCTGACACTAACCCGCGCCCTCACACGTATGCTCCCCCTAAAGCGTTGTCGTGCCCTCACCTGGACCCAAAACCGTCCCCGTCCCCTAAACCTAACCCTAGCCCGAACCCTAACCCTAACCCTTCCCCGAAGCCTGACCCTCACCCGTCCCCTAATCCTAACCCGTACGCTGACAATAACCCACGCCCTCACACGTACGCTCCCCCTAAAGCGTTGTCGTGCCCTCACCTGGACCCTAAACCGTCCCCGTCCCCTAACCCTAACCCTAGCCCGAACCCTAACCCTAACACTTCCCCGAAGCCTGACCCTCACCCGTCCCCTAATCCTAACCCGTACGCTGACACTAACCCGCGCCCTCAAACGTACGCTCCCCCTAAAGAGTTGTCGTGCCCTCACCTGGACCCTAAACCGTCCCCGTCCCCTAACCCTAACCCTAGCCCGAACCCTAACCCTAACCCTTCACCGAAGCCTGACCCTCACCCGTCCCCTAATCCTAACCCGTACGCTGACACTAACCCGCACCCTCACACGTACGCTCCCCCTAAAGCGTTGTCGTACCCTCACCTGGACCCTAAACCATCCCCGTCCCCTAACCCTAACCCTAGCCCGAACCCTAACCCTAACCCTTCCCCGAAGCCTGACCCTCACCCGTCCCCTAATCCTAACCCGTACGCTGACACTAACCCGTGCCCTCACACGTACGCTCCCCCTAAAGCGTTCTCGTACCCTCACCTGTACTCTAAACCGTCCCCGTCCACTAACCCTAACCCTAGCCCGAACCCTAACCCTAACCCTTCCCCGAAGCCTGACCCTCACCCGTCCCCTAATCCTAACCCGTACGCTGACACTAACCCGCGCCCTCACACCTACGCTCCCCCTAAAGCGTTCTCGTACCCTCACCTGGACCCTAAACCGTCCCCTCCCCTAAACCTAACCCTAGCCCGAACCCTAACCCTAACCCTTCCCCGAAGCCTGACCCTCACCCGTCCCCTAATCCTAACCCGTACGCTGACACTAACCCGCGCCCTCACACGTACGCTCCCCCTAAAGCGTTGTCGTACCCTCACCTGGACCCTAAACAGTCCCCGTCCCCTAACCCTAACCCTAGCCCGAACCCTAACCCTAACCCTTCCCCGAAGCCTGACCCACACCCGTCCCCTAATCCTAAACCGTACGCTGACACTAACCCGCGCCCTCACATGTACGCTCCCCCTAAAGCGTTTTCGTGCCCTCACCTGGACCCTAAACCGTCCCCGTACCCTAACCCTAACCCTAGCCCGAACCCTAACCCTAACCCTTCCCCGAAGCCAGACCATCACCCGTCCCCTAATCCTAACCCGTACGCTGACACTAACCCGCGCCCTCACACGTACGCTCCCCCTAAAGCGTTGTCGTGCCCTCACCTGGACCCTAAACCGTCCCCGTCCCCTAACCCTAACCCTAGCCCGAACCCTAAACCTAACCCTTCCCCGAAGCCTGACACTCACTCGTCCCCTAATCCTAACCCGTACGCTGACACTAACCCGCGCCCTCACACGTACGCTCCCCCTAAAGCGTTGTCGTACCCTCACCTGGACCCTAAACCGTCCCCATCCCCTAAACCTAACCCTAGCCCGAACCCTAACCCTAACAATTCCCCGAAGCCTGACCCTCACCCGTCCCCTAATCCTAACGCGTACGCTGACACTAACCCGCGCCCTCACACGTACGCTCCCCCTAAAGCACTGTCGTGCCCTCACCTGGACCCTAAACCGTCCCCGTCCCCTAACCCTAACCCTAGCCCGAACCCTAACCCTAACACTTCCCCGAAGCCTGACCCTCACCCTTCCCCTAATCCTAAACCGTACGCTGACACTAACCCGCGCCCTCAGACGTAAGCTCCCCCTAAAGCGTTGTCGTACCCTCACCTGGACCCTAAACCGTCCCCGTCCCCTAACGCTAACCCTAGCCCGAACCCTAACCCTAACCCTTCCCTGAAGCCTGACCCTCACCCGTCCCCTAATCCTAACCCGTACGCTGACACTAACCCGCGCCCTCACACGTACGCTCCCCCTAAAGCGTTGTCGTGCCCTCACCTGGACCCTAAACCGTCCCCGTCCCCTAACCCTAACCCTAGCCCGAACCCTAACCCTAACCCTTCCCCGAAGCCTGACCCTCACCCGTCCCCTAATCCTAACGCGTACGCTGACACTAACCCGCGCCCTCACACCTACGCTCCCCCTAAAGCGTTGTCGTGCCCTTACCTGGACCCTAAACCGTCCCCGTCCCGTAACCCTAACCCTAGCCCGAACCCTAACCCTAAGCCTTCCCCGAAGCCTGACCCTCACCCGTCCCCTAATCCTAACCCATACGCTGACACTAACCAGCGCCCTCACACGTACGCTCCCCCTAAAGCGTTGTCGTGCCCTCACCTGGACCCTAAACCGTCCCCGTCCCCTAACCCTAACCCTAGCCCGAACCCTAACCCTAACGCTTCCCCGAAGCCTGACCCTCACCCGTCCCCTAATCCTATCCCGTACGCTGACACTAACCCGCGCCCTCACACGTACGCTCCCCCTAAAGCGTTGTCGTGCCCTCACCTGGACCCTAAGCCGTCCCCGTCCCCTAACACTAACCCTATCCCGAACCCTAAACCTAACCCTTCCCCGAAACCTGACCCTCACCCGTCCCCTAATCCTAACCCGTACGCTGAAACTAACCCGCGCCCTCACACGTACGCTCCCCCTAAAGCATTGTCGTACCCTCACCTGGACCCTAAACCGTCCCCGTCCCCTAACACTATCCCTAGCCCGAACCCTAACCTTAACCCTTCCCCGAAGCCTGACCCTCACCCATCCCCTAATCCTAACCTGTACGCTGACACTAACCCGCGCCCTCACACGTACGCTCCCCCTAAAGCGTTGTCGTACCCTCACCTGGACCCTAAACCGTCCCCGTCTCCTAACCCTAACCCTAGCCCGAACCCTAACCCTAACCCTTCCCCGAAGCCTGACCCTCACCGTCCCCTATTCTTAACCCGTACGCTGACACTAACCCTCACCCTCACACGTACGCTCCCCCTAAAGCGTTGTCGTACCCTCACCTGGACCCTAAACCGTCCCCTTCCCCTAACCCTAACCCTAGCCCGAACCCTAACCCTAATCCTTCCCCGAAGCCTGACCCTCACCCGTCCCCTAATCCTAACCCGTACGCTGACACTAACCCACGCCCTCACACGTACGCTCCCCCTAAAACATTGTCGTGCCCTCACCTGGAACCTAAACCGTCCCCGTCCCCTAACCCTAACCCTAGCCCGAACCCTAACCCTAACCCTTCCCCGAAGCCTGACCCTCACCCGTCCCCTAATCCTAACCCGTACGCTGACACTAACCCGCGCCCTCACACGTACGCTCCCCCTAAAGCGTTGTCGTGCCCTCACCTGGACCCTAAACCGTCCCCGTCCCCTAACCCTAACCCTAGCCGGAACCCTAACCCTAACCCTTCCCCGAAGCCTGACCCTCACCCGTCCCCTAATCCTAACCCGTACGCTGACACTAACCCGCGCCCTCACACGTACGCTCCCCCTAAAGCGTTGTCGTACCCTCACCTGGACCCTAAACCGTCCCCGTCCCCTAACCCTAACCCTAGCCCGAACCCTAACCCTAACCCTTCCCCGAAGCCTGACCCTCACCCGTCCCCTAATCCTAACCCGTACGCTGACACTAACCCGCGCCCTCACACGTACGCTCCCCCTAAAGCGTTCTCGTACCCTCACCTGGACCCTAAACCGTCCCCGTCCGCTAACCCTAACCCTAGCCCGAACCCTAACCCTAACCCTTCCCCGAAGCCTGACCCTCACCCGTCCCCTAATCCTAACCCGTACGCTCACAATAACCCGCGCCCTCACACATACGCTCCCCCTAAAGCCTTGTCGTGCCCTCACCTGGACCCTAAACCGTCCCCGTCCCCTAACCCTAACCCTAGGCCGAACCCTAACCCTAACACTTCCCCGAAGCCTGACCCTCACCCGTCCCCTAATCCTAACCCGTACGCTGACACTAACCCGCGCCCTCAAACGTACGCTCCCCCTAAAGAGTTGTCGTGCCCTCACCTGGACCCTAAACCGTCCCCGTCCCCTAACCCTAACCCTAGCCCGAACCCTAACCCTAACGCTTCACCGAAGCCTGACCCTCACCCGTCCCCTAATCCTAACCCGTACGCTGACACTAACCCGCACCCTCACACGTACGCTCCCCCTAAAGCGTTGTCGTACCCTCACCTGGACCCTAAACCATCGCCGTCCCCTAACCCTAACCCTAGCCCGAACCCTAACCCTAAACCTTCCCCGAAGCCTGACCCTCACCCGTCCCCTAATCCTAACCCGTACGCTGACACTAACCCGCGCCCTCACACGTACGCTCCCCCTAAAGCGTTGTCGTGCCCTCACCTGGACCCTAAACCGTCCCCGTCCCCTAACCCTAAGCCTAGCCCGAACCCTAAACCTAACCCTTCCCCGAAACCTGACCCTCACCCGTCCCCTAATCCTAAACCGTACGCTGAAACTAACCCGCGCCCTCACACGTACGCTCCCCCTAAAGCATTGTCGTACCCTCACCTGGACCCTAAACCGTCCCCGTCCCCTAACCCTAACCCTAGCCCGAACCCTAACCTTAACCCTTCCCCGAAGCCTGACCCTCACCCATCCCCTAATCCTAACCTGTACGCTGACACTAACCCGCGCCCTCACACGTACGCTCCCCCTAAAGCGTTGTCGTACCCTCACCTGGACCCTAAACCGTCCCCGTCCCCTAACCCTAACCCTAGCCCGAACCCTAACCCTAACCCTTCCCCGAAGCCTGACCCTCACCGTCCCCTATTCTTAACCCGTACGCTGACACTAACCCTCGCCCTCACACGTACGCTCCCCCTAAAGCGTTGTCGTACCCTCACCTGGACCCTAAACCGTCCCCGTCCCCTAACCCTAACCCTAGCCCGAACCCTAACCCTAACCCTTCCCCGAAGCCTGACCCTCACCCGTCCCCTAATCCTAACCCGTACGCTGACACTAACCCACGCCCTCACACGTACGCTCCCCCTAAAACATTGTCGTGCCCTCACCTGGACCCTAAACCGTCCCCGTCCCCTAACCCTAACCCTAGCCCGAACCCTAACCCTAACCCTTCCCCGAAGCCTGACCCTCACCCGTCCCCTAATCCTAACCCGTACGCTGACACTAACCCGCGCCCTCACACGTACGCTCCCCCTAAAGCGTTGTCGTGCCCTCACCAGGACCCTAAACCGTCCCCGTCCCCTAACCCTAACCCTAGCCGGAACCCTAACCCTAACCCTTCCCCGAAGCCTGACCCTCACCCGTCCCCTAATCCTAACCCGTACGCTGACACTAACCCGCGCCCTCACACGTACGCTCCCCCTAAAGCGTTGTCGTACCCTCACCTGGACCCTAAACCGTCCCCGTCCCCTAACCCTAGCCCTAGCCCGAACCCTAACCCTAATCCTTCCCCGAAGCCTGACCCTCACCCGTCCCCTAATCCTAACCCGTACGCTGACACTAACCCGCGCCCTCACACGTACGCTCCCCCTAAAGCGTTCTCGTACCCTCACCTGGACCCTAAACCGTTCCCGTCCCCTAACCCTAACCCTAGTCCGAACCCTAACCCTAACACTTCCCCGAAGCCTGACCCTCACCCGTGCCCTAATCCTAACCCGTACGCTGACACTAACCGGCGCCCTCACACGTACGCTCCCCCTAAAGCGTTGTCGTACCCTCACCTGGACCCTAAACCGTCCCCGTCCCCTAACCCTAACCCTAGCCCGAACCCTAACCCTAACTCTTCCCCGAAGCCTGACCCTCACCCGTCCCCTAATCCTAACCCGTACGCTGACACTAACCCGCGCCCTCACACGTACGCTCCCCCTAAAGCGTTGTCGTGCCCTCACCTGGACCCTAAACCGTCCCCGTACCCTAACACTAACCCTAGCCCGAACCCTAACCCTAACCCTTCCCCGAAGCCAGACCCTCACCCGTCCCCTAATCCTAACCCGTACGCTGACACTAACCCACGCCCTCACACGTACGCTCCCCCTAAAGCGTTGTCGTGCCCTCACCTGGACCCTAAACCGTCCCCGTCCCCTAACCCTAACCCTAGCCCAAACCCTAACCCTAACCCTTCCCCGAAGCCTGACCCTCACACGTCCGCTAATCCTAACCCGTACGCTGACACTAACCCGCGCCCTCACATGTACGCTCCCCCTAAAGCGTTGTCGTGCCCTCACCTGGACCCTAAACCGTCCCCGTCCGCTAACCCTAGCCCGAACCCTAACCCTAACCCTTCCCCGAAGCCTGACCCTCACCCGTCCCCTAATCCTAACCCGTACGCTCACAATATCCCGCGCCCTCACACATACGCTCCCCCTAAAGCCTTGTCGTGCCCTCACCTGGACCCTAAACCGTCCCCGTCCCCTAACCCTAACCCTAGCCCGAACCCTAACCCTAACACTTCCCCGAAGCCTGACCCTCACCCGTCCCCTAATCCTAACCCGTACGCTGACACTAACCCGCGCCCTCAAACGTACGCTCCCCCTAAAGAGTTGTCGTGCCCTCACCTGGACCCTAAACCGTCCCCGTCCCCTAACCCTAACCCTAGCCCGAACCCTAAACCTAACGCTTCACCGAAGCCTGACCCTCACCCGTCCCCTAATCCTAACCCGTACGCTGACACTAACCCGCACCCTCACACGTACGCTCCCCCTAAAGCGTTGTCGTACCCTCACCTGGACCCTAAACCATCGCCGTCCCATAACCCTAACCCTAGCCCGAACCCTAACCCTAACCCTTCCCCGAAGCCTGACCCTCACCCGTCCCCTAATCCTAACCCGTACGCTGACACTAACCCGTGCCCTCACACGTACGCTCCCCCTAAAGCGTTGTCGTGCCCTCACCTGGACCCTAAACCGTCCCCGTCCCCTAACCCTAACCCTAGCCCGAACCCTAACCCTAACCCTTCCCCGAAGCCTGACCCTCACCCGTCCCCTAATCCTAACCCGTACGCTGACACTAACCCGCGCCCTCACACTTACGCTCCCCCTAAAGCGTTCTCGTACCCTCACCTGGACCCTAAACCGTCCCCTCCCCTAAACCTAACCCTAGCCCGAACCCTAACCCTAACCCTTCCCCGAAGCCTGACCCTCACCCGTCCCCTAATCCTAAAACGTACGCTGACACTAACCCGCGCCCTCACACGTACGCTCCCCCTAAAGCGTTGTCGTACCCTCACCTGGACCCTAAACAGTCCCCGTCCCCTAACCCTAACCCTAGCCCGAATCCTAACCCTAACCCTTCCCCGAAGCCTGACCCTCACCCGTCCCCTAATCCTAACCCGAACGCTGACACTAACCCGCGCCCTCACACGTACGCTCCCCCTAAAGCGTTTTCGTGCCCTCACCTGGACCCTAAACCGTCCCCGTACCCTAACCCTAACCCTAGCCCGAACCCTAACCCTAACCCTTCCCCGAAGCCAGACCATCACCCGTCCCCTAATCCTAACCCGTACGCTGACACTAACCCGCGCCCTCACACGTACGCTCCCCCTAAAGCGTTGTCGTGCCCTCACCTGGACCCTAAACCGTCCCCGTCCCCCAACCCTAACCCTAGCCCGAACCCTAAACCGAACCCTTCCCCGAAGCCTGACACTCACTCGTCCCCTAATCCTAACCCGTACGCTGACACTAACCCGCGCCCTCACACGTACGCTCCCCCTAAAGCGTTGTCGTGCCCTCACCTGGACCCAAAACCGTCCCCGTCCCCTAAACCTAACCCTAGCCCGAACCCTAACCCTAACCCTTCCCCGAAGCCTGACCCTCACCCGTCCCCTAATCCTAACCCGTACGCTGACAATAACCCGCGCCCTCACACGTACGCTCCCCCTAAAGCGTTGTCGTGCCCTCACCTGGACCCTAAACCGTCCCCGTCCCCTAACCCTAACCCTAGCCCGAACCCTAACCCTAACCCTTCCCCGAAGCCTGACCCTCACCCGTCCCCTAATCCTAACCTGTACGCTGACACTAACCCACGCCCTCACACGTACGCTCCCCCTAAAACGTTGTCGAGCCCTCACCTGGACCCTAAACCGTCACCGTCCCCTAACCCTAACCCTAGCCCGAACCCTAACCCTAACCCTTCCCCGAAGCCTGAAACTCACCCGTCCCCTAATCCTAACCCGTACGCTGACACTAACCCGCGCCCTCACACGTACGCTCCCCCTAAAGCGTTGTCGTACCCTCACCTGGACCCTAAACCGTCCCCATCCCCTAAACCTAACCCTAGCCCGAACCCTAACCCTAACCCTTCCCCGAAGCCTGACCCTCACCCGTCCCCTAATCCTAACCCGTACGCTCACAATAACCCGCGCCCTCACACATACGCTCCCCCTAAAGCTTTGTCGTGCCCTCTCCTGGACCCTAAACCGTCCCCGTCCCCTAACCCTAACCCTAGCCCGAACCCTAAACCTAATTCCTTCCCCGAAGCCTGACCCTCACCCGTCCCCTAATCCTAACCCGTACGCTGACACTAACCCGCGCCCTCACACGTACGCTCCCCCTAAAGCGTTGTCATACCCTCACCTGGACCCTAAACCGTCCCCATCCCCTAAACCTAACCCTAGCCCGAACCCTAACCCTAACACTTCCCCGAAGCCTGACCCTCACACGTCCCCTAATCCTAACCCGTAAGCTGACACTAACCCGCGCCCTCACATGTACTCTCCCCCTAAAGCGTTTTCGTACCCTCACCTGGACCCTAAACCGTCCCCGTCCCCTAACCCTAACCCTAGCCCAAACCCTAACCCTAACCCTTCCCCGAAGACTGACCCTCACCCGTCCCCTAATCCTAACGCGTACGCTGACACTAAACCGCGCCCTCACACGTACGCTCCCCCTAAAGCATTGTCGTGCCCTCACCTAGACCCTAAACCGTCCCCGTCCCCTAACCCTAACCCTAGCCCGAACCCTAACCCTAACACTTCCCCGAAGCCTGACCCTCACCCTTCCCCTAATCCTAAACCGTACGCTGACACTAACCCGCGCCCTCAGACGTACGCTCCCCCTAAAGCGTTGTCGTACCCTCACCTGGACCCTAAACCGTCCCCGTCCCCTAACGCTAACCCTAGCCCGAACCCTAACCCTAACCCTTCCCCGAAGCCTGACCCTCACCCGTCCCCTAATCCTAACCCGTACGCTGACACTAACCCGCGCCCTCACACGTACGCTCCCCCTAAAGCGTTGTCGTGCCCTCACCTGGACCCTAAACCGTCCCCGTCCCCTAACCCTAACCCTAGCCCGAACCCTAACCCTAACCCTTCCCCGAAGCCTGACCCTCACCCGTCCCCTAATCCTAACGCGTACGCTGACACTAACCCGCGCCCTCACACGTACGCTCCCCCTAAAGCGTTGTCGTGCCCTTACCTGGACCCTAAACCGTCCCCGTCCCGTAACCCTAACCCTAGCCCGAACCCTAACCCTAAGCCTTCCCCGAAGCCTGACCCTCACCCGTCCCCTAATCCTAACCCATACGCTGACACTAACCCGCGCCCTCACACGTACGCTCCCCCTAAAGCGTTGTCGTGCCCTCACCTGGACCCTAAACCGTCCCCTAACCCAAACCCTAGCCCGAACCCTAACCCTAACGCTTCCCCGAAGCCTGACCCTCACCCGTCCCCTAATCCTATCCCGTACGCTGAAACTAACCCGCGCCCTCACACGTACGCTCCCCCTAAAGCGTTGTCGTGCCCTCACCTGGACCCTAAACCGTCCCCGTCCCCTAACCCTAACCCTAGCCCGACCCCTAAACCTAACCCTTCCCCGAAACCTGACCCTCACCCGTCCCCTAATCCTAACCCGTACGCTGAAACTAACCCGCGCCCTCACACGTACGCTCCCCCTAAAGCATTGTCGTACCCTCACCTGGACCCTAAACCGTCCCCGTCCCCTAACCCTAACCCTAGCCCGAACACTAACCTTAACCCTTCCCCGAAGCCTGACCCTCACCCATCCCCTAATCCTAACCTGTACGCTGACACTAACCCGCGCCCTCACACGTACGCTCCCCCTAAAGCGTTGTCGTGCCCTCACCTGGACCCTAAACCGTCCCCGTCCCCTAACGCTAACCCTAGCCCGAACCCTAACCCTAACCCTTCCCCGAAGCCTGACCCTCACCGTCCCCTATTATTAACCCGTACGCTGACACTAACCCTCGCCCTCACACGTACGCTCCCCCTAAAGCGTTGTCGTACCCTCACCTGAACCCTAAACCGTCCCCGTCCCCTAACCCTAACCCTAGCCCGAACCCTAACCCTAACCCTTCCCCGAAGCCTGACCCTCACCCGTCCCCTAATCCTAACCCGTACGCTGACACTAACCCGCGCCCTCACACGTACGCTCCCCCTAAAGCGTTGTCATGCCCTCACCTGGACCCTAAACCGTCCCCGTCCGCTAACCCTAACCCTAGCCCGAAACCTAACCCTAACCCTTCCCCGAAGCCTGACCCTCACCCGTCCCCTAATCCTAACGCGTACGCTGACACTAACCCGCGCCATCACACGTACGCTCCCACTAAAGCGTTGTCGTACCCTTATCTGGACCCTAAACCGTCCCCGTCCCCTAACCCTAACCCTAGCCCGAACAATAACCCGAACACTTCCCCGAAGCCTGATCCTCACCCGTCCCCTAATCCTAACCCGTACGCTGACACTAACCCACGCCCTCACACGTACGCAGCCCCTAAAACATTGTCGTGCCCTCACCTGGACCCTAAACCGTCCCCGTCCCCTAAACCTAACCCTAGCTCGAACCCTAACCCTAACCCTTCCCCGAAGCCTGACCCTCACCCGTTCCCTAATCCGAACCCGTACGCTGACACTAACCCGCGCCCTCACACGTACGCTCCCCCTAAAGCGTTGTCGTGCCCTCACCTGGACCCTAAACCGTCCCCGTCCCCTAACCCTAACCCTAGCCGGAAACCTAACCCTAACCCTTCCCCGAAGCCTGACCCTCACCCGTCCCCTAATCCTAACCCGTACGCTGACACTAACCCGCGCCCTCACACGTACGCTCCCCCTAAAGCGTTCTCGTACCCTCACCTGGACCCTAAACCGTCCCCGTCCCCTAACCCTAACTCTAGTCCGAACCCTAACCCTAACCCTTCCCCGAAGCCTAACCCTCACCCGTCACCTAATCCTAACCCGTACGCTGACACTAACCCGCGCCCTCACACGTACGCTCCCCCTAAAGCGTTGTCGTTCCCTCACCTGGACCCTAAACCGTCCCCGTCCCCTAACCCTAACCCTAGCTCGAACCCTGACCCTAACCCTTCCCCGAAGCCTGACCCTCACCCGTCCCCTAATCCTAACCCGTACGCTGACACTAACCCGCGCCCTCACACGTACGCTCCCCCTAAAGCGTTGTCGTGCCCTCACCTGGACCCTAAACCGTCCCCGTCCGCTAACCCTAACCCTAGCCCGAACCCTAACCCTAACCCTTCCCCGAAGCCTGACCCTCACCCGTCCCCTAATCCTAACGCGTACGCTGACACTAACCCGCGCCCTCACACGTACGCTCCCCCTAAAGCGTTGTCGTGCCCTTACCTGGACCCTAAACCGTCCCCGTCCCGTAACCCTAACCCTAGCCCGAACCCTAACCCTAAGCCTTCCCCGAAGCCTGACCCTCACCCGTCCCCTAATCCTAACCCATACGATGACACTAACACGCGCCCTCACACGTACGCTCCCCCTAAAGCGTTGTCGTGCCCTCACCTGGACCCTAAACCGTCCCCGTCCCCTAACCCTAACCCTAGCCCGAACCCTAACCCTAACGCTTCCCCGAAGCCTGACCCTCACCCGTCCCCTAATCCTATCCCGTACGCTGACACTAACCCGCGCCCTCACACGTACGCTCCCCCTAAAGCGTTGTCGTGCCCTCACCTGGACCCTAAATCGTCCCCGTCCCCTAACCCTAACCCTAGCCCGAACCCTAAACCTAACCCTTCCCCGAAACCTGACCCTCACCCGTCCCCTAATCCTAACCCGTACGCTGACACTAACCTGCGCCCTCACACGTACGCTCCCCCTAAAGCATTGTCGTACCCTCACCTGGACCCTAAACCGTCCCCGTCCCCTAACCCTAACCCTAGCCCGAACCCTAACCTTAACCCTTCCCCGAAGCCTGACCCTCACCCATCCCCTAATCCTAACCTGTACGCTGACACTAACCCGCGCCCTCACACGTACGCTCCCCCTAAAGCGTTGTCGTACCCTCACCTGGACCCTAAACCGTCCCCGTCCCCTAACCCTAACCCTAGCCCAAACCCTAACCCTAACCCTTCCCCGAACCCTGACCCTCACCGTCCCCTATTCTTAACCCGTACGCTGACAATAACCCTCGCCCTCACACGTACGCTCCCCCTAAAGCGTTGTCGTACCCTCACCTGGACCCTAAACCGTCCCCATCCCCTAACCCTAACCCTAGCCCGAACCCTAACCCGAACACTTCCCCGAAGCCTGACCCTCACCCGTCCCCTAATCCTAACCCGTACGCTGACACTAACCCACGCCCTCACACGTACGCTCCCCCTAAAGCATTGTCGTGCCCTCACCTGGACCCTAAACCGTCCCCGTCCCCTAACCCTAACCCTAGCCCGAACCCTAACCCTAACCCTTCCCCGAAGCCAGACCCTCACCCGTCCCCTAATCCTAACCCGTACGCTGACACTAACCCGCGCCCTCACACGTACGCTCCCCCTAAAGCGTTGTCGTGCCCTCACCTGGACCCTAAACCGTCCCCGTCCCCTAACCCTAACCCTAGCCGGAACCCTAACCCTAACACTTCCCCGAAGCCTGACCCTCACCCGTCCCCTATTCCTAACCCGTACGCTGACACTAACCCGCGCCCTCACACGTACGCTACCCCTAAAGCGTTGTCGTACCCTCACCTGGACCCTAAACCGTCCCCGTCCCCTAACCCTAACCCTAGCCCGAACCCTAACCCTAACCCTTCCCCGAAGCCTGACCCTCACCCGTCCCCTAATCCTAACCCGTACGCTGACACTAACTCGCGCCCTCACACGTACGCTCCCCCTAAAGCGTTCTCGTACCCTCACCTGGACCCTAAACCGTCCCCGTCCCCTAACCCTAACCCTAGTCCGAAACCTAACCCTAACACTTCCCCGAAGCCTGACCCTCACCCGTCCCCTAATCCTAACCCGTACGCTGACACTAACCCGCGCCCTCACACATACGCTCCCCCTAAAGCGTTGTCGTACCCTCACCTGGACCCTAAACTGTCCCCGTCCCCTAACCCTAACCCTAGCCCGAACCCTAACCCTAACTCTTCCCCAAAGCCTGACCCTCACCCGTCCCCTAATCCTAACCCGTACGCTGACACTAACCCGCGCCCTCACACGTACGCTCCCCCTAAAGCGTTGTCGTGCCCTCACCTGGACCCTAAACCGTCCCCGTCCCCTAACCCTAACCCTAGCCCAAACCCTAACCCTAATCCTTCCCCGAAGCCTGACCCTCACCCGTCCCCTAATCCTAACCCGAACGCTGACACTAACCCGCGCTCTCACATGTACGCTCCCCCTAAAGCGTTGTCGTGACCTCACCTGGACCCTAAACCGTCCCCGTCCGCTAACCCTAACCCTATCCTGAACCCTAACCCTAACCCTTCCCCGAAGCCTGACCCTCACCCGTCCCCTAATCCTAACCCGTACGCTGACACTAACCCGCGCCCTCACACGTACGCTACCCCTAAAGCGTTGTCGTACCCTCACCTGGACCCTAAACCGTCCCCGTCCCCTAACCCTAACCCTAGCCCGAACCCTAACCCTAACCCTTCCCCGAAGCCTGACCCTCACCAGTCCCCTAATCCTAACCCGTACGCTGACACTAACCCGCGCCCTCACACGAACGCTCCCCCTAAAGCGTTCTCGTACCGTCACCTGGACCCTAAACCGTCCCCGTCCCCTAACCCTAACCCTAGTCCGAACCCTAACCCTAATCCTTCCCCGAAGCCTGACCCTCACCCGTCCCCTAATCCTAACCCGTACGCTGACACTAACCCGCGCCCTCACACGTACGCTCCCCCTAAAGCGTTGTCGTACCCTCACCTGGACCCCAAACCGTCCCCGTCCCCTAACCCTAACCCTAGCCCGAACCCTAACCCTAACCCTTCCCCGAAGCCTGACCCTCACCCGTCCCCTAATCCTAACCCGTACGCTGACACTAACCCGCGCCCTGCCACGTACGCTCTCCCTAAAGCGTTGTCGTGCCCTCACCTGGACCCTAAACCGTCCCCGTACCCTAACCCTAACCCTAGCCCGAACCCTAACCCTAACCCTTCCCCGAAGCCAGACCCTCACCCGTCCCCTAATCCTAACCCGTAGGCTGACATTAACCCGCGCCCTCACACGTATGCTCCCCCTAAAGCGTTGTCGTGCCCTCACCTGGACCCTAAACCGTCCCCGTCCCCTAACCTTAACCCTAGGCCGAACCCTAACCCTAACCCTTCCCCGAAGCCTGATCCTCACCCGTCCCCTAATCCTAACCCGTACGCTGACACTAACCCGCGCCCTCACACGTACGCTCCCCCTAAAGCGTTCTCGTACCCTCACCTGGACCCTAAACCGTCCCCGTCCCCTAACCCTAACCCTAGTCCGAACCCTAACCCTAACCCTTCCCCGAAGCCTGACCCTCACCCGTCCCCTAATCCTAACCCGTACGCTGACACTAACCCGCGCCCTCACACATACGCTCCCCCTAAAGCGTTGTCGTACCCTCACCTGGACCCTAAACCGTCCCCGTCCCCTAAACCTAACCCTAGCCCGAACCCTAACCCTAACCCTTCCCCGAAGCCTGACCCTCACCGTCCCCTAATCTTAACCCGTACGCTGACACTAACCCTCGCCCTCACACGTACCCTCCCCCTAAAGCGTTGTCGTACCCTCACCTGGACCCTAAACCGTCCCCGTCCCCTAACCCTAACTCTAGCCCGAACCCTAACCCTAACACTTCCCCGAAGCCTGACCCTCACCCGTCACCAAATCCTAACCCGTACGCTGACACTAACCCGTGCCCTCACACGTACGCTCCCCCTAAAGCGTTGTCGTACCCTCACCTGGACCCTAAACCGTCCCTGTCCCCTAACCCTAACCCTAGCCCGAACCCTAACCCTAACCCTTCCCCGAAGCCTGACCCTCACCCGTCCCCTAATCCTAACCCGGACGCTGACACTAACCCACGCCCTCACACGTACGCTCCCCCTAAAGGAATGTCGTGCCCTCACCTGGACCCTAAACCGTCCCCGTCCCCTAACACTAACCCTCGCCCGAACCCGAACCCTAACCCTTCCCCGAAGCCTGACCCTCACCCGTCCCCTAATCCTAACCCGTACGCTGACACTAAACCACGCCCTCACACATACGCTCCCCCTAAAGCGTTGTCGTGCCCTCACCTGGACCCTAAACCGTCCCCGTCCCCTAACCCTAACCTTAGCCCGAACCCTAACCCTAACCCTTCCCCGAAGCCTGACCCTCACCCGTCCCCTAATCCTAACCCGTACGCTGACACTAACCCACGCCCTCACATGTACAATCCCCCTAAAGCGTTGTCGTGCCCTCACCTGGACCCTAAACCGTCCCCGTCCCCTAACCCTAACCCTATCCCGAACCCTAACCCTAAACCTTCCCCGAAGCCTGACCCTCACCCGTCCCCTAATCCTAACGCGTACGCTGACACTAACCCGCGCCCTCACACGTACGCTCCCCCTAAAGCGTTGTCGTACCCTCACCTGGACCCTAAACCGTCCCCGTCCCCTAACCCTAACCCTAACCCGAACCCTAACCCGAACACTTCCCCGAAGCCTGACCCTCACCCGTCCCCTAATCCTAACCTTTACGCTGACACTAACCCACGCCCTCACACGTACGCTCCCCCTAAAGCATTGTCGTGCCCTCACCTGGACCCTAAACCGTCACCGTCCCCTAACCCTAACCCTAGCCCGAACCCTAACCCTAACCCTTCCCTGAAGCCTGACCCTCACCCGTCCCCTAATCCTAATTCGTACGCTGACACTAACCCGCGCCCTCACATGTGCGCTCCCCCTAAAGCGTTGTCGTGCCCTCACCTAGACCCTAAACCGTCCCCGTCCCCTAACCCTAACCCTAGCTCGAACCCTAACCCTAACCCTTCCCCGAAGCCTGACCCTCACCCGTCCCCTAATCCTAACCCGGACGCTGACACTAACCCACGCCCTCACACGTACGCTCCCCCTAAAGCATTGTCGTGCCCTCACCTGGACCCTAAACCGTCTCCGTCCCCTAACCCTAACCCTAGCCCGAACCCTAACCCTAACCCTTCCCCGAAGCCTGACCCTCACCCGTCCCCTAATCCTAACCCGTACGCTGACACTAACCCGCGCCCTCACACGTATGCTCCCCCTAAAGCGTTGTCGTGCCCTCACCTGGACCCAAAACCATCCCCGTCCCCTAAACCTAACCCTAGCCCAAACCCTAACCCTAACCCTTCCCCGAAGCCTGACCCTCACCCGTCCCCTAATCCTAACCCGTACGATGACAATAACCCGCGCCCTCACACGTATGCTCCCCCTAAAGCGTTGTCGTGCCCTCACCTGGACCCTAAACCGTCCCCGTCCCCTAACCCTAACCCTAGCCCGAACCCTAACCCTAACACTTCCCCGAAGCCTGACCCTCACCCGTCCCCTAATCCTAACCCGTACGCTGACACTAACCCGCGCCCTCAAACGTACGCTCCCCCTAAAGAGTTGTCGTGCCCTCACCTGGACCCTAAACCGTCCCCGTCCCCTAACCCTAACCCTAGCCCGAACCCTAACCCTAACCCTTCACCGAAGCCTGACCCTCACCCGTTCCCTAATCCTAACCCGTACGCTGACACTAACCCGCACCCTCACACGTTCGCTCCCCCTAAAGCGTTGTCGTACCCTCACCTGGACACTAAACCATCCCCGTCTCCTAACTCTAACCCTAGCCCGATCCCTAACCCTAACCCTTCCCCGAAGCCTGACCCTCACCCGTCCCCTAATCCTAACCCATACGCTGACACTAACCCGTGCCCTCACACGTACGCTCCCCCTAAAGCGTTGTCGTGCCCTCACCTGGACCCTAAACCGTCCCCGTCCCCTAACCCTAACCCTAGCCCGAACCCTAACCCTAACCCTTCCCCGAAGCCTGACCCTCACCCGTCCCCTAATCCTAACCCGTACGCTGACACTAACCCGCGCCCTCACACGTACGCTCCCCCTAAAGCGTTCTCGTGCCCTCACCTGGACCCTAAACCGTCCCCGTCCCCTAACCCTAACCCTAGCCCGAACCCTAACCCTAACCCTTCCCCGAAGCCTGACCCTCACCCGTCCCCTAATCCTAACCCGTACACTGACACTAACCCGCGCCCTCACACGTACGCTCCCCCTAAAGCGTTCTCGTACCCTCACCTGAACACTAAATCGTCCCCTCCCCTAAACCTAACCCTAGCCCGAACCCTAACCCTAACCCTTCCCCGAAGCCTGACCCTCACCCGTCCCCTAATCCTAACCCGTACGCTGACACTAACCCGCGCCCTCACACGTACGCTCCCCCTAAAGCGTTGTCGTACCCTCACCTGGACACTAAACAGTCCCCGTCCCCTAACCCTAACCCTAGCCCGAACGCTAACCCTAACCCTTCCCCGAAGCCTGACCCTCACCCGTCCCCTAATCCTAACCCGTACGCTGACACTAACCCGCGACCTCACACGTACGCTCCCCCTAAAGCGTTTTCGTGCCCTCACCTGGACCCTAAACCGTCCCCGTACCCTAACCCTATCCCTAGCCCGAACCCTAACCCTAACCCTTCCCCGAAGCCAGACCATCACCCGTCCCCTAATCCTAATCCGTACGCTGACACTAACCCGCGCCCTCACACGTACGCTCCCCCTAAAGCGTTGTCGTGCCCTCACCTGGACCCTAAACCGTCCCCGTCCCCTAACCCTAACACTAGCCCGAACCCTAAACCTAACCCTTCCCCGAAGCCTGACACTCACTCGTCCCCTAATCCTAACCCGTACGCTGACACTAACCCGCGCCCTCACACGTACACTCCCCCTAAAGCGTTGTCGTGCCCTCACCTGGACCCAAAACCGTCCCCGTCCCCTAAACCTAACCCTAGCCCGAACCCTAACCCTAACCCTTCCCCGAAGCCTGACCCTCACCCGTCCCCTAATCCTAACCCATACGCTGACAATAACCCGCGCCCTCACACGTACGCTCCCCCTAAAGCGTTGTCGTGCCCTCACCTGGACCCTAAACCGTCCCCGTCCCCTAACCCTAACCCTAGCCCGAACCCTAACCCTAACACTTCCCCGAAGCCTGACCCTCACCCGTCCCCTAATCCTAACCCGTACGCTGACACTAACCCGCGCCCTCAAACGTACGCTCCCCCTAAAGAGTTGTCGTGCCCTCACCTGGACCCTAAACCGTCCCCGTCCCCTAACCCTAACCCTAGCCCGAACCCTAACCCTAACACTTCACGGAAGCCTGACCCTCACCCGTCCCCTAATCCTAACCCATACGCTGACACTAACCCGCACCCTCACACGTACGCTCCCCCTAAAGCGTTGTCGTACCCTCACCTGGACCCTAAACCGTCCCCGTCCCCTAACCCTAACGCTAGACCGAACCCTAACCCTAACCCTTCCCCGAAGCCTGACCCTCACCCGTCCCCTAATCCTAACCCGTACGCTGACACTAACCCGCGCCCTCACACGTACGCTCCCCCTAAAGCGTTGTCGTGCCCTCACGTGGACCCTAAACTGTCCCCGTCCCCTAACCCTAACCCTAGCCAAAACCCTAACCCTAACCCTTCCCCGAAGCCAGACCATCACCCGTCCCCTAATCCTAACCCATACGCTGACACTAACCCACGCCCTCACACGTACGCTCCCCCTAAAGCGTTGTCGTGCCCTCACCTGGACCCTAAACCGTCCCCGTCCCCTAACCCTAACCCTAGCCCAAACCCTAAACCTAACCCTTCCCCGAAGCCTGACCCTCACCCGTCCCCTAATCCTAACCCGTATGCTGACACTAACCCGCGCCCTCACATGTACGCTCCCCCTAAAGCGTTGTCGTGCCCTCACCTGGACCCTAAACCGTCCCCGTCCGCTAACCCTAACCCTAGCCCGAACCCTAACCCTAACCCTTCCCCGAAGCCTGACCCTCACCCGTCCCCTAATCCTAACCCGTACGCTGACACTAACCCGCGCCCTCACACGTACGCTCCCCCTAAAGCGTTGTCGTACCCTCACCTGGACCCTAAACCGTCCCCGTCCCCTAACCCTAACCCTAGCCCGAACCCTAACCCTAAACCTTCCCCGAAGCCTGACCCTCACCCGTCCCCTAATCCTAACCCGAACGCTGACACTAACCCGCGCCCTCACACGTATGCTCCCCCTAAAGCGTTGTCGTGCCCTCACCTGGACCCTAAACCGTCCCCGTCCCCTAACCCTAACCCTAGCCCGAACCCTAACCCTAACCCTTCCCCGAAGCCTGACCCTCACCCGTCCCCTAATCCTAACCCGTACGCTGACACTAACCCGCGCCCTCACACGTACGCTCCCCCTAAAGCGTTCTCGTACTCTCACCTGGACCCTAAACCGTCCCCGTCCCCTAACCCTAACCCTAGTCCGAACCCTAACCCTAACCCTTCCCCGAAGAATGACCCTCACCCGTCCCCTAATCCTAACCCGTACGCTGACACTAACCCGCGCCCTCACACGTACGCTCCCCCTAAAGCGTTGTCGTACCCTCACCTGGACCCTAAACCATCCCCGTCCCTTAACCCTAACCCTAGCCCGAACACTAACCCTAACCCTTCCCCGAAGCCTGACCCTCACCCGTCCCCTAATCCTAACCCGTACGCTGACACTAACCCGCGCCCTCACACGTACGCTCCCCCTAAAGCGTTGTCGTACCCTCACCTGGACCCTAAACCGTTCCCGTCCCCTAACCCTAACCCTAGCCCGAACCCTAACACTAACCCTTCCCCGAAGCCTGACCCTCACCCGTCCCCTAATCCTAACCCGTACGCTGACACTAACCCGCGCCCTCACACGTACGCTTCCCCTAAAGCATTGTCGTGCCCTCAACTGGACCCTAAACCGTCCCCGTCCCCTAACCCTAACCGTAGCCCAAACCCTAACCCTAACCCTTCCCCGAAGCCTGACCCTCACCCGTCCCCTAATCCTAACCCGTACGCTGACACTAACCCGCGCCCTCACACGTACGCTCCCCCTAAAGCGTTGTAGTGCCCTCACCTGGACCCTAAACCGTCCCCGTACCCTAACCCTAACCCTAGCCCGAACCCTAACCCTAACCCTTCCCCGAAGCCAGACCCTCACGCGTCCCCTAATCCTAAACCGTACGCTGGCACTAACCCACGCCCTCACACGTACGCTCCCCCTAAAGCGTTGTCGTGCACTCACCTGGACCCTAAACCGTCCCGGTACCCTAACCCTAACCCTAGCCCGAACCCTAACCCTAACACTTCCCCGAAGCCTGACCCTCACACGTCCCCTAATCCTAACCCGTACGCTGACACTAACCCACGCTCTCACACGTACGCTCCCCCTAAAGCGTTGTCGTGCCCTCACCTGGACCCTAAACCGTCCCCGTCCCCTAACCCTAACCCTAGCCCGAACCCTAACCCTAACCCTTCCCCGAAGCCTGACCCTCACCCGTACCCTAATCCTAATTCGTACACTGACACTAACCCGCGCCCTCACATGTACGCTCCCCCTAAAGCGTTGTCGTGCCCTCACCTGGACCTTAAACCGTCCCCGTCCCCTAACCCTAACCCTAGCCCGAACCCTAACCCTAACCCTTCCCCGAAGCCTGACCCTCACCCGTCCCCTAATCCTAAGGCGTACGCTGACACTAACCCGCGCCCTCACACGTACGCTCCCCCTAAAGCGTTGTCGTGCCCTCACCTGGACCCTAAACCGTCCCCGTCCGCTAACCCTAACCCTAGCCCGAACCCTAACCCTAACCCTTCCCCGAAGCCTGACCCTCACCCGTCCCCTAATCCTAAGGCGTACGCTGACACTAACCCGCACCCTCACACGTACGCTCCCCCTAAATCATTGTCGTACCCTCACCTGGACGCTAAACTGTCCCCGTCCCCTAACCCTAACCCTAGCCCGAACCCTAACCCGAACACTTCCCCGAAGCCTGACCCTCACCCGTCCCCTAATCCTAACCCGTACGCTGACACTAACCCACGCCCTCACACGTACGCTCCCCCTAAAGCATTGTCGTGCCCTCACCTGGACCCTAAACCGTCTCCGTCCCCTAACCCTAACCCTAGCCCGAACCCTAACCCTAACCCTTCCCCGAAGCCTGACCCTCACCCGTCCCCTAATCCTAATTCCTACGCTGACACTAACCCGCGCCCTCACATGTGCGCTCCCCCTAAAGCGTTGTCGTGCCCTCACCTGGACCCTAAACCGTCCCCGTCCCCTAACCCTAACCCTAGCCCGAACCCTAACCCTAAAACTTCGCCGAAGCCTGACCCTCACCCGTCCCCTAATCCTAACCCGTACGCTGACACTAACCCGCGCCCTCACACGTACGCTCCCCCTAAAGCGTTGTCGTGCCCTCACCTGGACCCTAAACCGTCCCCGTCCCCTAACCCTAACCCTAGCCCGAACCCTAACCCTAACCCTTCCCCGAAGCCTGACCCTCACCCGTCCCCTAATCCTCACCCGTACGCTGACACTAACCCGCGCCCTCACACGTATGCTCCCCCTAAAGCGTTGTCGTGCCCTCACCTGGACCCAAAACCGTCCCCGTCCCCTAAACCTAACCCTAGCCCGAACCCTAACCCTAACCCTTCCCCGAAGCCTGACCCTCACCCGTCCCCTAATCCTAACCCGTACGCTGACAATAACCCGCGCCCTCACACGTACGCTCCCCCTAATGCGTTGTCGTGCCCTCACCTGGACCCTAAACCGTCCCCGTCCCCTAACCCTAACCCTAGCCCGAACCCTAACCCTAACACTTCCCCGAAGCCTGACCCTCACCCGTCCCCTAATCCTAACCCGTACGCTGACACTAACCCGCGCCCTCAAACGTACGCTCCCCCTAAAGAGTTTTCGTGCCCTCACCTGGACCCTAAACCGTCCCCGTCCCCTAACCCTAACCCTAGCCCGAACCCTAACCCTAACCCTTCACCGAAGCCTGACCCTCACCCGTCCCCTAATCCTAAACCGTACGCTGACACTAACCCGCACCCTCACACGTACGCTCCCCCTAAAGCGTTGTCGTACCCTCACCTGGACCCTAAACCATCCCCGTCCCCTAACCCTAACCCTAGCCCGAACCCTAACCCTAACCCTTCCCCGAAGCCTGACCCTCACCCGTCCCCTAATCCTAACCCGTACGCTGACACTAACCCGTGCCCTCACACGTACGCTCCCCCTAAAGCGTTGTCGTGCCCTCACCTGGACCCTAAACCGTCCCCGTCCCCTAACCCTAACCCTAGCCCGAACCCTAACCCTAACCCTTCCCCGAAGCCTGACCCTCACCCGTCCCCTAATCCTAACCCGTACGCTGACACTAACCCACGCCCTCACACGTACGCTCCCCCTAAAGCGTTCTCGTACCCTCACCTGTACCCTAAACCGTCCCCGTCCCCTAACCCTAACCCTAGCCCGAACCCTAACCCTAACCCTTCCCCGAAGCCTGACCCTCACCCGTCCCCTAATCCTAACCCGTACGCTGACACTAACCCGCGCCCTCACACCTACGCTCCCCCTAAAGCGTTCTCGTACCCTCACCTGGACCCTAAACCGTCCCCGTCCCCTAACCCTAACCCTAGCCCGAACCCTAACCCTAACCCTTCCCCGAAGCCTGACCCTCACCCGTCCCCTAATCCTAACCCGTACGCTGACACTAACCCGCGCCCTCACACGTACGCTCCCCCTAAAGCGTTGTCGTACCCTCACCTGGACCCTAAACCGTCCCCGTCCCCTAACCCTAACCCTAGCCCGAACCCTAACCCTAAGCCTTCCCCGAAGCCTGACCCTCACCCGTCCCCTAATCCTAACCCGTACCCTGACACTAACCCGCGCCCTCACACGTACGCTCCCCCTAAAGCGTTCTCGTACCCTCACCTGGACCTTAAACCGTCCCCGTCCCCTAACCCTTACCCTAGCCCGAACCCTAACCCTAACCCTTCCCCGAAGCCTGACCCTCACCCGTCCCCTAATCCTAATTCGTACGCTGACACTAACCTGCGCCCTCACACGTACGCTCCCCCTAAAGCGTTGTCATGCCCTCACCTGGACCCTAAACCGTCCCCGTCCCCTAACCCTAACCCTAGCCCGAACCCTAACCCTAACCCTTCCCCGAAGCCAGACCCTCACCCGTCCCCTAATCCTAACCCGTACGCTGACACTAACCCGCGCGCTCACACGTACGCTCCCCCTAAAGCGTTGTCGTGCCCTCACATGGACCCTAAACCGTCCCCGTCCCTTAACCCTAACCCTAGCCCGAACCCTAAACCTAACCCTTCCCCGAAACCTGACCCTCACCCGTCCCCTAATCCTAACCCGTACGCTGACACTAACCCGCGCCCTCACACGTACGCTCCCCCTAAAGCGTTGTCGTACCCTCACCTGGACCCTAAACCGTCCCCGTCCCCTAACCCTAACCTTAGCCCGAACCCTAACCCTAACCCTTCCCCGAAGTCTGACCCTCACCCGTCCCCTAATCCTAACCCGTACGCTGACACTAACCCGCGCCCTCACACGTACGCTCCCCCTAAAGCGTTGTCGTGCCCTCACCTGGACCCTAAACCGTCCCCGTCCCCTAACCCTAACCCTAGCCCGAACCCTAACCCTAACCCTTCCCCGAAGCCTGACCCTCACCCGTCCCCTAATCCTAACCCGTACGCTGACACTAACCCGCGCCCTCACACGTACGCTCCCCCTAAAGCGTTGTCGTACCCTCACCTGGACCCTAAACCATCCCCGTCCCCTAACCCTAACCCTAGGCCAAACCCTAACCCTAAACCTTCCCCGAAGCCTGACCCTCACCCGTCCCCTAATCCTTACCCATACGCTGACACTAACCCGCGCCCTCACACGTACGCTCCCCCTAAAGCGTTGTCGTGCCCTCACCTGACCCTAAACCGTCCCCGTACCCTGACCCTAACCCTAGCCCGAACCCTAACCCTAACCCTATCCCGAAGCCTGACCCTCACCCGTCCCCTAATCCTAACCCGTACGCTGACACTAACCCGCGCCCTCACACGTACGCTCCCCCTAAAGCGTTGTCGTGCCCTCACCTGGACCCTAAACCGTCCCCGTCCGCTAACCCTAACCCTAGCCCGAACCCTAACCCTAACCCTTCCCCGAAGCCTGACCCTCACCCGTCCCCTAATCCTAACGCGTACGCTGACACTAACCCGCGCCCTCACACGTACGCTCCCCCTAAAGCGTTGTCGTACGCTCACCTGGACCCTAAACCGTCCCCGTCCCCTAACCCTAACCCTAGCCCGAACCCTAACCCTAACCCTGCCCCGAAGCCTGACCCTCACCCGTCCCCTAATCCTAACCCGTACGCTGACAATAACCCGCGCCCTCACACATACGCTCCCCCTAAAGCCTTGTGGTGCCCTCTCCTGGACCCTAAACCGTCCCCGTCCCCTAACCCTAACCCTAGCCCGAACCCTAACCCTAACCCTTCCCCGAAGCCTGACCCTCACCCGTCCCCTAATCCTAACCCGTACGCTGACACTAACCCGCGCCCTCACACGTACGCTCCCCCTAAAGCATTGTCGTACCCTCACCTGGACCCTAAACCGTCCCCGTACCCTAACCCTAACCCTAGCCCAAACCCTAACCCTAACACTTCCCCGAAGCCTGACCCTCACCCGTCCCCTAATCCTAACCCGTATGCTAACACTAACCCGCGTCCTCACACGTACGCTCCCCCTAAAGCGTTGTCGTGCCCTCACCTGGACCCTAAACCGTCCCCGTCCCCTAACCCTAACCCTAGGCCGAACCCTAACCCTAACCCTTCCCCGAAGCCTGACCCTCACCCGTCCAATAATCCTAACCCGTACGCTGACACTAACCCGTGCCCTCACACCTACGCTCCCCCTAAAGCGTTCTCGTACCCTCACCTGGACCCTAAACCGTCCCCTCCCCTAAACCTAACCCTAGCCCGAACCCTAACCCTAACCCTTCCCCGAAGCCTGACCCTCACCCGTCCCCTAATCCTAACCCGTACGCTGACACTAACCCGCGCCCTCACACGTACGCTCCCCCTAAAGCGTTGTCGTACCCTCACCTGGACCCTAAACAGTCCCCGTCCCCTAACCCTAACCCTAGCCCGAACCCTAACCCTAACCCTTCCCCGAAGCCTGACCCTCACCCGTCCCCTAATCCTAATTCGTACGCTGACACTAACCCGCGCCCTCACATGTACGCTCCCCCTAAAGCGTTGTCGTGCCCTCACCTGGACCCTAAACCGTCCCCGTCCCCTAACCCTAACCCTAGCCCGAACCCTAACCCTAACCCTTCCCCGAAGCCTGACCCTCACCCGTCCCCTAATCCTAACCCGTACGCTGACACTAACCCGCGCCCTCACACGTACGCTCCCCCTAAAGCGTTGTCGTGCCCTCACCTGAACCCTAAACCGTCCCCGTCCCCTAACCCTAACCCTAGCCGGAACCCTAAACCTAACCCTTCCCCGAAACCTGACACTCACTCGTCCCCTAATCCTAACCCGTACGCTGACACTAACCCGCGCCCTCACACGTACGCTCCCCCTAAACAGTTGTCGTACCCTCACTTGGACCCTAAACCGTCCCCGTCCGCTAAACCTAACCCTATCCCGAATCCTAACCCTAACCCTTCCCCGAAGCCTGACCCTCACCCGTCCCCTAATCCTAACGCGTACGCTGATACTAACCCGCGCTCTCACACGTACGCTCCCCCTAAAGCGTTGTCGTACCCTCACCTGGACCCTAAACCGTCCCCGTCCCCTAACCCTAACCCTAGCCCGAACCCTAACCCTAACCCTTCCCCGAAGCCTGACCCTCACCCGTCCCCTAATCCTAACCCGTACGCTGACACTAACCCGCGCCCTCACAAGTAGGCTCCCCCTAAAGCGTTGTCGTGCCCTCACCTGGACACTAAACCGTCACCGTCCCCTAACCCTAACCCTAGCCCGAACCCTAACCCTAAACCTTCCCCGAAGCCTGACCCTCACCCGTCCCCTAATCCTAACCCGTACGCTGACACTAACCCGCGCCCTCACACGTACGCTCCACCTAAAGCGTTGTCGTACCCTCACCTGGACCCTAAACCGTCCCCATCCCCTAACCCTAAACTTAGCCCGAACCCTAACCCTAACCCTTCCCCGAAGCCTGACCCTCACCCGTCCCCTAATCGTTTCCCGTACGCTGACACTAACCCGCGCCCTCACACGTATGCTCCCCCTAAAGCGTTGTCATGCCCTCACCTGGACCCTAAACCGTCCCCGTCCCCTAACCCTAACCCTAGCCCGAACCCTAACCCTAACCCTTCCCCGAAGCCTGACCCTCACCGTCCCCTAATCTTAACCAGTACGCTGACACTAACCCTCGCCCTCACACGTACGCTCCCCCTAAAGCGTTGTCGTACCCTCACCTGGACCCTAAACCGTCCCCGTCCCCTAACCCTAACCCTAGCCCGAACCCTAACCCTAACACTTCCCCGAAGCCTGACCCTCAACCGTCACCTAATCCTAACCCGTACGCTGACACTAACCCGCGCCCTCACACGTACGCTCCCCCTAAAGCGTTGTCGTACCCTCACCTGGACCCTAAACCGTCCCTGTCCCCTAACCCTAACCCTAGCCCGAACCCTAACCCTAACCCTTCCCCGAAGCCTGACCCTCACCCGTCCCCTAATCCTAACCCGTACGCTGACACTAACCCGCGCCCTCACACGTACGCTCCCCCTAAAGCGTTGTCGTGCCCTCACCTGGACCCTAAACCGTCCCCGTCCCCTAACCCTAACCCTAGCCCGAACCCTAACCCTAACCCTTCCCCGAAGCCAGACCCTCACCCGTCCCCTAATCCTAACCCGTACGCTGACACTAACTCACGCCCTCACACGTACGCTCCCCCTAAAGCGTTATCGTGCCCTCACCTGGACCCTAAACCGTCCCCGTCCCCTAACCCTAACCCTAGCCCAAACCCTAACCCTAACCCTTCCCCGAAGCCTGACCCTCACCCGTCCCCTAATCCTAACCCATACGGTGACACTAACCCGCGCCCTCACATGTACGCTCCCCCTAAAGCGTTGTCGTGCCCTCACCTGGACCCTAAACCGTCCCCGTCCCCTAACCCTAATCCTAGCCCGAACCCTAACCCTAACCCTTCCCCGAAGCCTGACCCTCACTCGTCCCCTAATCCTAACCCGTACGCTGACACTAACCCGTGCCCTCACACGTACGCTCCCCCTAAAGTGTTGTCGTACCCTAACCTGGACCCTAAACCGTCCCCGTCCCCTAAACCTAACCCTAGCCCGAACCCTAACCCTAACCCTTCCACGAAGCCTGACCCTCACCCGTCCCCTAATCCTAACCCGTACGCTGACAATAACCCGCGCCCTCACACATACGCTCCCCCTAAAGCCTTGTCGTGCCCTCTCCTGGACCCTAAACCGTCCCCGTCCCCTAAACCTAACCCTAGCCCGAACCCTAAGCCTAACCCTTCCCCGAGCCTGACCCTCACCCGTCCCCTAATCCTAACCCGTACGCTGACACTAACCAGCGCCCTCACACGTACGCTCCCCCTAAAGCGTTGTCGTGCCCTCACCTGGACCCTAAACCGTCCCCGTCCCCTAACCCTAACCCTAGCCCGAACCCTAACCCTAACCCTTCCCCGAAGCCAGACCCTCACCCGTCCCCTAATCCTAACCTGTACGCTGACACTAACTCACGCCCTCACACGTACGCTCCCCTAGAGCGTTATCGTGCCCTCACCTGGACCCTAAACCGTCCCCGTCCCCTAACCCTAACCCTAGCCCAAACCCTAACCCTAACCCTTCCCCGAAGCCTGACCCTCACCCGTCCCCTAATCCTAACCCGTACGCTGACACTAACCCGCGCCCTCACACGTACACTCCCCCTAAAGCGTTGTCGTGCCCTCACCTGGACCCTAAACCGTCCCCGTCCCCTAACCCTAACCCTAGCCCGAACCCTAACCCGAACACTTCCCCGAAGCCTGACCCTCACCCGTACCCTAATCCTAATGCGTACGCTGACACTAACCCGCGCTCTCACACGTACGCTCCCCCTAAAGCGTTGTCGTACCCTCACCTGGACCCTAAACCGTCCCCTAACCCTAACCCTAACCCTAACCCTAGCCCGAACCCTAACCCGAACACTTCCCCGAAGCCTGACCCTCACCCGTCCCCTAATCCTAACCCGTACGCTGACACTAACCCACGCCCTCACACGTACGCTCCCCCTAAAGCATTGTCGTCCCCTCACCTGGACCCTAAACCGTCCCCGTCCCCTAACCCTAACCCTAGCCCGAACAATAACCGTAACCATTCCCCGAAGCCTGACCCTCACCCGTCCCCTAATCCTAACCCGTACGCTGACACTAACCTGCGCCCTCACACGTACGCTCCCCCTAAAGCGTTGTCGTGCCCTCACCTGGACCCTAAACCGTCCCCGTCCCCTAACCCTAACCCTAGCCCGAACCCTAACCCTAACCCTTCCCCGAAGCCTGACCCTCACCAGTTCCCTAATCCTAACCCGTACGCTGATACTAACCCGTGCCCTCAAACGTACGCTCCCCCTAAAGCGTTGTCGTGCCCTCACCTGTACCCTAAACCGTCCCCGTCCCCTAACCCTAACCCTAGCCCGAACCCTAACCCTAAACCTTCCCCGAAGCCTGACCCTCACCCGTCCCCTAATCCTAACCCGTACGCTGACACTAACCCGCGCCCTCACACGTACGCTCCCCCTAAAGCGTTGTCGTGCCCTCACCTGGACCCTAAACCGTCCCCGTCCCCTAACCCTAACCCTAGCCCGAACCCTAACCCTAACCCTTCCCCGAAGCCTGACCCTCAGCCGTCCCCTAATCCTAACCCGTACGCTGACACTAACCCGCGCCCTCACACGTACGCTCCCCCTAAAGCGTTGTCGTGCCCTCACCTGGACCCTAAACCGTCCCCGTACCCTAACCCTAACCCTAGCCCGAACCCTAACCCTAACCCTTCCCCGAAGCCTGACCCTCACCCGTCCCCTAATCCTAATTCGTACGCTGACACTAACCCGCGCCCTCACACGTACGCTCCCCCTGAAGCGTTGTCATGCCCTCACCTGGACCCTAAACCGTCCCCGTCCCCTAACCCTAACCCTAGCCCGAACCCTAACCCTAACCGTTCCCCGAAGCCAGACCCTCACCCGACCCCTAATCCTAACCCGTACGCTGACACTAACCCGTGCCCTCACACGTACGCTCCCCCTAAAGCGTTGTCGTGCCCTCACCTGGACCCTAAACCGTCCCCGTCCCCTAACCCTTACCCTAGCCCGAACCCTAACCCTAACCCTTCCCCGAAGCCTGACCCTCACCCGTCCCCTAATCCTAACCCGTACGCTGACACTAACCCGCGCCCTCACAGGTACGCTCCCCCTAAAGCGTTGTCGTACACTCACCTGGATCGTAAACCGTCCCCGTCCCCTAACCCTAACCCTAGCCCGAACCCTAACCCTAACCCTTCCCCGAAGCCTGACCCTCACACGTCCCCTAATCCTAACCCGTACGCTGACACTAACCCGCGCCCTCACAAGTAGGCTCCCCCTAAAGCGTTGTCGTGCCCTCACCTGGATCCTAAACCGTCCCCGTCCCCTAACCCTAACCCTAGCCCGAACCCTAACCCTAACCCTTCCCCGAAGCCTGACCCTCACCCGTCCCCTAATCCTAACCCGTACGCTGACACTAACCCTCGCCCTCACACGTACGCTCGCCCTAAAGCGTTGTCGTACCCTCAGCTGGACCCTAAACCGTCCCCGTCCCCTAACCCTAACCCTAGCCCGAACCCTAAACCTAACCCTTCCCCGAAACCTGACCCTCACTCGTCCCCTAATCCTAACCCGTACGCTGACACTAACCCGCGCCCTCACACGTACGCTCCCCCTAAAGCGTTGTCGTACCCTCACCTGGACCCTAAACCGTCCCCGTCCCCTAACCCTAACCCTAGCCCGAACCCTAACCCTAACCCTTCCCCGAAGCCTGACCCTCACCCGTCCCCTAATCCTAACCCGTACGCTGACACTAACCCGCGCCCTCACACGTACGCTCCCCCTAAAGCGTTGTCGTGCCCTCACCTGGACCCTAAACCGTCCCTGTCCCCTAACCCTAACACTAGCCCGAACCCTAACCCTAACCCTTCCCCGAAGCCTGACCCTCACCCGTCCCCTAATCCTAACCCGTACGCTGACACTAACCCGCGCCCTCACACGTACGCTCCCCCTAAAGCATTGTCGTACCCTCACCTGGACCCTAAACCATCCCCGTCCCCTAACCCTAACCCTAGGCCAAACCCTAACCCTAAACCTTCCCCGAAGCCTGACCCTCACCCGTGCCCTAATCCTTACCCGTACGCTGACACTAACCCGCGCCCTCACACGTACGCTCCCCCTAAAGCGTTGTCGTGCCCTCACCTGACCCTAAACCGTCCCCGTACCCTAACCCTAACCCTAGCCCGAACCCTAACCCTAACCCTATCCCGAAGCCTGACCCTCACCCGTCCCCTAATCCTAACCCGTACGCTGACACTAACCCGCGCCCTCACACGTACGCTCCCCCTAAAGCGTTGTCGTGCCCTCACCTGGACCCTAAACCGTCCCTGTCCCCTAACCCTAACCCTAGCCCGAACCCTAACCCTAACCCTTCCCCGAAGCATGACCCTTACCCGTCCCCTAATCCTAACCCGTACGCTGATACTAACCCGCGCTCTCACACGTACGCTCCCCCTAAAGCGTTGTCGTACCGTCACCTGGACCCTAAACCGTCCCCGTCCCCTAACCCTAACCCTAGCCCGAACCCTAACCCTAACCCTTCCCCGAAGCCTGACCCTCACCCGTCCCCTAATCCTAACCCGTACGCTGACACTAACCCGCGCCCTCACAAGTAGGCTCCCCCTAAAGCGTTGTCGTGCCCTCACCTGGACACTAAACCGTCACCGTCCCCTAACCCTAACCCTAGCCCGAACCCTAACCCTAAACCTTCCCCGAAGCCTGACCCTCACCCGTCCCCTAATCCTAACCCGTACGCTGACACTAACCCGCGCCCTCACACGTACGCTCCACCTAAAGCGTTGTCGTACCCTCACCTGGACCCTAAACCGTCCCCATCCCCTAACCCTAAACTTAGCCCGAACCCTAACCCTAACCCTTCCCCGAAGCCTGACCCTCACCCGTCCCCTAATCGTTTCCCGTACGCTGACACTAACCCGCGCCCTCACACGTATGCTCCCCCTAAAGCGTTGTCATGCCCTCACCTGGACCCTAAACCGTCCCCGTCCCCTAACCCTAACCCTAGCCCGAACCCTAACCCTAACCCTTCCCCGAAGCCTGACCCTCACCGTCCCCTAATCTTAACCAGTACGCTGACACTAACCCTCGCCCTCACACGTACGCTCCCCCTAAAGCGTTGTCGTACCCTCACCTGGACCCTAAACCGTCCCCGTCCCCTAACCCTAACCCTAGCCCGAACCCTAACCCTAACACTTCCCCGAAGCCTGACCCTCAACCGTCACCTAATCCTAACCCGTACGCTGACACTAACCCGCGCCCTCACACGTACGCTCCCCCTAAAGCGTTGTCGTACCCTCACCTGGACCCTAAACCGTCCCCGTCCCCTAACCCTAACCCTAGCCCGAACCCTAACCCTAACCCTTCCCCGAAGCCAGACCCTCACCCGTCCCCTAATCCTAACCCGTACGCTGACACTAACTCACGCCCTCACACGTACGCTCCCCCTAAAGCGTTATCGTGCCCTCACCTGGACCCTAAACCGTCCCCGTCCCCTAACCCTAACCCTAGCCCAAACCCTAACCCTAACCCTTCCCCGAAGCCTGACCCTCACCCGTCCCCTAATCCTAACCCATACGGTGACACTAACCCGCGCCCTCACATGTACGCTCCCCCTAAAGCGTTGTCATGCCCTCACCTGGACCCTAAACCGTCCCCGTCCCCTAACCCTAATCCTAGCCCGAACCCTAACCCTAACCCTTCCCCGAAGCCTGACCCTCACTCGTCCCCTAATCCTAACCCGTACACTGACACTAACCCGTGCCCTCACACGTACGCTCCCCCTAAAGTGTTGTCGTACCCTAACCTGGACCCTAAACCGTCCCCGTCCCCTAAACCTAACCCTAGCCCGAACCCTAACCCTAACCCTTCCACGAAGCCTGACCCTCACCCGTCCCCTAATCCTAACCCGTACGCTGACAATAACCCGCGCCCTCACACATACGCTCCCCCTAAAGCCTTGTCGTGCCCTCTCCTGGACCCTAAACCGTCCCCGTCCCCTAAACCTAACCCTAGCCCGAACCCTAAGCCTAACCCTTCCCCGAGCCTGACCCTCACCCGTCCCCTAATCCTAACCCGTACGCTGACACTAACCAGCGCCCTCACACGTACGCTCCCCCTAAAGCGTTGTCGTGCCCTCACCTGGACCCTAAACCGTCCCCGTCCCCTAACCCTAACCCTAGCCCGAACCCTAACCCTAACCCTTCCCCGAAGCCAGACCCTCACCCGTCCCCTAATCCTAACCTGTACGCTGACACTAACTCACGCCCTCACACGTACGCTCCCCTAAAGCGTTATCGTGCCCTCACCTGGACCCTAAACCGTCCCCGTCCCCTAACCCTAACCCTAGCCCAAACCCTAACCCTAACCCTTCCCCGAAGCCTGACCCTCACCCGTCCCCTAATCCTAACCCGTACGCTGACACTAACCCGCGCCCTCACACGTACACTCCCCCTAAAGCGTTGTCGTGCCCTCACCTGGACCCTAAACCGTCCCCGTCCCCTAACCCTAACCCTAGCCCGAACCCTAACCCGAACACTTCCCCGAAGCCTGACCCTCACCCGTACCCTAATCCTAATGCGTACGCTGACACTAACCCGCGCTCTCACACGTACGCTCCCCCTAAAGCGTTGTCGTACCCTCACCTGGACCCTAAACCGTCCCCTAACCCTAACCCTAACCCTAACCCTAGCCCGAACCCTAACCCGAACACTTCCCCGAAGCCTGACCCTCACCCGTCCCCTAATCCTAACCCGTACGCTGACACTAACCCACGCCCTCACACGTACGCTCCCCCTAAAGCATTGTCGTCCCCTCACCTGGACCCTAAACCGTCCCCGTCCCCTAACCCTAACCCTAGCCCGAACAATAACCGTAACCATTCCCCGAAGCCTGACCCTCACCCGTCCCCTAATCCTAACCCGTACGCTGACACTAACCTGCGCCCTCACACGTACGCTCCCCCTAAAGCGTTGTCGTGCCCTCACCTGGACCCTAAACCGTCCCCGTCCCCTAACCCTAACCCTAGCCCGAACCCTAAACCTAACCCTTCCCCGAAGCCTGACCCTCACTCGTCCCCTAATCCTAACCCGTATGCTGACACTAACCCGCGCCCTCACACGTACGCTCCCCCTAAAGCGTTGTCGTACCCTCACCTGGACTCTAAACCTTCCCCGTCCCCTAAACCTAACCCTAGCCCGAACCCTAACCCTAACCCTTCCCCGAAGCCTGACCCTCACCCGTCCCCTAATCCTAACCCGTACGCTGACAATAACCCGCGCCCTCACACATACGCTCCCCCTAAAGCGTTGTCGTGCCCTCTCCTGGACCCTAAACCGTCCCCGTCCCCTAACAATAACCCTAGCCCGAACCCTAACCCTAACCCTTCCCCGAAGCCTGACCCTCACCCGTCCCCTAATCCTAACCCGTACGCTGACACTAACCCATGCCCTCACACGTACCCTCCCCCTAAAGCGTTGTCGTGCCCTCACTGGACCCTAAACCGTCCCCGTCCCCTAACCCTAACCCTAGCCCGAACCCTAACCCTAACCCTTCCCCGAAGCCTGACCCTCACCCGTCCCCTAATCCTAACCCGTACGCTGACACTAACCCGCGCCCTCACACGTACGCTCCCCCTAAAGCGTTGTCGTGCCCTCACCTGGACCCAAAACCGTCCCCATCCCCTAAACCTAACCCTAGCCCGAACCCTAACCCTAACCCTTCCCCGAAGCCTGACCCTCACCCGTCCCCTAATCCTAATTCGTACGCTGACACTAACCTGCGCCCTCACATGTACGCTCCCCCTGAAGCGTTGTCATGCCCTCACCTGGACCCTAAACCGTCCCTGTCCCCTAACCCTAACCCTAGCCCGAACCCTAACCCTAACCCTTCCCCGAAGCCAGACCCTCACCCGTCCCCTAATCCTAACCCGTACGCTGACACTAACCCGCGCCCTCACACGTACGCTCCCCCTAAAGCGTTGTCGTGCCCTCACCTGGACCCTAAACCGTCCCTGTCCCCTAACCCTTACCCTAGCCCGAAACCTAACCCTAACCCTTCCCCGAAGCCTGACCCTCACCCGTCCCCTAATCCTAACCCGTACGCTGACACTAACCCGCGCCCTCACAGGTACGCTCCCCCTAAAGCGTTGTCGTACCCTCACCTGGATCCTAAACCGTCCCCGTCCCCTAACCCTAACCCTAGCCCGAACCCTAACCCTAACACTTCCCCGAAGCCTGACCCTCAACCGTCACTTAATCCTAACCCGTACGCTGACACTAACCCACGCCCTCACACGTACGCTCCCCCTAAAGCGTTGTCGTACCCTCACCTGGACCCTAAACCGTCCCTGTCCCCTAACCCTAACCCTAGCCCGAACCCTAACCCTAACCCTTCCCCGAAGCCTGACCCTCACTCGTCCCCTAATCCTAACCCGTACGCTGACACTAACCCGTGCCCTCACACGTACGCTCCCCCTAAAGTGTTGTCGTACCCTAACCTGGACCCTAAACCGTCCCCGTCCCCTAAACCTAACCCTAGCCCGAACCCTAACCCTAACCCTTCCACGAAGCCTGACCCTCACCCGTCCCCTAATCCTAACCCGTACGCTGACAATAACCCGCGCCCTCACACATACGCTCCCCCTAAAGCCTTGTCGTGCCCTCTCCTGGACCCTAAACCGTCCCCGTCCCCTAACCCTAACCCTAGCCCGAACCCTAAGCCTAAACCTTCCCCGAGCCTGACACTCACCCGTCCCCTAATTCTAACCCGTACGCTGACACTAACCAGCGCCCTCACACGTACGCTCCCCCTAAAGCGTTGTCGTGCCCTGACCTGGACCCTAAACCGTCCCCGTCCCCTAACCCTAACCCTAGCCCGAACCCTAACCCTAACCCTTCCCCGAAGCCAGACCCTCACCCGTCCCCTAATCCTAACCCGTACGCTGACACTAACTCACGCCCTCACACGTACGCTCCCCTAAAGCGTTATCGTGCCCTCACCTGGACCCTAAACCGTCCCCGTCCCCTAACCCTAACCCTAGCCCAAACCCTAACCCTAACCCTTCCCCGAAGCCTGACCCTCACCCGTCCCCTAATCCTAACCCGTACGCTGACACTAACCCGCGCCCTCACACGTACACTCCCCCTAAAGCGTTGTCGTGCCCTCACCTGGACCCTAAACCGTCCCCGTCCGCTAACCCTAACCCTAGCCCGAACCCTAACCCGAACACTTCCCCGAAGCCTGACCCTCACCCGTACCCTAATCCTAATGCGTACGCTGACACTAACCCGCGCTCTCACACGTACGCTCCCCCTAAAGCGTTGTCGTACCCTCACCTGGACCCTAAACCGTCCCCTAACCCTAACCCTAACCCTAACCCTAGCCCGAACCCTAACCCGAACACTTCCCCGAAGCCTGACCCTCACCCGTCCCCTAATCCTAACCCGTACGCTGACACTAACCCACGCCCTCACACGTACGCTCCCCCTAAAGCATTGTCGTGCCCTCACCTGGACCCTAAACCGTCCCCGTCCCCTAACCCTAACCCTAGCCCGAACAATAACCGTAACCATTCCCCGAAGCCTGACCCTCACCCGTCCCCTAATCCTAACCCGTACGCTGACACTAACCTGCGCCCTCACACGTACGCTCCCCCTAAAGCGTTGTCGTGCCCTCACCTGGACCCTAAACCGTCCCCGTCCCCTAACCCTAACCCTAGCCCGAACCCTAAACCTAACCCTTCCCCGAAGCCTGACCCTCACTCGTCCCCTAATCCTAACCCGTATGCTGACACTAACCCGCGCCCTCACACGTACGCTCCCCCTAAAGCGTTGTCGTACCCTCACCTGGACCCTAAACCTTCCCCGTCCCCTAAACCTAACCCTAGCCCGAACCCTAACCCTAACCCTTCCCCGAAGCCTGACCCTCACCCGTCCCCTAATCCTAACCCGTACGCTGACAATAACCCGCGCCCTCACACATACGCTCCCCCTAAAGCGTTGTCGTGCCCTCTCCTGGACCCTAAACCGTCCCCGTCCCCTAACAATAACCCTAGCCCGAACCCTAACCCTAACCCTTCCCCGAAGCCTGACCCTCACCCGTCCCCTAATCCTAACCCGTACGCTGACACTAACCCGCGCCCTCACACGTACCCTCCCCCTAAATCGTTGTCGTGCCCTCACCTGGACCCTAAACCGTCCCCGTCCCCTAACCCTAACCCTAGCCCGAACCCTAACCCTAAGCCTTCCCCGAAGCCTGACCCTCACCCGTCCCCTAATCCTAACCCGTACGCTGACACTAACCCGCGCCCTCACACGTACGCTCCCCCTAAAGCGTTGTCGTGCCCTCACCTGGATCCTAAACCGTCCCCGTCCCCTAACCCTAACCCTAGCCCGAACCCTAACCCTAACACTTCCCCGAAGCCTGACCCTCACCCTTCCCCTAATCCTAAACCGTACGCTGACACTAACCCGCGCCCTCAGACGTACGCTCCCCCTAAAGCGTTGTCGTACCCTCACCTGGACCCTAAACCGTCCCCGTCCCCTAACGCTAACCCTAGCCCGAACCCTAACCCTAACCCTTCCCCGAAGCCTGACCCTCACCCGTCCCCTAATCCTAACCCGTACGCTGACACTAACCCGCGCCCTCACACGTACGCTCCCCCTAAAGCGTTGTCGTGCCCTCACCTGGACCCTAAACCGTCCCCGTCGCCTAACCCTAACCCTAGCCCGAACCCTAACCCTAACCCTTCCCCGAAGCCTGACCCTCACCCGTCCCCTAATCCTAACGCGTACGCTGACACTAACCCGCGCCCTCACACGTACGCTCCCCCTAAAGCGTTGTCGTGCCCTTACCTGGACCCTAAACCGTCCCCGTCCCGTAACCCTAACCCTAGCCCGAACCCTAACCCTAAGCCTTCCCCGAAGCCTGACCCTCACCCGTCCCCTAATCCTAACCCATACGCTGACACTAACCAGCGCCCTCACACGTACGCTCCCCCTAAAGCGTTGTCGTGCCCTCACCTGGACCCTAAACCGTCCCCGTCCCCTAACCCTAACCCTAGCCCGAACCCTAACCCTAAACCTTCCCCGAAGCCTGACCCTCAACCGTCCCCTAATCCTATCCCGTACGCTGACACTAACCCGCGCCCTCACACGTACGCTCCCCCTAAAGCGTTGTCGTGCCCTCACCTGGACCCTAAGCCGTCCCCGTCCCCTAACACTAACCCTATCCCGAACCCTAAACCTAACCCTTCCCCGAAAGCTGACCCTCACCCGTCCCCTAATCCTAACCCGTACGCTGAAACTAACCCGCGCCCTCACACGTACGCTCCCCCTAAAGCGTTGTCGTACCCTCACCTGGACCCTAAACCGTCCCCGTCCCCTAACCCTAACCCTAGCCCGAACCCTAACCCTAACCCTTCCCCGAAGCCTGACCCTCACCGTCCCCTATTCTTAACCCGTACGCTGACACTAACCCTCACCCTCACACGTACGCTCCCCCTAAAGCGTTGTCGTACCCTCACCTGGACCCTAAACCGTCCCCTTCCCCTAACCCTAACCCTAGCCCGAACCCTAACCCTAACCCTTCCCCGAAGCCTGACCCTCACCCGTCCCCTAATCCTAACCCGTACGCTGACACTAACCCACGCCCTCACACGTACGCTCCCCCTAAAACATTGTCGTGCCCTCACTTGGACCCTAAACCGTCCCCGTCCCCTAACCCTAACCCTAGCCCGAACCCTAACCCTAACCCTTCCCCGAAGCCTGACCCTCACCCGTCCCCTAATCCTAACCCGTACGCTGACACTAACCCGCGCCCTCACACGTACGCTCCCCCTAAAGCGTTGTCGTGCCCTCACCTGGACCCTAAACCGTCCCCGTCCCCTAACCCTAACCGTAGCCCAAACCCTAACCCTAACCCTTCCCCGAAGCCTGACCCTCACCCGTCCCCTAATCCTAACCCGTACGCTGACACTAACCCGCGCCCTCACACGTACGCTCCCCCTAAAGCGTTCTCGTACCCTCACCTGGACCCTAAACCGTCCCCGTCCGCTAACCCTAACCCTAGCCCGAACCCTAACCCTAACACTTCCCCGAAGCCTGACCCTCACCCGTCCCCTAATCCTAACCCGTACGCTCACAATAACCCGCGCCCTCACACATACGCTCCCCCTAAAGCCTTGTCGTGCCCTCACCTGGACCCTAAACCGTCCCCGTCCCCTAACCCTAACCCTAGGCCGAACCCTAACCCTAACACTTCCCCGAAGCCTGACCCTCACCCGTCCCCTAATCCTAACCCGTACGCTGACACTAACCCGCGCCCTCAAACGTACGCTCCCCCTAAAGAGTTGTCGTGCCCTCACCTGGACCCTAAACCGTCCCCGTCCCCTAACCCTAACCCTAGCCCGAACCCTAACCCTAACGCTTCACCGAAGCCTGACCCTCACCCGTCCCCTAATCCTAACCCGTACGCTGACACTAACCCGCACCCTCACACGTACGCTCCCCCTAAAGCGTTGTCGTACCCTCACCTGGACCCTAAACCATCGCCGTCCCCTAACCCTAACCCTAGCCCGAACCCTAACCCTAAACCTTCCCCGAAGCCTGACCCTCACCCGTCCCCTAATCCTAACCCGTACGCTGACACTAACCCGCGCCCTCACACGTACGCTCCCCCTAAAGCGTTGTCGTGCCCTCACCTGGACCCTAAACCGTCCCCGTCCCCTAACCCTAACCCTAGCCCGAACCCTAAACCTAACCCTTCCCCGAAACCTGACCCTCACCCGTCCCCTAATCCTAAACCGTACGCTGAAACTAACCCGCGCCCTCACACGTACGCTCCCCCTAAAGCATTGTCGTACCCTCACCTGGACCCTAAACCGTCCCCGTCCCCTAACCCTAACCCTAGCCCGAACCCTAACCTTAACCCTTCCCCGAAGCCTGACCCTCACCCATCCCCTAATCCTAACCTGTACGCTGACACTAACCCGCGCCCTCACACGTACGCTCCCCCTAAAGTGCTGTCGTACCCTCACCTGGACCCTAAACCGTCCCCGTCCCCTAACCCTAACCCTAGCCCGAACCCTAACCCTAACCCTTCCCCGAAGCCTGACCCTCACCGTCCCCTATTCTTAACCCGTACGCTGACACTAACCCTCGCCCTCACACGTACGCTCCCCCTAAAGCGTTGTCGTACCCTCACCTGGACCCTAAACCGTCCCCGTCCCCTAACCCTAACCCTAGCCCGAACCCTAACCCTAACCCTTCCCCGAAGCCTGACCCTCACCCGTCCCCTAATCCTAACCCGTACGCTGACACTAACCCACGCCCTCACACGTACGCTCCCCCTAAAACATTGTCGTGCCCTCACCTGGACCCTAAACCGTCCCCGTCCCCTAACCCTAACCCTAGCCCGAACCCTAACCCTAACACTTCCCCGAAGCCTGACCCTCACCCGTCCCCTAATCCTAACCCGTACGCTGACACTAACCCGCGCCCTCACACGTACGCTCCCCCTAAAGCGTTGTCGTGCCCTCACCTGGACCCTAAACCGTCCCCGTCCCCTAACCCTAACCCTAGCCGGAACCCTAACCCTAACCCTTCCCCGATGCCTGACCCTCACCCGTCCCCTAATCCTAACCCGTACGCTGACACTAACCCGCGCCCTCACACGTACGCTCCCCCTAAAGCGTTGTCGTACCCTCACCTGGACCCTAAACCGTCCCCGTCCCCTAACCCTAACCCTAGCCCGAACCCTAACCCTAACCCTTCCCCGAAGCCTGACCCTCACCCGTCCCCTAATCCTAACCCGTACGCTGACACTAACCCGCGCCCTCACACGTACGCTCCCCCTAAAGCGTTCTCGTACCCTCACCTGGACCCTAAACCGTCCCCGTCCCCTAACCCTAACCCTAGTCCGAACCCTAACCCTAACACTTCCCCGAAGCCTGACCCTCACCCGTCCCCTAATCCTAACCCGTACGCTGACACTAACCCGCGCCCTCACACATACGCTCCCCCTAAAGCGTTGTCGTACCCTCACCTGGACCCTAAACCGTCCCCGTCCCCTAACCCTAACCCTAGCCCGAACCCTAACCCTAACTCTTCCCCGAAGCCTGACCCTCACCCGTCCCCTAATCCTAACCCGTACGCTGACACTAACCCGCGCCCTCACACGTACGCTCCCCCTAAAGCGTTGTCGTGCCCTCACCTGGACCCTAAACCGTCCCCGTACCCTAACCCTAACCCTAGCCCGAACCCTAACCCTAACCCTTCCCCGAAGCCAGACCCTCACCCGTCCCCTAATCCTAACCCGTACGCTGACACTAACCCACGCCCTCACACGTACGCTCCCCCTAAAGCGTTGTCGTGCCCTCACCTGGACCCTAAACCGTCCCCGTCCCCTAACCCTAACCCTAGCCCAAACCCTAACCCTAACCCTTCCCCGAAGCCTGACCCTCACACGTCCCCTAATCCTAACCCGTACGCTGACACTAACCCGCGCCCTCACATGTACGCTCCCCCTAAAGCGTTGTCGTGCCCTCACCTGGACCCTAAACCGTCCCCGTCCGCTAACCCTAACCCTAGCCCGAACCCTAACCCTAACCCTTCCCCGAAGCCTGACCCTCACCCGTCCCCTAATCCTAACCCGTACGCTCACAATATCCCGCGCCCTCACACATACGCTCCCCCTAAAGCCTTGTCGTGCCCTCACCTGGACCCTAAACCGTCCCCGTCCCCTAACCCTAACCCTAGCCCGAACCCTAACCCTAACACTTCCCCGAAGCCTGACCCTCACCCGTCCCCTAATCCTAACCCGTACGCTGACACTAACCCGCGCCCTCAAACGTACGCTCCCCCTAAAGCGTTGTCGTACCCTCACCTGGACCCTAAACCGTCCCCGTCCCCTAACCCTAACCCTAGCCCGAACCCTAACCCTAACTCTTCCCCGAAGCCTGACCCTCACCCGTCCCCTAATCCTAACCCGTACGCTGACACTAACCCACGCCCTCACACGTACGCTCCCCCTAAAACATTGTCGTGCCCTCACCTGGACCCTAAACCGTCCCCGTCCCCTAACCCTAACCCTAGCCCGAACCCTAACCCTAACCCTTCCCCGAAGCCTGACCGTCACCCGTCCCCTAATCCTAACCCGTACGCTGACACTAACCCGCGCCCTCACACGTACGCTCCCCCTAAAGCGTTGTCGTGCCCTCACCTGGACCCTAAACCGTCCCCGTCCCCTAACCCTAACCCTACCCGGTACCCTAACCCTAACCCTTCCCCGAAGCCTGACCCTCACCCGTCCCCTAATCCTAACCCGTACGCTGACACTAACCCGCGCCCTCACACGTACGCTCCCCCTAAAGCGTTGTCGTACCCTCACCTGGACCCTAAACCGTCCCCGTCCCCTAACCCTAACCCTAGCCCGAACCCTAACCCTAACCCTTCCCCGAAGCCTGACCCTCACCCGTCCCCTAATCCTAACCCGTACGCTGACACTAACCCGCGCCCTCACACGTACGCTCCCCCTAAAGCGTTCTCGTACCCTCACCTGGACCCTAAACCGTCCCCGTCCGCTAACCCTAACCCTAGCCCGAACCCTAACCGTAACCCTTCCCCGAAGCCTGACCCTCACCCGTCCCCTAATCCTAACCCGTACGCTCACAATAACCCGCGCCCTCACACATACGCTCCCCCTAAAGCCTTGTCGTGCCCTCACCTGGACCCTAAACCGTCCCCGTCCCCTAACCCTAACCCTAGGCCGAACCCTAACCCTAACACTTCCCCGAAGCCTGACCCTCACCCGTCCCCTAATCGTAACCCGTACGCTGACACTAACCCGCGCCCTCAAACGTACGCTCCCCCTAAAGAGTTGTCGTGCCCTCACCTGGACCCTAAACCGTCCCCGTCCCCTAACCCTAACCCTAGCCCGAACCCTAACCCTAACGCTTCACCGAAGCCTGACCCTCACCCGTCCCCTAATCCTAAACCGTACACTGACACTAACCCGCACCCTCACACGTACGCTCCCCCTAAAGCGTTGTCGTACCCTCACCTGGACCCTAAACCATCGCCGTCCCCTAACCCTAACCCTAGCCCGAACCCTAACCCTAAACCTTCCCCGAAGCCTGACCCTCACCCGTCCCCTAATCCTAACCCGTACGCTGACACTAACCCACGCCCTCACACGTACGCTCCCCCTAAAGCGTTGTCGTGCCCTCACCTGGACCCTAAACCGTCCCCGTCCCCTAACCCTAACCCTAGCCCGAACCCTAAACCTAACCCTTCCCCGAAACCTGACCCTCACCCGTCCCCTAATCCTAAACCGTACGCTGAAACTAACCCGCGCCCTCACACGTACGCTCCCCCTAAAGCATTGTCGTACCCTCACCTGGACCCTAAACCGTCCCCGTCCCCTAACCCTAACCCTAGCCCGAACCCTAACCTTAACCCTTCCCCGAAGCCTGACCCTCACCCATCCCCTAATCCTAACCCGTACGCTGACACTAACCCGCGCCCTCACACGTACGCTCCCCCTAAAGCGTTGTCGTGCCCTCACCTGGACCCTAAACCGTCCCCGTCCCCTAACCCTAACCCTAGCCCAAACCCTAACCCTAACCCTTCCCCGAAGCCTGACCCTCACACGTCCCCTAATCCTAACCCGTACGCTGACACTAACCCGCGCCCTCACATGTACGCTCCCCCTAAAGCCTTGTGGTGCCCTCACCTGGACCCTAAACCGTCCCCGTCCCCTAACCCTAACCCTAGCCCGAACCCTAACCCTAACACTTCCCCGAAGCCTGACCCTCACCCGTCCCCTAATCCTAAACCGTACGCTGACACTAACCCGCGCCCTCACACGTACGCTCCCCCTAAAGCGTTGTCGTACCCTCACCTGGACCCTAAACCATCGCCGTCCCCTAACCCTAACCCTAGCCCGAACCCTAACCCTAACACTTCCCCGAAGCCTGACCCTCACCCGTCCCCTAATCCTAACCCGTACGCTGACACTAACCCGCACCCTCACACGTACGCTCCCCCTAAAGCGTTGTCGTACCCTCACCTGGACCCTAAACCATCGCCGTCCCCTAACCCTAACCCTAGCCCGAACCCTAACCCTAACCCTTCCCCGAAGCCTGACCCTCACCCGTCCCCTAATCCTAACCCGTACGCCGACACTAACCCGTGCCCTCACACGTACGCTCCCCCTAAAGCGTTGTCGTGCCCTCACCTGGACCCTAAACCGTCCCCGTCCCCTAACCCTAACCCTAGCCCGAACCCTAACCCTAACCCTTCCCCGAAGCCTGACCCTCACCCGTCCCCTAATCCTAACCCGTACGCTGACACTAACCCGCGCCCTCACACGTACGCTCCCCCTAAAGCCTTCTCGTACCCTCACCTGGACCCTAAACCGTCCCCTCCCCTAAACCTAACCCTAGCCCGAACCCTAACCCTAACCCTTCCCCGAAGCCTGACCCTCACCCGTCCCCTAATCCTAAAACGTACGCTGACACTAACCCGCGCCCTCACACGTACGCTCCCCCTAAAGCGTTGTCGTACCCTCACCTGGACCCTAAACAGTCCCCGTCCCCTAACCCTAACCCTAGCCCGAACCCTAACCCTAACCCTTCCCCGAAGCCTGACCCTCACCCGTCCCCTAATCCTAACCCGTACGCTGACACTAACCCGCGCCCTCACACGTACGCTCCCCCTAAAGCGTTTTCGTGCCCTCACCTGGACCCTAAACCGTCCCCGTACCCTAACCCTAACCCTAGCCCGAACCCTAACCCTAACCCTTCCCCGAAGCCAGACCATCACCCGTCCCCTAATCCTAACCCGTACGCTGACACTAACCCGCGCCCTCACACGTACGCTCCCCCTAAAGCGTTGTCGTGCCCTCACCTGGACCCTAAACCGTCCCCGTCCCCTAACCCTAACCCTAGCCCGAACCCTAAACCTAACCCTTCCCCGAAGCCTGACACTCACTCGTCCCCTAATCCTAACCCGTACGCTGACACTAACCCGCGCCCTCACACGTATGCTCCCCCTAAAGCGTTGTCGTGCCCTCACCTGGACCCAAAACCGTCCCCGTCCCCTAAACCTAACCCTAGCCCGAACCCTAACCCTAACCCTTCCCCGAAGCCTGACCCTCACCCGTCCCCTAATCCTAACCCATACGCTGACAATAACCCGCGCCCTCACACGTACGCTCCCCCTAAAGCGTTGTCGTGCCCTCACCTGGACCCTAAACCGTCCCCGTCCCCTAACCCTAACCCTAGCCCGAACCCTAACCCTAACCCTTCCCCGAAGCCTGACCCTCACCCGTCCCCTAATCCTAACCCGTACGCTGACACTAACCCGCGCCCTCAAACGTACGCTCCCCCTAAAGAGTTGTCATGCCCTCACCTGGACCCTAAACCGTCCCCGTCCCCTAACCCTAACCCTAGCCCGAACCCTAACCCTAACCCTTCACTGAAGCCTGACACTCACCCGTCCCCTAATCCTAACCCGTACGCTGACACTAACCCGCACCCTCACACGTACGCTCCCCCTAAAGCGTTGTCGTACCCTCACCTGGACCCTAAACCGTCCCCGTCCCCTAACCCTAACCCTAGCCCGAACCCTAACCCTAACCCTTCCCCGAAGCCTGACCCTCACCCGGCCCCTAATCCTAACCCGTACGCTGACACTAACCCGCGCCCTCACACGTACGCTCCCCCTAAAGCGTTCTCGTACCCTCACCTGGACCCTAAACCGTCCCCGTCCCCTAACCCTAACCCTAGTCCGAACCCTAACCCTAACCCTTCCCCGAAGCCTGACCCTCACCCGTCCCCTAATCCTAACCCGTACGCTGACACTAACCCGCGCCCTCACACGTACGCTCCCCCTAAAGCGTTGTCGTACCCTCACCTGGACCCTAAACCGTCCCCGTCCCCTAACCCTAACCCTAGCCCGAACACTAACCCTAACCCTTCCCCGAAGCCTGACCCTCACCCGTCCCCTAATCCTAACCCGTACGCTGACACTAACCCGCGCCCTCACACGTACGCTCCCCCTAAAGCGTTGTCGTGCCCTCACCTGGACCCTAAACCGTCCCCGTCCCCTAACCCTAACCCTAGCCAAAACCCTAACCCTAACCCTTCCCCGAAGCCTGACCCTCACCCGTCCCCTAATCCTAACCCGTACGCTGACACTAACCCGCGCCCTCACACGTACGCTCCCCCTAAAGCGTTGTCGTGCCCTCACCTGGACCATAAACCGTCCCCGTCCCCTAACCCTAACCCTAGCCCGAACCCTAACCCTAACCCTTCCCCGAAGCCTGACCCTCACCCGTCCCCTAATCCTAACCCGTACGCTGACACTAACCCGCGCCCTCACACGTACGCTCCCCCTAAAGCGTTCTCGTACCCTCACCTGGACCCTAAACCGTCCCCGTCCCCTAACCCTAACCCTAGCCCGAACCCTAACCCTAACCCTTCCCCGAAGCCTGACCCTCACCCGTCCCCTAATCCTAACCCGTACACTGACACTAATCCACGCCCTCACAGGTACGCTCCCCCTAAAGCGTTGTCGTACCCTCACCTGGACCCTAAACCGTCACCGTCCCCTAACCCTAACCCTAGCCCGAACCCTAACCCTAACCCTTCACCGAAGCCTGACCCTCACCCGTCCCCTAATCCTAACCTGTACGCTGACACTAACCCACGCCCTCACACGTACGCTCCCCCTAAAACGTTGTCGAGCCCTCACCTGGACCCTAAACCGTCACCGTCCCCTAACCCTAACCCTAGCCCGAACCCTAACCCTAACACTTCCCCGAAGCCTGAAACTCACCCGTCCCCTAATCCTAACCCGTACGCTGACACTAACCCGCGCCCTCACACGTACGCTCCCCCTAAAGCGTTGTCGTACCCTCACCTGGACCCTAAACCGTCCCCATCCCCTAAACCTAACCCTAGCCCGAACCCTAACCCTAACCCTTCCCCGAAGCCTGACCCTCACCCGTCCCCTAATCCTAACCCGTACGCTCACAATAACCCGCGCCCTCACACATACGCTCCCCCTAAAGCGTTGTCGTGCCCTCTCCTGGACCCTAAACCGTCCCCGTCCCCTAACCCTAACCCTAGCCCGAACCCTAACCCTAATTCCTTCCCCGAAGCCTGACCCTCACCCGTCCCCTAATCCTAACCCGTACGCTGACACTAACCCGCGCCCTCACACGTACGCACCCCCTAAAGCGTTGTCGTACCCTCACCTGGACCCTAAACCGTCCCCATCCCCTAAACCTAACCCTAGCCCGAACCCTAACCCTAACACTTCCCCGAAGCCTGACCCTCACCCGTCCCCTAATCCTAACCCGTAAGCTGACACTAACCCGCGCCCTCACACGTACTCTCCCCGTAAAGCGTTGTCGTACCCTCACCTGGACCCTAAACCGTCCCCGTCCCCTAACCCTAACCCTAGCCCAAACCCTAACCCTAACCCTTCCCCGAAGACTGACCCTCACCCGTCCCCTAATCCTAACGCGTACGCTGACACTAACCCGCACCCTCACACGTACGCTCCCCCTAAAGCATTGTCGTGCCCTCACCTGGACCCTAAACCGTCCCCGTCCCCTAACCCTAACCCTAGCCCGAACCCTAACCCTAACACTTCCCCGAAGCCTGACCCTCACCCTTCCCCTAATCCTAAACCGTACGCTGACACTAACCCGCGCCCTCAGACGTACGCTCCCCCTAAAGCGTTGTCGTACCCTCACCTGGACCCTAAACCGTCCCCGTCCCCTAACGCTAACCCTAGCCCGAACCCTAACCCTAACCCTTCCCCGAAGCCTGAACCTCACCCGTCCCCTAATCCTAACCCGTACGCTGACACTAACCCGCGCCCTCACACGTACGCTCCCCCTAAAGCGTTGTCGTGCCCTCACCTGGACCCTAAACCGTCCCCGTCCCCTAACCCTAACCCTAGCCCGAACCCTAACCCTAACCCTTCCCCGAAGCCTGACCCTCTCCCGTCCCCTAATCCTAACGCGTACGCTGACACTAACCCGCGCCCTCACACGTACGCTCCCCCTAAAGCGTTGTCGTACCCTCACCTGGACCCTAAACCGTCCCCGTCCCCTAACCCTAACCCTAGCCCGAACCCTAACCCTAACCCTTCCCCGAAGCCTGACCCTCACCGTCCCCTATTCTTAACCCGTACGCTGACACTAACCCTCGCCCTCACACGTACGCTCCCCCTAAAGCGTTGTCGTACACTCACCTGAACCCTAAACCGTCCCCGTCCCCTAACCCTAACCCTAGCCCGAACCCTAACCCTAACCCTTCCCCGAAGCCTGACCCTCACCCGTCCCCTAATCCTAACCCGTACGCTGACACTAACCCGCGCCCTCACACGTACGCTCCCCCTAAAGCGTTGTCATGCCCTCACCTGGACCCTAAACCGTCCCCGTCCGCTAACCCTAACCCTAGCCCGAAACCTAACCCTAACCCTTCCCCGAAGCCTGACCCTCACCCGTCCCCTAATCCTAACGCGTACGCTGACACTAACCCGCGCCATCACACGTACGCTCCCACTAAAGCGTTGTCGTACCCTCATCTGGACCCTAAACCGTCCCCGTCCCCTAACCCTAACCCTAGCCCGAACCCTAACCCGAACACTTCCCCGAAGCCTGATCCTCACCCGTCCCCTAATCCTAACCCGTACGCTGACACTAACCCACGCCCTCACACGTACGCTCCCCCTAAAACATTGTCGTGCCCTCACCTGGACCCTAAACCGTCCCCGTCCCCTAACCCTAACCCTAGCCCGAACCCTAACCCTAACCCTTCCCCGAAGCCTGACCCTCACCCGTCCCCTAATCCTAACCCGTACGCTGACACTAACCCGCGCCCTCACACGTACGCTCCCCCTAAAGCGTTCTCGTACCCTCACCTGGACCCTAAACCGTCCCCGTCCCCTAACCCTAACCCTAGCCCGAACCCTAACCCTAACCCTTCCCCGAAGCCTGACCCTCACACGTCCCCTAATCCTAACCCGTACACTGACACTAATCCACGCCCTCACACGTACGCTCCCCCTAAAGCGTTCTCGTACCCTCACCTGGACCCTAAACCGTCCCCGTCCCCTAAACCTAACCCTAGCCCGAACTCTAACCCTAACACTTCCCCGAAGCCTGACCCTCACCCGTCCCCTAATCCTAACCCGTACGCTGACACTAACCCGCGCCCTCACACGTACGCTCCCCCTAAAGCGTTGTCGTACCCTCACCTGGACCCTAAACCGTCACCGTCCCCTAACCCTAACCCTAGCCCGAACCCTAACCCTAACCCTTCACCGAAGCCTGACCCTCACCCGTCCCCTAATCCTAACCTGTACGCTGACACTAACCCACGCCCTCACACGTACGCTCCCCCTAAAACGTTGTCGAGCCCTCACCTGGACCCTAAACCGTCACCGTCCCCTAACCCTAACCCTAGCCCGAACCCTAACCCTAACCCTTCCCCGAAGCCTGAAACTCACCCGTCCCCTAATCCTAACCCGTACGCTGACACTAACCCGCGCCCTCACACGTACGCTCCCCCTAAAGCGTTGTCGTACCCTCACCTGGACCCTAAACCGTCCCCATCCCCTAAACCTAACCCTAGCCCGAACCCTAACCCTAACCCTTCCCCGAAGCCTGACCCTCACCCGTCCCCTAATCCTAACCCGTACGCTCACAATAACCCGCGCCCTCACACATACGCTCCCCCTAAAGCGTTGTCGTGCCCTCTCCTGGACCCTAAACCGTCCCCGTCCCCTAACCCTAACCCTAGCCCGAACCCTAACCCTAATTCCTTCCCCGAAGCCTGACCCTCACCCGTCCCCTAATCCTAACCCGTACGCTGACACTAACCCGCGCCCTCACACGTACGCTCCTCCTAAAGTGTTGTCGTACCCTCACCTGGACCCTAAACCGTCCCCATCCCCTAAACCTAACCCTAGCCCGAACCCTAACCCTAACACTTCCCCGAAGCCTGACCCTCACCCGTCCCCTAATCCTAACCCGTAAGCTGACACTAACCCGCGCCCTCACACGTACTCTCCCCCTAAAGCGTTGTCGTACCCTCACCTGGACCCTAAACCGTCCCCGTCCCCTAACCCTAACCCTAGCCCAAACCCTAACCCTAACCCTTCCCCGAAGACTGACCCTCACCCGTCCCCTAATCCTAACGCGTACGCTGACACTAACCCGCACCCTCACACGTACGCTCCCCCTAAAGCATTGTCGTGCCCTCACCTGGACCCTAAACCGTCCCCGTCCCCTAACCCTAACCCTAGCCCGAACCCTAACCCTAACACTTCCCCGAAGCCTGACCCTCACCCTTCCCCTAATCCTAAACCGTACGCTGACACTAACCCGCGCCCTCAGACGTACGCTCCCCCTAAAGCGTTGTCGTACCCTCACCTGGACCCTAAACCGTCCCCGTCCCCTAACGCTAACCCTAGCCCGAACCCTAACCCTAACCCTTCCCCGAAGCCTGAACCTCACCCGTCCCCTAATCCTAACCCGTACGCTGACACTAACCCGCGCCCTCACACGTACGCTCCCCCTAAAGCGTTGTCGTGCCCTCACCTGGACCCTAAACCGTCCCCGTCCCCTAACCCTAACCCTAGCCCGAACCCTAACCCTAACCCTTCCCCGAAGCCAGACCCTCACCCGTCCCCTATTCCTAACCCGTACGCTGACACTAACCCGCGCCCTCACACGTACGCTACCCGTAAAGCGTTGTCGTACCCTCACCTGGACCCTAAACCGTCCCCGTCCCCTAACCCTAACCCTAGCCCGAACCCTAACCCTAACCCTTCCCCGAAGCCTGACCCTCACCCGTCCCCTAATCCTAACACGTACGCTGACACTAACCCGCGCCCTCACACGTACGCTCCCCCTAAAGCGTTCTCGTACCCTCACCTGGACCCTAAACCGTCCCCGTCCCCTAACCCTAACCCTAGCCCGAACCCTAACCCTAACTCTTCCCCGAAGCCTGACCCTCACCCGTCCCCTAATCCTAACCCGTACGCTGACACTAACCCGCGCCCTCACACGTACGCTCCCCCTAAAGCGTTGTCGTGCCCTCACCTTGACCCTAAACCGTCCCCGTCCCCTAACCCTAACCCTAGCCCGAACCCTAACCCTAACCCTTCCCCGAAGCCAGACCCTCACCCGTCCCCTAATCCTAACCCGTACGCTGACACTAACCCACGCCCTCACACGTACGCTCCCCCTAAAGAGTTGTCGTGCCCTCACCTGGACCCTAAACCGTCCCCGTCCCCTAACCCTAACCCTAGCCCAAACCCTAACCCTAACCCTTCCCCGAAGCCTGACCCTCACCCGTCCCCTAATCCTAACCCGAACGCTGACACTAACCCGCGCCCTCACATGTACGCTCCCCCTAAAGCGTTGTCGTGACCTCACCTGGACCCTAAACCGTCCCCGTCCGCTAACCCTAACCCTATCCTGAACCCTAACCCTAACCCTTCCCCGAAGCCTGACCCTCACCCGTCCCCTAATCCTAACGCGTACGCTGACACTAACCCGCGCCCCCACACGTACGCTCCCCCTAAAGTGCTGTCGTACCCTCACCTGGACCCTAAACCGTCCCCGTCCCCTAACCCTAACCCTAGCCCGAACACTAACCCTAAAACTTCCCCGAAGCCTGACCCTCACCCGTCCCCTAATCCTAACCCGTACGCTGACACTAACCCGCGCCCTCACACGTACGCTCCCCCTAAAGCGTTGTCGTGCCCTCACCTGGACCCTAAACCGTCCCCGTCCCCTAACCCTAACCCTAGCCCGAACCCTAACCCTAACCCTTCCCCGAAGCCTGACCCTCACCAGTCCCCTAATCCTAACCCGTACGCTGACACTAACCCGCGCCCTCACACGAACGCTCCCCCTAAAGCGTTCTCGTGCCGTCACCTGGACCCTAAACCGTCCCCGTCCCCTAACCCTAACCCTAGTCCGAACCCTAACCCTAACCCTTCCCCGAAGCCTGACCCTCACCCGTCCCCTAATCCTAACCCGTACGCTGACACTAACCCGCGCCCTCACACGTACGCTCCCCCTAAAGCGTTGTCATGCCCTCACCTGGACCCTAAACCGTCCCCGTCCGCTAACCCTAACCCTAGCCCGAAACCTAACCCTAACCCTTCCCCGAAGCCTGACCCTCACCCGTCCCCTAATCCTAACGCGTACGCTGACACTAACCCGCGCCATCACACGTACGCTCCCACTAAAGCGTTGTCGTACCCTCATCTGGACCCTAAACCGTCCCCGTCCCCTAACCCTAACCCTAGCCCGAACCCTAACCCGAACACTTCCCCGAAGCCTGATCCTCACCCGTCCCCTAATCCTAACCCGTACGCTGACACTAACCCACGCCCTCACACGTACGCTCCCCCTAAAGCATTGTCGTGCCCTCACCTGGACCCTAAACCGTCCCCGTCCCCTAACCCTAACCCTAGCCCGAACCCTAACCCTAACCCTTCCCCGAAGCGAGACCCTCACCCGTCCCCTAATCCTAACCCGTACGCTGACACTAACCCGCGCCCTCACACGTACGCTCCCCCTAAAGCGTTGTCGTGCCCTCACCTGGACCCTAAACCGTCCCCGTCCCCTAACCCTAACCCTAGCCGGAACCCTAACCCTAACCCTTCCCCGAAGCCTGACCCTCACCCGTCCCCTATTCCTAACCCGTACGCTGACACTAACCCGCGCCCTCACACGTACGCTACCCGTAAAGCGTTGTCGTACCCTCACCTGGACCCTAAACCGTCCCCGTCCCCTAACCCTAACCCTAGCCCGAACCCTAACCCTAACCCTTCCCCGAAGCCTGACCCTCACCCGTCCCCTAATCCTAACACGTACGCTGACACTAACCCGCGCCCTCACACGTACGCTCCCCCTAAAGCGTTCTCGTACCCTCACCTGGACCCTAAACCGTCCCCGTCCCCTAACCCTAACCCTAGTCCGAACCCTAACCCTCACACTTCCCCGAAGCCTGACCCTCACCCGTCCCCTAATCCTAACCCGTACGCTGACACTAACCCGCGCCCTCACACATACGCTCCCCCTAAAGCGTTGTCGTACCCTCACCTGGACCCTAAACCGTCCCCGTCCCCTAACCCTAACCCTAGCCCGAACCCTAACCCTAACTCTTCCCCGAAGCCTGACCCTCACCCGTCCCCTAATCCTAACCCGTACGCTGACACTAACCCGCGCCCTCACACGTACGCTCCCCCTAAAGCGTTGTCGTGCCCTCACCTGGACCCTAAACCGTCCCCGTCCCCTAACCCTAACCCTAGCCCGAACCCTAACCCTAACCCTTCCCCGAAGCCAGACCCTCACCCGTCCCCTAATCCTAACCCGTACGCTGACACTAACCCACGCCCTCACACGTACGCTCCCCCTAAAGAGTTGTCGTGCCCTCACCTGGACCCTAAACCGTCCCCGTCCCCTAACCCTAACCCTAGCCCAAACCCTAACCCTAACCCTTCCCCGAAGCCTGACCCTCACCCGTCCCCTAATCCTAACCCGAACGCTGACACTAACCCGCGCCCTCACATGTACGCTCCCCCTAAAGCGTTGTCGTGACCTCACCTGGACCCTAAACCGTCCCCGTCCGCTAACCCTAACCCTATCCTGAACCCTAACCCTAACCCTTCCCCGAAGCCTGACCCTCACCCGTCCCCTAATCCTAACGCGTACGCTGACACTAACCCGCGCCCCCACACGTACGCTCCCCCTAAAGTGCTGTCGTACCCTCACCTGGACCCTAAACCGTCCCCGTCCTCTAACCCTAACCCTAGCCCGAACACTAACCCTAAAACTTCCCCGAAGCCTGACCCTCACCCGTCCCCTAATCCTAACCCGTACGCTGACACTAACCCGCGCCCTCACACGTACGCTCCCCCTAAAGCGTTGTCGTGCCCTCACCTGGACCCTAAACCGTCCCCGTCCCCTAACCCTAACCCTAGCCCGAACCCTAACCCTAACCCTTCCCCGAAGCCTGACCCTCACCAGTCCCCTAATCCTAACCCGTACGCTGACACTAACCCGCGCCCTCACACGAACGCTCCCCCTAAAGCGTTCTCGTGCCGTCACCTGGACCCTAAACCGTCCCCGTCCCCTAACCCTAACCCTAGTCCGAACCCTAACCCTAACCCTTCCCCGAAGCCTGACCCTCACCGGTCCCCTAATCCTAACCCGTACGCTGACACTAACCCGCGCCCTCACACGTACGCTCCCCCTAAAGCGTTGTCGTACCCTCACCTGGACCCTAAACCGTCCCCGTCCCCTAACCCTAACCGTAGCCCGAACCCTAACCCTAACTCTTCCCCGAAGCCTGACCCTCACCCGTCCCCTAATCCTAACCCGTACGCTGACACTAACCCGCGCCCTCACACGTACGCTCCCCCTAAAGCGTTGTCGTGCCCTCACCTGGACCCTAAACCGTCCCCGTCCCCTAACCCTAACCCTAGCCCGAACCCTAACCCTAACCCTTCCCCGAAGCCAGACCCTCACCCGTCCCCTATTCCTAACCCGTACGCTGACACTAACCCGCGCCCTCACACGTACGCTACCCGTAAAGCGTTGTCGTACCCTCACCTGGACCCTAAACCGTCCCCGTCCCCTAACCCTAACCCTAGCCCGAACCCTAACCCTAACCCTTCCCCGAAGCCTGACCCTCACCCGTCCCCTAATCCTAACTCGTACGCTGACACTAACCCGCGCCCTCACACGTACGCTCCCCCTAAAGCGTTCTCGTACCCTCACCTGGACCCTAAACCGTCCCCGTCCCCTAACCCTAACCCTAGCCCGAACCCTAACCCTAACTCTTCCCCGAAGCCTGACCCTCACCCGTCCCCTAATCCTAACCCGTACGCTGACACTAACCCGCGCCCTCACACGTACGCTCCCCCTAAAGCGTTGTCGTGCCCTCACCTTGACCCTAAACCGTCCCCGTCCCCTAACCCTAACCCTAGCCCGAACCCTAACCCTAACCCTTCCCCGAAGCCAGACCCTCACCCGTCCCCTAATCCTAACCCGTACGCTGACACTAACCCACGCCCTCACACGTACGCTCCCCCTAAAGAGTTGTCGTGCCCTCACCTGGACCCTAAACCGTCCCCGTCCCCTAACCCTAACCCTAGCCCAAACCCTAACCCTAACCCTTCCCCGAAGCCTGACCCTCACCCGTCCCCTAATCCTAACCCGAACGCTGACACTAACCCGCGCCCTCACATGTACGCTCCCCCTAAAGCGTTGTCGTGACCTCACCTGGACCCTAAACCGTCCCCGTCCGCTAACCCTAACCCTATCCTGAACCCTAACCCTAACCCTTCCCCGAAGCCTGACCCTCACCCGTCCCCTAATCCTAACGCGTACGCTGACACTAACCCGCGCCCCCACACGTACGCTCCCCCTAAAGTGCTGTCGTACCCTCACCTGGACCCTAAACCGTCCCCGTCCCCTAACCCTAACCCTAGCCCGAACACTAACCCTAAAACTTCCCCGAAGCCTGACCCTCACCCGTCCCCTAATCCTAACCCGTACGCTGACACTAACCCGCGCCCTCACACGTACGCTCCCCCTAAAGCGTTGTCGTGCCCTCACCTGGACCCTAAACCGTCCCCGTCCCCTAACCCTAACCCTAGCCCGAACCCTAACCCTAACCCTTCCCCGAAGCCTGACCCTCACCAGTCCCCTAATCCTAACCCGTACGCTGACACTAACCCGCGCCCTCACACGTACGCTCCCCCTAAAGCGTTGTCATGCCCTCACCTGGACCCTAAACCGTCCCCGTCCGCTAACCCTAACCCTAGCCCGAAACCTAACCCTAACCCTTCCCCGAAGCCTGACCCTCACCCGTCCCCTAATCCTAACGCGTACGCTGACACTAACCCGCGCCATCACACGTACGCTCCCACTAAAGCGTTGTCGTACCCTCATCTGGACCCTAAACCGTCCCCGTCCCCTAACCCTAACCCTAGCCCGAACCCTAACCCGAACACTTCCCCGAAGCCTGATCCTCACCCGTCCCCTAATCCTAACCCGTACGCTGACACTAACCCACGCCCTCACACGTACGCTCCCCCTAAAGCATTGTCGTGCCCTCACCTGGACCCTAAACCGTCCCCGTCCCCTAACCCTAACCCTAGCCCGAACCCTAACCCTAACCCTTCCCCGAAGCGAGACCCTCACCCGTCCCCTAATCCTAACCCGTACGCTGACACTAACCCGCGCCCTCACACGTACGCTCCCCCTAAAGCGTTGTCGTGCCCTCACCTGGACCCTAAACCGTCCCCGTCCCCTAACCCTAACCCTAGCCGGAACCCTAACCCTAACCCTTCCCCGAAGCCTGACCCTCACCCGTCCCCTATTCCTAACCCGTACGCTGACACTAACCCGCGCCCTCACACGTACGCTACCCGTAAAGCGTTGTCGTACCCTCACCTGGACCCTAAACCGTCCCCGTCCCCTAACCCTAACCCTAGCCCGAACCCTAACCCTAACCCTTCCCCGAAGCCTGACCCTCACCCGTCCCCTAATCCTAACACGTACGCTGACACTAACCCGCGCCCTCACACGTACGCTCCCCCTAAAGCGTTCTCGTACCCTCACCTGGACCCTAAACCGTCCCCGTCCCCTAACCCTAACCCTAGTCCGAACCCTAACCCTAACACTTCCCCGAAGCCTGACCCTCACCCGTCCCCTAATCCTAACCCGTACGCTGACACTAACCCGCGCCCTCACACATACGCTCCCCCTAAAGCGTTGTCGTACCCTCACCTGGACCCTAAACCGTCCCCGTCCCCTAACCCTAACCCTAGCCCGAACCCTAACCCTAACTCTTCCCCGAAGCCTGACCCTCACCCGTCCCCTAATCCTAACCCGTACGCTGACACTAACCCGCGCCCTCACACGTACGCTCCCCCTAAAGCGTTGTCGTGCCCTCACCTGGACCCTAAACCGTCCCCGTCCCCTAACCCTAACCCTAGCCCGAACCCTAACCCTAACCCTTCCCCGAAGCCAGACCCTCACCCGTCCCCTAATCCTAACCCGTACGCTGACACTAACCCACGCCCTCACACGTACGCTCCCCCTAAAGAGTTGTCGTGCCCTCACCTGGACCCTAAACCGTCCCCGTCCCCTAACCCTAACCCTAGCCCAAACCCTAACCCTAACCCTTCCCCGAAGCCTGACCCTCACCCGTCCCCTAATCCTAACCCGAACGCTGACACTAACCCGCGCCCTCACATGTACGCTCCCCCTAAAGCGTTGTCGTGACCTCACCTGGACCCTAAACCGTCCCCGTCCGCTAACCCTAACCCTATCCTGAACCCTAACCCTAACCCTTCCCCGAAGCCTGACCCTCACCCGTCCCCTAATCCTAACGCGTACGCTGACACTAACCCGCGCCCCCACACGTACGCTCCCCCTAAAGTGCTGTCGTACCCTCACCTGGACCCTAAACCGTCCCCGTCCTCTAACCCTAACCCTAGCCCGAACACTAACCCTAAAACTTCCCCGAAGCCTGACCCTCACCCGTCCCCTAATCCTAACCCGTACGCTGACACTAACCCGCGCCCTCACACGTACGCTCCCCCTAAAGCGTTGTCGTGCCCTCACCTGGACCCTAAACCGTCCCCGTCCCCTAACCCTAACCCTAGCCCGAACCCTAACCCTAACCCTTCCCCGAAGCCTGACCCTCACCAGTCCCCTAATCCTAACCCGTACGCTGACACTAACCCGCGCCCTCACACGAACGCTCCCCCTAAAGCGTTCTCGTGCCGTCACCTGGACCCTAAACCGTCCCCGTCCCCTAACCCTAACCCTAGTCCGAACCCTAACCCTAACCCTTCCCCGAAGCCTGACCCTCACCCGTCCCCTAATCCTAACCCGTACGCTGACACTAACCCGCGCCCTCACACGTACGCTCCCCCTAAAGCGTTGTCATGCCCTCACCTGGACCCTAAACCGTCCCCGTCCGCTAACCCTAACCCTAGCCCGAAACCTAACCCTAACCCTTCCCCGAAGCCTGACCCTCACCCGTCCCCTAATCCTAACGCGTACGCTGACACTAACCCGCGCCATCACACGTACGCTCCCACTAAAGCGTTGTCGTACCCTCATCTGGACCCTAAACCGTCCCCGTCCCCTAACCCTAACCCTAGCCCGAACCCTAACCCGAACACTTCCCCGAAGCCTGATCCTCACCCGTCCCCTAATCCTAACCCGTACGCTGACACTAACCCACGCCCTCACACGTACGCTCCCCCTAAAGCATTGTCGTGCCCTCACCTGGACCCTAAACCGTCCCCGTCCCCTAACCCTAACCCTAGCCCGAACCCTAACCCTAACCCTTCCCCGAAGCCAGACCCTCACCCGTCCCCTAATCCTAACCCGTACGCTGACACTAACCCGCGCCCTCACACTTACGCTCCCCCTAAAGCGTTGTCGTGCCCTCACCTGGACCCTAAACCGTCCCCGTCCCCTAACCCTAACCCTAGCCGGAACCCTAACCCTAACCCTTCCCCGAAGCCTGACCCTCACCCGTCCCCTATTCCTAACCCGTACGCTGACACTAACCCGCGCCCTCACACGTACGCTACCCGTAAAGCGTTGTCGTACCCTCACCTGGACCCTAAACCGTCCCCGTCCCCTAACCCTAACCCTAGCCCGAACCCTAACCCTAACCCTTCCCCGAAGCCTGACCCTCACCCGTCCCCTAATCCTAACACGTACGCTGACACTAACCCGCGCCCTCACACGTACGCTCCCCCTAAAGCGTTCTCGTACCCTCACCTGGACCCTAAACCGTCCCCGTCCCCTAACCCTAACCCTAGTCCGAACCCTAACCCTAACACTTCCCCGAAGCCTGACCCTCACCCGTCCCCTAATCCTAACCCGTACGCTGACACTAACCCGCGCCCTCACACATACGCTCCCCCTAAAGCGTTGTCGTACCCTCACCTGGACCCTAAACCGTCCCCGTCCCCTAACCCTAACCCTAGCCCGAACCCTAACCCTAACTCTTCCCCGAAGCCTGACCCTCACCCGTCCCCTAATCCTAACCCGTACGCTGACACTAACCCGCGCCCTCACACGTACGCTCCCCCTAAAGCGTTGTCGTGCCCTCACCTGGACCCTAAACCGTCCCCGTCCCCTAACCCTAACCCTAGCCCGAACCCTAACCCTAACCCTTCCCCGAAGCCAGACCCTCACCCGTCCCCTAATCCTAACCCGTACGCTGACACTAACCCACGCCCTCACACGTACGCTCCCCCTAAAGAGTTGTCGTGCCCTCACCTGGACCCTAAACCGTCCCCGTCCCCTAACCCTAACCCTAGCCCAAACCCTAACCCTAACCCTTCCCCGAAGCCTGACCCTCACCCGTCCCCTAATCCTAACCCGAACGCTGACACTAACCCGCGCCCTCACATGTACGCTCCCCCTAAAGCGTTGTCGTGACCTCACCTGGACCCTAAACCGTCCCCGTCCGCTAACCCTAACCCTATCCTGAACCCTAACCCTAACCCTTCCCCGAAGCCTGACCCTCACCCGTCCCCTAATCCTAACGCGTACGCTGACACTAACCCGCGCCCCCACACGTACGCTCCCCCTAAAGTGCTGTCGTACCCTCACCTGGACCCTAAACCGTCCCCGTCCTCTAACCCTAACCCTAGCCCGAACACTAACCCTAAAACTTCCCCGAAGCCTGACCCTCACCCGTCCCCTAATCCTAACCCGTACGCTGACACTAACCCGCGCCCTCACACGTACGCTCCCCCTAAAGCGTTGTCGTGCCCTCACCTGGACCCTAAACCGTCCCCGTCCCCTAACCCTAACCCTAGCCCGAACCCTAACCCTAACCCTTCCCCGAAGCCTGACCCTCACCAGTCCCCTAATCCTAACCCGTACGCTGACACTAACCCGCGCCCTCACACGAACGCTCCCCCTAAAGCGTTCTCGTGCCGTCACCTGGACCCTAAACCGTCCCCGTCCCCTAACCCTAACCCTAGTCCGAACCCTAACCCTAACCCTTCCCCGAAGCCTGACCCTCACCCGTCCCCTAATCCTAACCCGTACGCTGACACTAACCCGCGCCCTCACACGTACGCTCCCCCTAAAGCGTTGTCGTACCCTCACCTGGACCCTAAACCGTCCCCGTCCCCTAACCCTAACCCTAGCCCGAACCCTAACCCTAACCCTTCCCCGAAGCCTGACTCTCACCCGTCCCCTAATCCTAACCCGTACGCTGACACTAACCCGCGCCCTCCCACGTACGCTCCCCCTAAAGCGTTGTCGTGCCCTCACCTGGACCCTAAACCGTCCCCGTACCCTAACCCTAACCCTAGCCCGAACCCTAACCCTAACACTTCCCCGAAGCCTGACCCTCACCCTTCCCCTAATCCTAAACCGTACGCTGACACTAACCCGCGCCCTCAGACGTACGCTCCCCCTAAAGCGTTGTCGTACCCTCACCTGGACCCTAAACCGTCCCCGTCCCCTAACGCTAACCCTAGCCCGAACCCTAACCCTAACCCTTCCCCGAAGCCTGAACCTCACCCGTCCCCTAATCCTAACCCGTACGCTGACACTAACCCGCGCCCTCACACGTACGCTCCCCCTAAAGCGTTGTCGTGCCCTCACCTGGACCCTAAACCGTCCCCGTCCCCTAACCCTAACCCTAGCCCGAAACCTAACCCTAACCCTTCCCCGAAGCCTGACCCTCACCCGTCCCCTAATCCTAACGCGTACGCTGACACTAACCCGCGCCCTCACACGTACGCTCCCCCTAAAGCGTTGTCGTACCCTCACCTGGACCCTAAACCGTCCCCGTCCCCTAACCCTAACCCTAGCCCGAACCCTAACCCTAACCCTTCCCCGAAGCCTGACCCTCACCGTCCCCTATTCTTAACCCGTACGCTGACACTAACCCTCGCCCTCACACGTACGCTCCCCCTAAAGCGTTGTCGTACCCTCACCTGAACCCTAAACCGTCCCCGTCCCCTAACCCTAACCCTAGCCCGAACCCTAACCCTAACCCTTCCCCGAAGCCTGACCCTCACCCGTCCCCTAATCCTAACCCGTACGCTGACACTAACCCGCGCCCTCACACGTACGCTCCCCCTAAAGCGTTGTCATGCCCTCACCTGGACCCTAAACCGTCCCCGTCCGCTAACCCTAACCCTAGCCCGAAACCTAACCCTAACCCTTCCCCGAAGCCTGACCCTCACCCGTCCCCTAATCCTAACGCGTACGCTGACACTAACCCGCGCCATCACACGTACGCTCCCACTAAAGCGTTGTCGTACCCTCATCTGGACCCTAAACCGTCCCCGTCCCCTAACCCTAACCCTAGCCCGAACCCTAACCCGAACACTTCCCCGAAGCCTGATCCTCACCCGTCCCCTAATCCTAACCCGTACGCTGACACTAACCCACGCCCTCACACGTACGCTCCCCCTAAAGCATTGTCGTGCCCTCACCTGGACCCTAAACCGTCCCCGTCCCCTAACCCTAACCCTAGCCCGAACCCTAACCCTAACCCTTCCCCGAAGCCAGACCCTCACCCGTCCCCTAATCCTAACCCGTACGCTGACACTAACCCGCGCCCTCACACTTACGCTCCCCCTAAAGCGTTGTCGTGCCCTCACCTGGACCCTAAACCGTCCCCGTCCCCTAACCCTAACCCTAGCCGGAACCCTAACCCTAACCCTTCCCCGAAGCCTGACCCTCACCCGTCCCCTATTCCTAACCCGTACGCTGACACTAACCCGCGCCCTCACACGTACGCTACCCGTAAAGCGTTGTCGTACCCTCACCTGGACCCTAAACCGTCCCCGTCCCCTAACCCTAACCCTAGCCCGAACCCTAACCCTAACCCTTCCCCGAAGCCTGACCCTCACCCGTCCCCTAATCCTAACACGTACGCTGACACTAACCCGCGCCCTCACACGTACGCTCCCCCTAAAGCGTTCTCGTACCCGCACCTGGACCCTAAACCGTCCCCGTCCCCTAACCCTAACCCTAGTCCGAACCCTAACCCTAACACTTCCCCGAAGCCTGACCCTCACCCGTCCCCTAATCCTAACCCGTACGCTGACACTAACCCGCGCCCTCACACATACGCTCCCCCTAAAGCGTTGTCGTACCCTCACCTGGACCCTAAACCGTCCCCGTCCCCTAACCCTAACCCTAGCCCGAACCCTAACCCTAACTCTTCCCCGAAGCCTGACCCTCACCCGTCCCCTAATCCTAACCCGTACGCTGACACTAACCCGCGCCCTCACACGTACGCTCCCCCTAAAGCGTTGTCGTGCCCTCACCTGGACCCTAAACCGTCCCCGTCCCCTAACCCTAACCCTAGCCCGAACCCTAACCCTAACCCTTCCCCGAAGCCAGACCCTCACCCGTCCCCTATTCCTAACCCGTACGCTGACACTAACCCGCGCCCTCACACGTACGCTACCCGTAAAGCGTTGTCGTACCCTCACCTGGACCCTAAACCGTCCCCGTCCCCTAACCCTAACCCTAGCCCGAACCCTAACCCTAACCCTTCCCCGAAGCCTGACCCTCACCCGTCCCCTAATCCTAACACGTACGCTGACACTAACCCGCGCCCTCACACGTACGCTCCCCCTAAAGCGTTCTCGTACCCTCACCTGGACCCTAAACCGTCCCCGTCCCCTAACCCTAACCCTAGCCCGAACCCTAACCCTAACTCTTCCCCGAAGCCTGACCCTCACCCGTCCCCTAATCCTAACCCGTACGCTGACACTAACCCGCGCCCTCACACGTACGCTCCCCCTAAAGCGTTGTCGTGCCCTCACCTTGACCCTAAACCGTCCCCGTCCCCTAACCCTAACCCTAGCCCGAACCCTAACCCTAACCCTTCCCCGAAGCCAGACCCTCACCCGTCCCCTAATCCTAACCCGTACGCTGACACTAACCCACGCCCTCACACGTACGCTCCCCCTAAAGAGTTGTCGTGCCCTCACCTGGACCCTAAACCGTCCCCGTCCCCTAACCCTAACCCTAGCCCAAACCCTAACCCTAACCCTTCCCCGAAGCCTGACCCTCACCCGTCCCCTAATCCTAACCCGAACGCTGACACTAACCCGCGCCCTCACATGTACGCTCCCCCTAAAGCGTTGTCGTGACCTCACCTGGACCCTAAACCGTCCCCGTCCGCTAACCCTAACCCTATCCTGAACCCTAACCCTAACCCTTCCCCGAAGCCTGACCCTCACCCGTCCCCTAATCCTAACGCGTACGCTGACACTAACCCGCGCCCCCACACGTACGCTCCCCCTAAAGTGCTGTCGTACCCTCACCTGGACCCTAAACCGTCCCCGTCCCCTAACCCTAACCCTAGCCCGAACACTAACCCTAAAACTTCCCCGAAGCCTGACCCTCACCCGTCCCCTAATCCTAACCCGTACGCTGACACTAACCCGCGCCCTCACACGTACGCTCCCCCTAAAGCGTTGTCGTGCCCTCACCTGGACCCTAAACCGTCCCCGTCCCCTAACCCTAACCCTAGCCCGAACCCTAACCCTAACCCTTCCCCGAAGCCTGACCCTCACCCGTCCCCTAATCCTAACACGTACGCTGACACTAACCCGCGCCCTCACACGTACGCTCCCCCTAAAGCGTTCTCGTACCCTCACCTGGACCCTAAACCGTCCCCGTCCCCTAACCCTAACCCTAGTCCGAACCCTAACCCTAACACTTCCCCGAAGCCTGACCCTCACCCGTCCCCTAATCCTAACCCGTACGCTGACACAAACCCGCGCCCTCACACATACGCTCCCCCTAAAGCGTTGTCGTACCCTCACCTGGACCCTAAACCGTCCCCGTCCCCTAACCCTAACCCTAGCCCGAACCCTAACCCTAACTCTTCCCCGAAGCCTGACCCTCACCCGTCCCCTAATCCTAACCTGTACGCTGACACTATCCCGCGCCCTCACACGTACGCTCCCCCTAAAGCGTTGTCGTGCCCTCACCTGGACCCTAAACCGTCCCCGTCCCCTAACCCTAACCCTAGCCCGAACCCTAACCCTAACCCTTCCCCGAAGCCAGACCCTCACCCGTCCCCTATTCCTAACCCGTACGCTGACACTAACCCGCGCCCTCACACGTACGCTACCCGTAAAGCGTTGTCGTACCCTCACCTGGACCCTAAACCGTCCCCGTCCCCTAACCCTAACCCTAGCCCGAACCCTAACCCTAACCCTTCCCCGAAGCCTGACCCTCACCCGTCCCCTAATCCTAACACGTACGCTGACACTAACCCGCGCCCTCACACGTACGCTCCCCCTAAAGCGTTCTCGTACCCTCACCTGGACCCTAAACCGTCCCCGTCCCCTAACCCTAACCCTAGCCCGAACCCTAACCCTAACTCTTCCCCGAAGCCTGACCCTCACCCGTCCCCTAATCCTAACCCGTACGCTGACACTAACCCGCGCCCTCACACGTACGCTCCCCCTAAAGCGTTGTCGTGCCCTCACCTTGACCCTAAACCGTCCCCGTCCCCTAACCCTAACCCTAGCCCGAACCCTAACCCTAACCCTTCCCCGAAGCCAGACCCTCACCCGTCCCCTAATCCTAACCCGTACGCTGACACTAACCCACGCCCTCACACATACGCTCCCCCTAAAGAGTTGTCGTGCCCTCACCTGGACCCTAAACCGTCCCCGTCCCCTAACCCTAACCCTAGCCCAAACCCTAACCCTAACCCTTCCCCGAAGCCTGACCCTCACCCGTCCCCTAATCCTAACCCGAACGCTGACACTAACCCGCGCCCTCACATGTACGCTCCCCCTAAAGCGTTGTCGTGACCTCACCTGGACCCTAAACCGTCCCCGTCCGCTAACCCTAACCCTATCCTGAACCCTAACCCTAACCCTTCCCCGAAGCCTGACCCTCACCCGTCCCCTAATCCTAACGCGTACGCTGACACTAACCCGCGCCCCCACACGTACGCTCCCCCTAAAGTGCTGTCGTACCCTCACCTGGACCCTAAACCGTCCCCGTCCCCTAACCCTAACCCTAGCCCGAACACTAACCCTAAAACTTCCCCGAAGCCTGACCCTCAGCCGTCCCCTAATCCTAACCCGTACGCTGACACTAACCCGCGCCCTCACACGTACGCTCCCCCTAAAGCGTTGTCGTGCCCTCACCTGGACCCTAAACCGTCCCCGTCCCCTAACCCTAACCCTAGCCCGAACCCTAACCCTAACCCTTCCCCGAAGCCTGACCCTCACCAGTCCCCTAATCCTAACCCGTACGCTGACACTAACCCGCGCCCTCACACGAACGCTCCCCCTAAAGCGTTCTCGTGCCGTCACCTGGACCCTAAACCGTCCCCGTCCCCTAACCCTAACCCTAGTCCGAACCCTAACCCTAACCCTTCCCCGAAGCCTGACCCTCACCCGTCCACTAATCCTAATCCGTACGCTGACACTAACCCGCGCCCTCACACGTACGCTCCCCCTAAAGCGTTGTCATGCCCTCACCTGGACGCTAAACCGTCCCCGTCCGCTAACCCTAACCCTAGCCCGAAACCTAACCCTAACCCTTCCCCGAAGCCTGACCCTCACCCGTCCCCTAATCCTAACGCGTACGCTGACACTAACCCGCGCCATCACACGTACGCTCCCACTAAAGCGTTGTCGTACCCTCATCTGGACCCTAAACCGTCCCCGTCCCCTAACCCTAACCCTAGCCCGAACCCTAACCCGAACACTTCCCCGAAGCCTGATCCTCACCCGTCCCCTAATCCTAACCCGTACGCTGACACTAACCCACGCCCTCACACGTACGCTCCCCCTAAAGCATTGTCGTGCCCTCACCTGGACCCTAAACCGTCCCCGTCCCCTAACCCTAACCCTAGCCCGAACCCTAACCCTAACCCTTCCCCGAAGCCAGACCCTCACCCGTCCCCTAATCCTAACCCGTACGCTGACACTAACCCGCGCCCTCACACTTACGCTCCCCCTAAAGCGTTGTCGTGCCCTCACCTGGACCCTAAACCGTCCCCGTCCCCTAACCCTAACCCTAGCCGGAACCCTAACCCTAACCCTTCCCCGAAGCCTGACCCTCACCCGTCCCCTATTCCTAACCCGTACGCTGACACTAACCCGCGCCCTCACACGTACGCTACCCGTAAAGCGTTGTCGTACCCTCACCTGGACCCTAAACCGTCCCCGTCCCCTAACCCTAACCCTAGCCCGAACCCTAACCCTAACCCTTCCCCGAAGCCTGACCCTCACCCGTCCCCTAATCCTAACACGTACGCTGACACTAACCCGCGCCCTCACACGTACGCTCCCCCTAAAGCGTTCTCGTACCCTCACCTGGACCCTAAACCGTCCCCGTCCCCTAACCCTAACCCTAGTCCGAACCCTAACCCTAACACTTCCCCGAAGCCTGACCCTCACCCGTCCCCTAATCCTAACCCGTACGCTGACACTAACCCGCGCCCTCACACGTACGCTCCCCCTAAAGCGTTGTCGTGCCCTCACCTGGACCCTAAACCGTCCCCGTCCCCTAACCCTAACCCTAGCCCGAACCCTAACCCTAACCCTTCCCCGAAGCCAGACCCTCACCCGTCCCCTAATCCTAACCCGAACGCTGACACTAACCCACGCCCTCACACGTACGCTCCCCCTAAAGAGTTGTCGTGCCCTCACCTGGACCCTAAACCGTCCCCGTCCCCTAACCCTAACCCTAGCCCAAACCCTAACCCTAACCCTTCCCCGAAGCCTGACCCTCACCCGTCCCCTAATCCTAACCCGAACGCTGACACTAACCCGCGCCCTCACATGTACGCTCCCCCTAAAGCGTTGTCGTGACCTCACCTGGACCCTAAACCGTCCCCGTCCGCTAACCCTAACCCTATCCTGAACCCTAACCCTAACCCTTCCCCGAAGCCTGACCCTCACCCGTCCCCTAATCCTAACGCGTACGCTGACCCTAACCCGCGCCCCCACACGTACGCTCCCCCTAAAGTGCTGTCGTACCCTCACCTGGACCCTAAACCGTCCCCGTCCTCTAACCCTAACCCTAGCCCGAACACTAACCCTAAAACTTCCCCGAAGCCTGACCCTCACCCGTCCCCTAATCCTAACCCGTACGCTGACACTAACCCGCACCCTCACACGTACGCTCCCCCTAACGCGTTGTCGTGCCCTCACCTGGACCCTAAACCGTCCCCGTCCCCTAACCCTAACCCTAGCCCGAACCCTAACCCTAACCCTTCCCCGAAGCCTGACCCTCACCAGTCCCCTAATCCTAACCCGTACGCTGACACTAACCCGCGCCCTCACACGAACGCTCCCCCTAAAGCGTTCTCGTGCCGTCACCTGGACCCTAAACCGTCCCCGTCCCCTAACCCTAACCCTAGTCCGAACCCTAACCCTAAACCTTCCCCGAAGCCTGACCCTCACCCGTCCCCTAATCCTAACCCGTACGCTGACACTAACCCGCGCCCTCACACGTACGCTCCCCCTAAAGCGTTGTCATGCCCTCACCTGGACCCTAAACCGTCCCCGTCCGCTAACCCTAACCCTAGCCCGAAACCTAACCCTAACCCTTCCCCGAAGCCTGACCCTCACCCGTCCCCTAATCCTAACGCGTACGCTGACACTAACCCGCGCCATCACACGTACGCTCCCACTAAAGCGTTGTCGTACCCTCATCTGGACCCTAAACCGTCCCCGTCCCCTAACCCTAACCCTAGCCCGAACCCTAACCCGAACACTTCCCCGAAGCCTGATCCTCACCCGTCCCCTAATCCTAACCCGTACGCTGACACTAACCCACGCCCTCACACGTACGCTCCCCCTAAAGCATTGTCGTGCCCTCACCTGGACCCTAAACCGTCCCCGTCCCCTAACCCTAACCCTAGCCCGAACCCTAACCCTAACCCTTCCCCGAAGCCAGACCCTCACCCGTCCCCTAATCCTAACCCGTACGCTGACACTAACCCGCGCCCTCACACTTACGCTCCCCCTAAAGCGTTGTCGTGCCCTCACCTGGACCCTAAACCGTCCCCGTCCCCTAACCCTAACCCTAGCCGGAACCCTAACCCTAACCCTTCCCCGAAGCCTGACCCTCACCCGTCCCCTATTCCTAACCCGTACGCTGACACTAACCCGCGCCCTCACACGTACGCTACCCGTAAAGCGTTGTCGTACCCTCACCTGGACCCTAAACCGTCCCCGTCCCCTAACCCTAACCCTAGCCCGAACCCTAACCCTAACCCTTCCCCGAAGCCTGACCCTCACCCGTCCCCTAATCCTAACACGTACGCTGACACTAACCCGCGCCCTCACACGTACGCTCCCCCTAAAGCGTTCTCGTACCCTCACCTGGACCCTAAACCGTCCCCGTCCCCTAACCCTAACCCTAGTCCGAACCCTAACCCTAACACTTCCCCGAAGCCTGACCCTCACCCGTCCCCTAATCCTAACCCGTACGCTGACACTAACCCGCGCCCTCACACATACGCTCCCCCTAAAGCGTTGTCGTACCCTCACCTGGACCCTAAACCGTCCCCGTCCCCTAACCCTAACCCTAGCCCGAACCCTAACCCTAACTCTTCCCCGAAGCCTGACCCTCACCCGTCCCCTAATCCTAACCCGTACGCTGACACTAACCCGCGCCCTCACACGTACGCTCCCCCTAAAGCGTTGTCGTGCCCTCACCTGGACCCTAAACCGTCCCCGTCCCCTAACCCTAACCCTAGCCCGAACCCTAACCCTAACCCTTCCCCGAAGCCAGACCCTCACCCGTCCCCTAATCCTAACCCGTACGCTGACACTAACCCACGCCCTCACACGTACGCTCCCCCTAAAAAGTTGTCGTGCCCTCACCTGGACCCTAAACCGTCCCCGTCCCCTAACCCTAACCCTAGCCCAAACCCTAACCCTAACCCTTCCCCGAAGCCTGACCCTCACCCGTCCCCTAATCCTAACGCGTACGCTGACACTAACCCGCGCCCCCACACGTACGCTCCCCCTAAAGTGCTGTCGTACCCTCACCTGGACCCTAAACCGTCCCCGTCCCCTAACCCTAACCCTAGCCCGAACACTAACCCTAAAACTTCCCCGAAGCCTGACCCTCAGCCGTCCCCTAATCCTAACCCGTACGCTGACACTAACCCGCGCCCTCACACGTACGCTCCCCCTAAAGCGTTGTCGTGCCCTCACCTGGACCCTAAACCGTCCCCGTCCCCTAACCCTAACCCTAGCCCGAACCCTAACCCTAACCCTTCCCCGAAGCCTGACCCTCACCAGTCCCCTAATCCTAACCCGTACGCTGACACTAACCCGCGCCCTCACACGAACGCTCCCCCTAAAGCGTTCTCGTGCCGTCACCTGGACCCTAAACCGTCCCCGTCCCCTAACCCTAACCCTAGTCCGAACCCTAACCCTAACCCTTCCCCGAAGCCTGACCCTCACCCGTCCACTAATCCTAATCCGTACGCTGACACTAACCCGCGCCCTCACACGTACGCTCCCCCTAAAGCGTTGTCATGCCCTCACCTGGACGCTAAACCGTCCCCGTCCGCTAACCCTAACCCTAGCCCGAAACCTAACCCTAACCCTTCCCCGAAGCCTGACCCTCACCCGTCCCCTAATCCTAACGCGTACGCTGACACTAACCCGCGCCATCACACGTACGCTCCCACTAAAGCGTTGTCGTACCCTCATCTGGACCCTAAACCGTCCCCGTCCCCTAACCCTAACCCTAGCCCGAACCCTAACCCGAACACTTCCCCGAAGCCTGATCCTCACCCGTCCCCTAATCCTAACCCGTACGCTGACACTAACCCACGCCCTCACACGTACGCTCCCCCTAAAGCATTGTCGTGCCCTCACCTGGACCCTAAACCGTCCCCGTCCCCTAACCCTAACCCTAGCCCGAACCCTAACCCTAACCCTTCCCCGAAGCCAGACCCTCACCCGTCCCCTAATCCTAACCCGTACGCTGACACTAACCCGCGCCCTCACACTTACGCTCCCCCTAAAGCGTTGTCGTGCCCTCACCTGGACCCTAAACCGTCCCCGTCCCCTAACCCTAACCCTAGCCGGAACCCTAACCCTAACCCTTCCCCGAAGCCTGACCCTCACCCGTCCCCTATTCCTAACCCGTACGCTGACACTAACCCGCGCCCTCACACGTACGCTACCCGTAAAGCGTTGTCGTACCCTCACCTGGACCCTAAACCGTCCCCGTCCCCTAACCCTAACCCTAGCCCGAACCCTAACCCTAACCCTTCCCCGAAGCCTGACCCTCACCCGTCCCCTAATCCTAACACGTACGCTGACACTAACCCGCGCCCTCACACGTACGCTCCCCCTAAAGCGTTCTCGTACCCTCACCTGGACCCTAAACCGTCCCCGTCCCCTAACCCTAACCCTAGTCCGAACCCTAACCCTAACACTTCCCCGAAGCCTGACCCTCACCCGTCCCCTAATCCTAACCCGTACGCTGACACTAACCCGCGCCCTCACACATACGCTCCCCCTAAAGCGTTGTCGTACCCTCACCTGGACCCTAAACCGTCCCCGTCCCCTAACCCTAACCCTAGCCCGAACCCTAACCCTAACTCTTCCCCGAAGCCTGACCCTCACCCGTCCCCTAATCCTAACCCGTACGCTGACACTAACCCGCGCCCTCACACGTACGCTCCCCCTAAAGCGTTGTCGTGCCCTCACCTGGACCCTAAACCGTCCCCGTCCCCTAACCCTAACCCTAGCCCGAACCCTAACCCTAACCCTTCCCCGAAGCCAGACCCTCACCCGTCCCCTAATCCTAACCCGAACGCTGACACTAACCCACGCCCTCACACGTACGCTCCCCCTAAAGAGTTGTCGTGCCCTCACCTGGACCCTAAACCGTCCCCGTCCCCTAACCCTAACCCTAGCCCAAACCCTAACCCTAACCCTTCCCCGAAGCCTGACCCTCACCCGTCCCCTAATCCTAACCCGAACGCTGACACTAACCCGCGCCCTCACATGTACGCTCCCCCTAAAGCGTTGTCGTGACCTCACCTGGACCCTAAACCGTCCCCGTCCGCTAACCCTAACCCTATCCTGAACCCTAACCCTAACCCTTCCCCGAAGCCTGACCCTCACCCGTCCCCTAATCCTAACGCGTACGCTGACCCTAACCCGCGCCCCCACACGTACGCTCCCCCTAAAGTGCTGTCGTACCCTCACCTGGACCCTAAACCGTCCCCGTCCTCTAACCCTAACCCTAGCCCGAACACTAACCCTAAAACTTCCCCGAAGCCTGACCCTCACCCGTCCCCTAATCCTAACCCGTACGCTGACACTAACCCGCACCCTCACACGTACGCTCCCCCTAACGCGTTGTCGTGCCCTCACCTGGACCCTAAACCGTCCCCGTCCCCTAACCCTAACCCTAGCCCGAACCCTAACCCTAACCCTTCCCCGAAGCCTGACCCTCACCAGTCCCCTAATCCTAACCCGTACGCTGACACTAACCCGCGCCCTCACACGAACGCTCCCCCTAAAGCGTTCTCGTGCCGTCACCTGGACCCTAAACCGTCCCCGTCCCCTAACCCTAACCCTAGTCCGAACCCTAACCCTAAACCTTCCCCGAAGCCTGACCCTCACCCGTCCCCTAATCCTAACCCGTACGCTGACACTAACCCGCGCCCTCACACGTACGCTCCCCCTAAAGCGTTGTCATGCCCTCACCTGGACCCTAAACCGTCCCCGTCCGCTAACCCTAACCCTAGCCCGAAACCTAACCCTAACCCTTCCCCGAAGCCTGACCCTCACCCGTCCCCTAATCCTAACGCGTACGCTGACACTAACCCGCGCCATCACACGTACGCTCCCACTAAAGCGTTGTCGTACCCTCATCTGGACCCTAAACCGTCCCCGTCCCCTAACCCTAACCCTAGCCCGAACCCTAACCCGAACACTTCCCCGAAGCCTGATCCTCACCCGTCCCCTAATCCTAACCCGTACGCTGACACTAACCCACGCCCTCACACGTACGCTCCCCCTAAAGCATTGTCGTGCCCTCACCTGGACCCTAAACCGTCCCCGTCCCCTAACCCTAACCCTAGCCCGAACCCTAACCCTAACCCTTCCCCGAAGCCAGACCCTCACCCGTCCCCTAATCCTAACCCGTACGCTGACACTAACCCGCGCCCTCACACTTACGCTCCCCCTAAAGCGTTGTCGTGCCCTCACCTGGACCCTAAACCGTCCCCGTCCCCTAACCCTAACCCTAGCCGGAACCCTAACCCTAACCCTTCCCCGAAGCCTGACCCTCACCCGTCCCCTATTCCTAACCCGTACGCTGACACTAACCCGCGCCCTCACACGTACGCTACCCGTAAAGCGTTGTCGTACCCTCACCTGGACCCTAAACCGTCCCCGTCCCCTAACCCTAACCCTAGCCCGAACCCTAACCCTAACCCTTCCCCGAAGCCTGACCCTCACCCGTCCCCTAATCCTAACACGTACGCTGACACTAACCCGCGCCCTCACACGTACGCTCCCCCTAAAGCGTTCTCGTACCCTCACCTGGACCCTAAACCGTCCCCGTCCCCTAACCCTAACCCTAGTCCGAACCCTAACCCTAACACTTCCCCGAAGCCTGACCCTCACCCGTCCCCTAATCCTAACCCGTACGCTGACACTAACCCGCGCCCTCACACATACGCTCCCCCTAAAGCGTTGTCGTACCCTCACCTGGACCCTAAACCGTCCCCGTCCCCTAACCCTAACCCTAGCCCGAACCCTAACCCTAACTCTTCCCCGAAGCCTGACCCTCACCCGTCCCCTAATCCTAACCCGTACGCTGACACTAACCCGCGCCCTCACACGTACGCTCCCCCTAAAGCGTTGTCGTGCCCTCACCTGGACCCTAAACCGTCCCCGTCCCCTAACCCTAACCCTAGCCCGAACCCTAACCCTAACCCTTCCCCGAAGCCAGACCCTCACCCGTCCCCTAATCCTAACCCGTACGCTGACACTAACCCACGCCCTCACACGTACGCTCCCCCTAAAAAGTTGTCGTGCCCTCACCTGGACCCTAAACCGTCCCCGTCCCCTAACCCTAACCCTAGCCCAAACCCTAACCCTAACCCTTCCCCGAAGCCTGACCCTCACCCGTCCCCTAATCCTAACCCGAACGCTGACACTAACCCGCGCCCTCACATGTACGCTCCCCCTAAAGCGTTGTCTTGACCTCACCTGGACCCTAAACCGTCCCCGTCCGCTAACCCTAACCCTATCCTGAACCCTAACCCTAACCCTTCCCCGAAGCCTGACCCTCACCCGTCCCCTAATCCTAACGCGTACGCTGACACTAACCCGCGCCCCCACACGTACGCTCCCCCTAAAGTGCTGTCGTACCCTCACCTGGACCCTAAACCGTCCCCGTCCTCTAACCCTAACCCTAGCCCGAACACTAACCCTAAAACTTCCCCGAAGCCTGACCCTCACCCGTCCCCTAATCCTAACCCGTACGCTGACACTAACCCGCGCCCTCACACGTACGCTCCCCCTAAAGCGTTGTCGTGCCCTCACCTGGACCCTAAACCGTCCCCGTCCCCTAACCCTAACCCTAGCCCGAACCCTAACCCTAACCCTTCCCCGAAGCCTGACCCTCACCAGTCCCCTAATCCTAACCCGAACGCTGACACTAACCCGCGCCCTCACACGAACGCTCCCCCTAAAGCGTTCTCGTGCCGTCACCTGGACCCTAAACCGTCCCCGTCCCCTAACCCTAACCCTAGTCCGAACCCTAACCCTAACCCTTCCCCGAAGCCTGACCCTCACCCGTCCCCTAATCCTAACCCGTACGCTGACACTAACCCGCGCCCTCACACGTACGCTCCCCCTAAAGCGTTGTCGTACCCTCACCTGGACCCTAAACCGTCCCCGTCCCCTAACCCTAACCCTAGCCCGAACCCTAACCCTAACCCTTCCCCGAAGCCTGACTCTCACCCGTCCCCTAATCCTAACCCGTACGCTGACACTAACCCGCGCCCTCGCACGTACGCTCCCCCTAAAGCGTTGTCGTGCCCTCACCTGGACCCTAAACCGTCCCCGTACCCTAACCCTAACCCTAGCCCGAACCCTAACCCTAACACTTCCCCGAAGCCTGACCCTCACCCTTCCCCTAATCCTAAACCGTACGCTGACACTAACCCGCGCCCTCAGACGTACGCTCCCCCTAAAGCGTTGTCGTACCCTCACCTGGACCCTAAACCGTCCCCGTCCCCTAACGCTAACCCTAGCCCGAACCCTAACCCTAACCCTTCCCCGAAGCCTGAACCTCACTCGTCCCCTAATCCTAACCCGTACGCTGACACTAACCCGCGCCCTCACACGTACACTCCCCCTAAAGCGTTGTCGTGCCCTCACCTGGACCCTAAACCGTCCCCGTCCCCTAACCCTAACCCTAGCCCGAACCCTAACCCTAACCCTTCCCCGAAGCCTGACCCTCACCCGTCCCCTAATCCTAACGCGTACGCTGACACTAACCCGCGCCCTCACACGTACGCTCCCCCTAAAGCGTTGTCGTACCCTCACCTGGACCCTAAACCGTCCCCGTCCCCTAACCCTAACCCTAGCCCGAACCCTAACCCTAACCCTTCCCCGAAGCCTGACCCTCACCGTCCCCTATTCTTAACCCGTACGCTGACACTAACCCTCGCCCTCACACGTACGCTCCCCCTAAAGCGTTGTCGTACCCTCACCTGAACCCTAAACCGTCCCCGTCCCCTAACCCTAACCCTAGCCCGAACCCTAACCCTAACCCTTCCCCGAAGCCTGACCCTCACCCGTCCCCTAATCCTAACCCGTACGCTGACACTAACCCGCGCCCTCACACGTACGCTCCCCCTAAAGCGTTGTGATGCCCTCACCTGGACCCTAAACCGTCCCCGTCCGCTAACCCTAACCCTAGCCCGAAACCTAACCCTAACCCTTCCCCGAAGCCTGACCCTCACCCGTCCCCTAATCCTAACGCGTACGCTGACACTAACCCGCGCCATCACACGTATGCTCCCACTAAAGCGTTGTCGTACCCTCATCTGGACCCTAAACCGTCCCCGTCCCCTAACCCTAACCCTAGCCCGAACCCTAACCCGAACACTTCCCCGAAGCCTGATCCTCACCCGTCCCCTAATCCTAACCCGTACGCTGACACTAACCCACGCCCTCACACGTACGCTCCCCCTAAAGCATTGTCGTGCCCTCACCTGGACCCTAAACCGTCCCCGTCCCCTAACCCTAACCCTAGCCCGAACCCTAACCCTAACCCTTCCCCGAAGCCAGACCCTCACCCGTCCCCTAATCCTAACCCGTACGCTGACACTAACCCGCGCCCTCACACGTACGCTCCCCCTAAAGCGTTGTCGTGCCCTCACCTGGACCCTAAACCGTCCCCGTCCCCTAACCCTAACCCTAGCCGGAACCCTAACCCTAACCCTTCCCCGAAGCCTGACCCTCACCCGTCCCCTATTCCTAACCCGTACGCTGACACTAACCCGCGCCCTCACACGTACGCTACCCGTAAAGCGTTGTCGTACCCTCACCTGGACCCTAAACCGTCCCCGTCCCCTAACCCTAACCCTAGCCCGAACCCTAACCCTAACCCTTCCCCGAAGCCTGACCCTCACCCGTCCCCTAATCCTAACACGTACGCTGACACTAACCCGCGCCCTCACACGTACGCTCCCCCTAAAGCGTTCTCGTACCCTCACCTGGACCCTAAACCGTCCCCGTCCCCTAACCCTAACCCTAGTCCGAACCCTAACCCTAACACTTCCCCGAAGCCTGACCCTCACCCGTCCCCTAATCCTAACCCGTACGCTGACACTAACCCGCGCCCTCACACATACGCTCCCCCTAAAGCGTTGTCGTACCCTCACCTGGACCCTAAACCGTCCCCGTCCCCTAACCCTAACCCTAGCCCGAACGCTAACCCTAACTCTTCCCCGAAGCCTGACCCTCACCCGTCCCCTAATCCTAACCCGTACGCTGACACTAACCCGCGCCCTCACACGTACGCTCCCCCTAAAGCGTTGTCGTGCCCTCACCTGGACCCTAAACCGTCCCCGTCCCCTAACCCTAACCCTAGCCGGAACCCTAACCCTAACCCTTCCCCGAAGCCAGACCCTCACCCGTCCCCTAATCCTAACCCGTACGCTGACACTAACCCACGCCCTCACACGTACGCTCCCCCTAAAGAGTTGTCGTGCCCTCACCTGGACCCTAAACCGTCCCCGTCCCCTAACCCTAACCCTAGCCCAAACCCTAACCCTAACCCTTCCCCGAAGCCTGACCCTCACCCGTCCCCTAATCCTAACCCGAACGCTGACACTAACCCGCGCCCTCACATGTACGCTCCCCCTAAAGCGTTGTCGTGACCTCACCTGGACCCTAAACCGTCCCCGTCCGCTAACCCTAACCCTATCCTGAACCCTAACCCTAACCCTTCCCCGAAGCCTGACCCTCACCCGTCCCCTAATCCTAACGCGTACGCTGACACTAACCCGCGCCCCCACACGTACGCTCCCCCTAAAGTGCTGTCGTACCCTCACCTGGACCCTAAACCGTCCCCGTCCCCTAACCCTAACCCTAGCCCGAACACTAACCCTAAAACTTCCCCGAAGCCTGACCCTCACCCGTCCCCTAATCCTAACCCGTACGCTGACACTAACCCGCGCCCTCACACGTACGCTCCCCCTAAAGCGTTGTCGTGCCCTCACCTGGACCCTAAACCGTCCCCGTCCCCTAACCCTAACCCTAGCCCGAACCCTAACCCTAACCCTTCCCCGAAGCCTGACCCTCACCAGTCCCCTAATCCTAACCCGTACGCTGACACTAACCCGCGCCCTCACACGAACGCTCCCCCTAAAGCGTTCTCGTGCCGTCACCTGGACCCTAAACCGTCCCCGTCCCCTAACCCTAACCCTAGTCCGAACCCTAACCCTAACCCTTCCCCGAAGCCTGACCCTCACCCGTCCCCTAATCCTAACCCGTACGCTGACACTAACCCGCGCCCTCACACGTACGCTCCCCCTAAAGCGTTGTCGTACCCTCACCTGGACCCTAAACCGTCCCCGTCCCCTAACCCTAACCCTAGCCCGAACCCTAACCCTAACCCTTCCCCGAAGCCTGACCCTCACCCGTCCCCTAATCCTAACCCGTACGCTGACACTAACCCGCGCCCTCCCACGTACGCTCCCCCTAAAGCGTTGTCGTGCCCTCACCTGGACCCTAAACCGTCCCCGTACCCTAACCCTAACCCTAGCCCGAACCCTAAACCTAACCCTTCCCCGAAGCCAGACCCTCACCCGTCCCCTAATCCTAACCCGTAGGCTGACATTAACCCGCGCCCTCACACGTATGCTCCCCCTAAAGCGTTGTCGTGCCCTCACCTGGACCCTAAACCGTCCCCGTCCCCTAACCTTAACCCTAGGCCGAACCCTAACCCTAACCCTTCCCCGAAGCCTGATCCTCACCCGTCCCCTAATCCTAACCTGTACGCTGACACTAACCCGCGCCCTCACACGTACGCTCCCCCTAAAGCGTTCTCGTACCCTCACCTGGACCCTAAACCGTCCCCGTCCGCTAACCCTAACCCTAGTCCGAACCCTAACCCTAACCCTTCCCCGAAGCCTGACCCTCACCCGTCCCCTAATCCTAACCCGTACGCTGACACTAACCCGCGCCCTCACACATACGCTCCCCCTAAAGCGTTGTCGTACCCTCACCTGGACCCTAAACCGTCCCCGTCCCCTAACCCTAACCCTAGCCCGAACCCTAACCCTAACCCTTCCCCGAAGCCTGACCCTCACCGTCCCCTAATCTTAACCCGTACGCTGACACTAACCCTCGCCCTCACACGTACCCTCCCCCTAAAGCGTTGTCGTACCCTCACCTGGACCCTAAACCGTCCCCGTCCCCTAACCCTAACTCTAGCCCGAACCCTAACCCTAACCCTTCCCCGAAGCCTGACCCTCACCCGTCACCTAATCCTAACCCGTACGCTGACACTAACCCGTGCCCTCACACGTACGCTCCCCCTAAAGCGTTGTCGTACCCTCACCTGGACCCTAAACCGTCCCTGTCCCCTAACCCTAACCCTAGCCCGAACCCTAACCCTAACCCTTCCCCGAAGCCTGACCCTCACCCGTCCCCTAATCCTAACCCGGACGCTGACACTAACCCACGCCCTCACACGTACGCTCCCCCTAAAGGAATGTCGTGCCCTCACCTGGACCCTAAACCGTCCCCGTCCCCTAACCCTAACCCTCGCCCGAACCCTAACCCTAACCCTTCCCCGAAGCCTGACCCTCACCCGTCCCCTAATCCTAACCCGTACGCTGACACTAACCCACGCCCTCACACATACGCTCCCCGTAAAGCGTTGTCGTGCCCTCACCTGGACCCTAAACCGTCCCCGTCCCCTAACCCTAACCTTAGCCCGAACCCTAACCCTAACACTTCCCCGAAGCCTGACCCTCACCCGTCCCCTAATCCTAACCCGTACGCTGACACTAACCCACGCCCTCACATGTACAATCCCCCTAAAGCGTTGTCGTGCCCTCACCTGGACCCTAAACCGTCCCCGTCCCCTAACCCTAACCCTATCCCGAACCCTAACCCTAAACCTTCCCCGAAGCCTGACCCTCACCCGTCCCCTAATCCTAACGCGTACGCTGACACTAACCCGCGCCCCCACACGTACGCTCCCCCTAAAGTGCTGTCGTACCCTCACCTGGACCCTAAACCGTCCCCGTCCTCTAACCCTAACCCTAGCCCGAACACTAACCCTAAAACTTCCCCGAAGCCTGACCCTCACCCGTCCCCTAATCCTAACCCGTACGCTGACACTAACCCGCGCCCTCACACGTACGCTCCCCCTAAAGCGTTGTCGTGCCCTCACCTGGACCCTAAACCGTCCCCGTCCCCTAACCCTAACCCTAGCCCGAACCCTAACCCTAACCCTTCCCCGAAGCCTGACCCTCACCAGTCCCCTAATCCTAACCCGTACGCTGACACTAACCCGCGCCCTCACACGAACGCTCCCCCTAAAGCGTTCTCGTGCCGTCACCTGGACCCTAAACCGTCCCCGTCCCCTAACCCTAACCCTAGTCCGAACCCTAACCCTAACCCTTCCCCGAAGCCTGACCCTCACCCGTCCCCTAATCCTAACCCGTACGCTGACACTAACCCGCGCCCTCACACGTACGCTCCCCCTAAAGCGTTGTCATGCCCTCACCTGGACCCTAAACCGTCCCCGTCCGCTAACCCTAACCCTAGCCCGAAACCTAACCCTAACCCTTCCCCGAAGCCTGACCCTCACCCGTCCCCTAATCCTAACGCGTACGCTGACACTAACCCGCGCCATCACACGTACGCTCCCACTAAAGCGTTGTCGTACCCTCATCTGGACCCTAAACCGTCCCCGTCCCCTAACCCTAACCCTAGCCCGAACCCTAACCCGAACACTTCCCCGAAGCCTGATCCTCACCCGTCCCCTAATCCTAACCCGTACGCTGACACTAACCCACGCCCTCACACGTACGCTCCCCCTAAAGCATTGTCGTGCCCTCACCTGGACCCTAAACCGTCCCCGTCCCCTAACCATAACCCTAGCCCGAACCCTAACCCTAACCCTTCCCCGAAGCCAGACCCTCACCCGTCCCCTAATCCTAACCCGTACGCTGACACTAACCCGCGCCCTCACACTTACGCTCCCCCTAAAGCGTTGTCGTGCCCTCACCTGGACCCTAAACCGTCCCCGTCCCCTAACCCTAACCCTAGCCGGAACCCTAACCCTAACCCTTCCCCGAAGCCTGACCCTCACCCGTCCCCTATTCCTAACCCGTACGCTGACACTAACCCGCGCCCTCACACGTACGCTACCCGTAAAGCGTTGTCGTACCCTCACCTGGACCCTAAACCGTCCCCGTCCCCTAACCCTAACCCTAGCCCGAACCCTAACCCTAACCCTTCCCCGAAGCCTGACCCTCACCCGTCCCCTAATCCTAACACGTACGCTGACACTAACCCGCGCCCTCACACGTACGCTCCCCCTAAAGCGTTCTCGTACCCTCACCTGGACCCTAAACCGTCCCCGTCCCCTAACCCTAACCCTAGTCCGAACCCTAACCCTAACACTTCCCCGAAGCCTGACCCTCACCCGTCCCCTAATCCTAACCCGTACGCTGACACTAACCCGCGCCCTCACACATACGCTCCCCCTAAAGCGTTGTCGTACCCTCACCTGGACCCTAAACCGTCCCCGTCCCCTAACCCTAACCCTAGCCCGAACCCTAACCCTAACTCTTCCCCGAAGCCTGACCCTCACCCGTCCCCTAATCCTAACCCGTACGCTGACACTAACCCGCGCCCTCACACGTACGCTCCCCCTAAAGCGTTGTCGTGCCCTCACCTGGACCCTAAACCGTCCCCGTCCCCTAACCCTAACCCTAGCCCGAACCCTAACCCTAACCCTTCCCCGAAGCCAGACCCTCACCCGTCCCCTAATCCTAACCCGTACGCTGACACTAACCCACGCCCTCACACGTACGCTCCCCCTAAAGAGTTGTCGTGCCCTCACCTGGACCCTAAACCGTCCCCGTCCCCTAACCCTAACCCTAGCCCAAACCCTAACCCTAACCCTTCCCCGAAGCCTGACCCTCACCCGTCCCCTAATCCTAACCCGAACGCTGACACTAACCCGCGCCCTCACATGTACGCTCCCCCTAAAGCGTTGTCGTGACCTCACCTGGACCCTAAACCGTCCCCGTCCGCTAACCCTAACCCTATCCTGAACCCTAACCCTAACCCTTCCCCGAAGCCTGACCCTCACCCGTCCCCTAATCCTAACGCGTACGCTGACACTAACCCGCGCCCCCACACGTACGCTCCCCCTAAAGTGCTGTCGTACCCTCACCTGGACCCTAAACCGTCCCCGTCCTCTAACCCTAACCCTACCCCGAACACTAACCCTAAAACTTCCCCGAAGCCTGACCCTCACCCGTCCCCTAATCCTAACCCGTACGCTGACACTAACCCGCGCCCTCACACGTACGCTCCCCCTAAAGCGTTGTCGTGCCCTCACCTGGACCCTAAACCGTCCCCGTCCCCTAACCCTAACCCTAGCCCGAACCCTAACCCTAACCCTTCCCCGAAGCCTGACCCTCACCAGTCCCCTAATCCTAACCCGAACGCTGACACTAACCCGCGCCCTCACACGAACGCTCCCCCTAAAGCGTTCTCGTGCCGTCACCTGGACCCTAAACTGTCCCCGTCCCCTAACCCTAACCCTAGTCCGAACCCTAACCCTAACCCTTCCCCGAAGCCTGACCCTCACCCGTCCCCTAATCCTAACCCGTACGCTGACACTAACCCGCGCCCTCACACGTACGCTCCCCCTAAAGCGTTGTCGTACCCTCACCTGGACCCTAAACCGTCCCCGTCCCCTAACCCTAACCCTAGCCCGAACCCTAACCCTAACACTTCCCCGAAGCCTGACTCTCACCCGTCCCCTAATCCTAACCCGTACGCTGACACTAACCCGCGCCCTCCCACGTACGCTCCCCCTAAAGCGTTGTCGTGCCCTCACCTGGACCCTAAACCGTCCCCGTACCCTAACCCTAACCCTAGCCCGAACCCTAACCCTAACACTTCCCCGAAGCCTGACCCTCACCCTTCCCCTAATCCTAAACCGTACGCTGACACTAACCCGCGCCCTCAGACGTACGCTCCCCCTAAAGCGTTGTCGTACCCTCACCTGGACCCTAAACCGTCCCCGTCCCCTAACGCTAACCCTAGCCCGAACCCTAACCCTAACCCTTCCCCGAAGCCTGAACCTCACCCGTCCCCTAATCCTAACCCGTACGCTGACACTAACCCGCGCCCTCACACGTACACTCCCCCTAAAGCGTTGTCGTGCCCTCACCTGGACCCTAAACCGTCCCCGTCCCCTAACCCTAACCCTAGCCCGAACCCTAACCCTAACCCTTCCCCGAAGCCTGACCCTCACCCGTCCCCTAATCCTAACGCGTACGCTGACACTAACCCGCGCCCTCACACGTACGCTCCCCCTAAAGCGTTGTCGTACCCTCACCTGGACCCTAAACCGTCCCCGTCCCCTAACCCTAACCCTAGCCCGAACCCTAACCCTAACCCTTCCCCGAAGCCTGACCCTCACCGTCCCCTATTCTTAACCCGTACGCTGACACTAACCCTCGCCCTCACACGTACGCTCCCCCTAAAGCGTTGTCGTACCCTCACCTGAACCCTAAACCGTCCCCGTCCCCTAACCCTAACCCTAGCCCGAACCCTAACCCTAACCCTTCCCCGAAGCCTGACCCTCACCCGTCCCCTAATCCTAACCCGTACGCTGACACTAACCCGCGCCCTCACACGTACGCTCCCCCTAAAGCGTTGTGATGCCCTCACCTGGACCCTAAACCGTCCCCGTCCGCTAACCCTAACCCTAGCCCGAAACCTAACCCTAACCCTTCCCCGAAGCCTGACCCTCACCCGTCCCCTAATCCTAACGCGTACGCTGACACTAACCCGCGCCATCACACGTATGCTCCCACTAAAGCGTTGTCGTACCCTCATCTGGACCCTAAACCGTCCCCGTCCCCTAACCCTAACCCTAGCCCGAACCCTAACCCGAACACTTCCCCGAAGCCTGATCCTCACCCGTCCCCTAATCCTAACCCGTACGCTGACACTAACCCACGCCCTCACACGTACGCTCCCCCTAAAGCATTGTCGTGCCCTCACCTGGACCCTAAACCGTCCCCGTCCCCTAACCCTAACCCTAGCCCGAACCCTAACCCTAACCCTTCCCCGAAGCCAGACCCTCACCCGTCCCCTAATCCTAACCCGTACGCTGACACTAACCCGCGCCCTCACACGTACGCTCCCCCTAAAGCGTTGTCGTGCCCTCACCTGGACCCTAAACCGTCCCCGTCCCCTAACCCTAACCCTAGCCGGAACCCTAACCCTAACCCTTCCCCGAAGCCTGACCCTCACCCGTCCCCTATTCCTAACCCGTACGCTGACACTAACCCGCGCCCTCACACGTACGCTACCCGTAAAGCGTTGTCGTACCCTCACCTGGACCCTAAACCGTCCCCGTCCCCTAACCCTAACCCTAGCCCGAACCCTAACCCTAACCCTTCCCCGAAGCCTGACCCTCACCCGTCCCCTAATCCTAACACGTACGCTGACACTAACCCGCGCCCTCACACGTACGCTCCCCCTAAAGCGTTCTCGTACCCTCACCTGGACCCTAAACCGTCCCCGTCCCCTAACCCTAACCCTAGTCCGAACCCTAACCCTAACACTTCCCCGAAGCCTGACCCTCACCCGTCCCCTAATCCTAACCCGTACGCTGACACTAACCCGCGCCCTCACACATACGCTCCCCCTAAAGCGTTGTCGTACCCTCACCTGGACCCTAAACCGTCCCCGTCCCCTAACCCTAACCCTAGCCCGAACCCTAACCCTAACTCTTCCCCGAAGCCTGACCCTCACCCGTCCCCTAATCCTAACCCGTACGCTGACACTAACCCGCGCCCTCACACGTACGCTCCCCCTAAAGCGTTGTCGTGCCCTCACCTGGACCCTAAACCGTCCCCGTCCCCTAACCCTAACCCTAGCCGGAACCCTAACCCTAACCCTTCCCCGAAGCCTGACCCTCACCCGTCCCCTATTCCTAACCCGTACGCTGACACTAACCCGCGCCCTCACACGTACGCTACCCGTAAAGCGTTGTCGTACCCTCACCTGGACCCTAAACCGTCCCCGTCCCCTAACCCTAACCCTAGCCCGAACCCTAACCCTAACCCTTCCCCGAAGCCTGACCCTCACCCGTCCCCTAATCCTAACACGTACGCTGACACTAACCCGCGCCCTCACACGTACGCTCCCCCTAAAGCGTTCTCGTACCCTCACCTGGACCCTAAACCGTCCCCGTCCCCTAACCCTAACCCTAGTCCGAACCCTAACCCTAACACTTCCCCGAAGCCTGACCCTCACCCGTCCCCTAATCCTAACCCGTACGCTGACACTAACCCGCGCCCTCACACATACGCTCCCCCTAAAGCGTTGTCGTACCCTCACCTGGACCCTAAACCGTCCCCGTCCCCTAACCCTAACCCTAGCCCGAACCCTAACCCTAACTCTTCCCCGAAGCCTGACCCTCACCCGTCCCCTAATCCTAACCCGTACGCTGACACTAACCCGCGCCCTCACACGTACGCTCCCCCTAAAGCGTTGTCGTGCCCTCACCTGGACCCTAAACCGTCCCCGTCCCCTAACCCTAACCCTAGCCCGAACCCTAACCCTAACCCTTCCCCGAAGCCTGACCCTCACCCGTCCCCTATTCCTAACCCGTACGCTGACACTAACCCGCGCCCTCACACGTACGCTACCCGTAAAGCGTTGTCGTACCCTCACCTGGACCCTAAACCGTCCCCGTCCCCTAACCCTAACCCTAGCCCGAACCCTAACCCTAACCCTTCCCCGAAGCCTGACCCTCACCCGTCCCCTAATCCTAACACGTACGCTGACACTAACCCGCGCCCTCACACGTACGCTCCCCCTAAAGCGTTCTCGTACCCTCACCTGGACCCTAAACCGTCCCCGTCCCCTAACCCTAACCCTAGTCCGAACCCTAACCCTAACACTTCCCCGAAGCCTGACCCTCACCCGTCCCCTAATCCTAACCCGTACGCTGACACTAACCCGCGCCCTCACACATACGCTCCCCCTAAAGCGTTGTCGTACCCTCACCTGGACCCTAAACCGTCCCCGTCCCCTAACCCTAACCCTAGCCCGAACCCTAACCCTAACTCTTCCCCGAAGCCTGACCCTCACCCGTCCCCTAATCCTAACCCGTACGCTGACACTAACCCGCGCCCTCACACGTACGCTCCCCCTAAAGCGTTGTCGTGCCCTCACCTGGACCCTAAACCGTCCCCGTCCCCTAACCCTAACCCTAGCCCGAACCCTAACCCTAACCCTTCCCCGAAGCCAGACCCTCACCCGTCCCCTAATCCTAACCCGTACGCTGACACTAACCCACGCCCTCACACGTACGCTCCCCCTAAAGAGTTGTCGTGCCCTCACCTGGACCCTAAACCGTCCCCGTCCCCTAACCCTAACCCTAGCCCAAACCCTAACCCTAACCCTTCCCCGAAGCCTGACCCTCACCCGTCCCCTAATCCTAACCCGAACGCTGACACTAACCCGCGCCCTCACATGTACGCTCCCCCTAAAGCGTTGTCGTGACCTCACCTGGACCCTAAACCGTCCCCGTCCGCTAACCCTAACCCTATCCTGAACCCTAACCCTAACCCTTCCCCGAAGCCTGACCCTCACCCGTCCCCTAATCCTAACGCGTACGCTGACACTAACCCGCGCCCCCACACGTACGCTCCCCCTAAAGTGCTGTCGTACCCTCACCTGGACCCTAAACCGTCCCCGTCCCCTAACCCTAACCCTAGCCCGAACACTAACCCTAAAACTTCCCCGAAGCCTGACCCTCACCCGTCCCCTAATCCTAACCCGTACGCTGACACTAACCCGCGCCCTCACACGTACGCTCCCCCTAAAGCGTTGTCGTGCCCTCACCTGGACCCTAAACCGTCCCCGTCCCCTAACCCTAACCCTAGCCCGAACCCTAACCCTAACCCTTCCCCGAAGCCTGACCCTCACCAGTCCCCTAATCCTAACCCGTACGCTGACACTAACCCGCGCCCTCACACGAACGCTCCCCCTAAAGCGTTCTCGTGCCGTCACCTGGACCCTAAACCGTCCCCGTCCCCTAACCCTAACCCTAGTCCGAACCCTAACCCTAACCCTTCCCCGAAGCCTGACCCTCACCCGTCCCCTAATCCTAACCCGTACGCTGACACTAACCCGCGCCCTCACACGTACGCTCCCCCTAAAGCGTTGTCGTACCCTCACCTGGACCCTAAACCGTCCCCGTCCCCTAACCCTAACCCTAGCCCGAACCCTAACCCTAACCCTTCCCCGAAGCCTGACCCTCACCCGTCCCCTAATCCTAACCCGTACGCTGACACTAACCCGCGCCCTCCCACGTACGCTCCCCCTAAAGCGTTGTCGTGCCCTCACCTGGACCCTAAACCGTCCCCGTACCCTAACCCTAACCCTAGCCCGAACCCTAAACCTAACCCTTCCCCGAAGCCAGACCCTCACCCGTCCCCTAATCCTAACCCGTAGGCTGACATTAACCCGTGCCCTCACACGTATGCTCCCCCTAAAGCGTTGTCGTGCCCTCACCTGGACCCTAAACCGTCCCCGTCCCCTAACCTTAACCCTAGGCCGAACCCTAACCCTAACCCTTCCCCGAAGCCTGATCCTCACCCGTCCCCTAATCCTAACCTGTACGCTGACACTAACCCGCGCCCTCACACGTACGCTCCCCCTAAAGCGTTCTCGTACCCTCACCTGGACCCTAAACCGTCCCCGTCCGCTAACCCTAACCCTAGTCCGAACCCTAACCCTAACCCTTCCCCGAAGCCTGACCCTCACCCGTCCCCTAATCCTAACCCGTACGCTGACACTAACCCGCGCCCTCACACATACGCTCCCCCTAAAGCGTTGTCGTACCCTCACCTGGACCCTAAACCGTCCCCGTCCCCTAACCCTAACCCTAGCCCGAACCCTAACCCTAACCCTTCCCCGAAGCCTGACCCTCACCGTCCCCTAATCTTAACCCGTACGCTGACACTAACCCTCGCCCTCACACGTACCCTCCCCCTAAAGCGTTGTCGTACCCTCACCTGGACCCTAAACCGTCCCCGTCCCCTAACCCTAACTCTAGCCCGAACCCTAACCCTAACCCTTCCCCGAAGCCTGACCCTCACCCGTCACCTAATCCTAACCCGTACGCTGACACTAACCCGTGCCCTCACACGTACGCTCCCCCTAAAGCGTTGTCGTACCCTCACCTGGACCCTAAACCGTCCCTGTCCCCTAACCCTAACCCTAGCCCGAACCCTAACCCTAACCCTTCCCCGAAGCCTGACCCTCACCCGTCCCCTAATCCTAACCCGGACGCTGACACTAACCCACGCCCTCACACGTACGCTCCCCCTAAAGGAATGTCGTGCCCTCACCTGGACCCTAAACCGACCCCGTCCCCTAACCCTAACCCTCGCCCGAACCCTAACCCTAACCCTTCCCCGAAGCCTGACCCTCACCCGTCCCCTAATCCTAACCCGTACGCTGACACTAACCCACGCCCTCACACATACGCTCCCCGTAAAGCGTTGTCGTGCCCTCACCTGGACCCTAAACCGTCCCCGTCCCCTAACCCTAACCTTAGCCCGAACCCTAACCCTAACACTTCCCCGAAGCCTGACCCTCACCCGTCCCCTAATCCTAACCCGTACGCTGACACTAACCCACGCCCTCACATGTACAATCCCCCTAAAGCGTTGTCGTGCCCTCACCTGGACCCTAAACCGTCCCCGTCCCCTAACCCTAACCCTATCCCGAACCCTAACCCTAAACCTTCCCCGAAGCCTGACCCTCACCCGTCCCCTAATCCTAACGCGTACGCTGACACTAACCCGCGCCCTCACACGTACGCTCCCCCTAAAGCGTTGTCGTACCCTCACCTGGACCCTAAACCGTCCCCGTCCCCTAACCCTAACCCTAACCCGAACCCTAACCCGAACACTTCCCCGAAGCCTGACCCTCACCCGTCCCCTAATCCTAACCGTTACGCTGACACTAACCCACGCCCTCACACGTACGCTCCCCCTAAAGCATTGTCGTGCCCTCACCTGGACCCTAAACCGTCACCGTCCCCTAACCCTAACCCTAGCCCGAACCCTAACCCTAACCCTTCCCTGAAGCCTGACCCTCACCCGTCCCCTAATCCTAATTCGTACGCTGACACTAACACGCGCCCTCACATGTGCGCTCCCCCTAAAGCGTTGTCGTGCCCTCACCTAGACCCTAAACCGTCCCCGTCCCCTAACCCTAACCCTAGCTCGAACCCTAACCCTAACCCTTCCCCGAAGCCTGACCCTCACCCGTCCCCTAATCCTAACCCGTACACTGACACTAATCCACGCCCTCACACGTACGCTCCCCCTAAAGCATTGTCGTGCCCTCACCTGGACCCTAAACCGTCCCCGTCCCCTAACCCTAACCCTGGCCCGAACCCTAACCCTAACCCTTCCCCGAAGCCAGACCCTCACCCGTCCCCTAATCCTAACCCGTACGCTGACACTAACCCGTGCCCTCACACGTACGCTCCCCCTAAAGCGTTGTCGTGCCCTCACCTGGACCCTAAACCGTCCCTGTCCCCTAACCCTAACCCTAGCCCGAACCCTAACCCTAACCCTTCCCCGAAGCCTGACCCTCACCCGTCCCCTAATCCTAACCCGGACGCTGACACTAACCCACGCCCTCACACGTACGCTCCCACTAAAGGAATGTCGTGCCCTCACCTGGACCCTAAACCGTCCCCGTCCCCTAACCCTAACCCTCGCCCGAACCCTAACCCTAACCCTTCCCCGAAGCCTGACCCTCACCCGTCCCCTAATCCTAACCCGTACGCTGACACTAACCCACGCCCTCACACATACGCTCCCCGTAAAGCGTTGTCGTGCCCTCACCTGGACCCTAAACCGTCCCCGTCCCCTAACCCTAACCTTAGCCCGAACCCTAACCCTAACACTTCCCCGAAGCCTGACCCTCACCCGTCCCCTAATCCTAACCCGTACGCTGACACTAACCCACGCCCTCACATGTACAATCCCCCTAAAGCGTTGTCGTGCCCTCACCTGGACCCTAAACCGTCCCCGTCCCCTAACCCTAACCCTATCCCGAACCCTAACCCTAAACCTTCCCCGAAGCCTGACCCTCACCCGTCCCCTAATCCTAACGCGTACGCTGACACTAACCCGCGCCCTCACACGTACGCTCCCCCTAAAGCGTTGTCGTACCCTCACCTGGACCCTAAACCGTCCCCGTCCCCTAACCCTAACCCTAACCCGAACCCTAACCCGAACACTTCCCCGAAGCCTGACCCTCACCCGTCCCCTAATCCTAACCGTTACGCTGACACTAACCCACGCCCTCACACGTACGCTCCCCCTAAAGCATTGTCGTGCCCTCACCTGGACCCTAAACCGTCACCGTCCCCTAACCCTAACCCTAGCCCGAACCCTAACCCTAACCCTTCCCTGAAGCCTGACCCTCACCCGTCCCCTAATCCTAATTCGTACGCTGACACTAACCCGCGCCCTCACATGTGCGCTCCCCCTAAAGCGTTGTCGTGCCCTCACCTAGACCCTAAACCGTCCCCGTCCCCTAACCCTAACCCTAGCTCGAACCCTAACCCTAACCCTTCCCCGAAGCCTGACCCTCACCCGTCCCCTAATCCTAACCCGTACACTGACACTAATCCACGCCCTCACACGTACGCTCCCCCTAAAGCATTGTCGTGCCCTCACCTGGACCCTAAACCGTCCCCGTCCCCTAACCCTAACCCTAGCCCGAACCCTAACCCTAACCCTTCCCCGAAGCCAGACCCTCACCCGTCCCCTAATCCTAACCCGTACGCTGACACTAACCCGTGCCCTCACACGTACGCTCCCCCTAAAGCGTTGTCGTGCCCTCACCTGGACCCTAAACCGTCCCCGTCCCCTAACCCTAACCCTAGCCGGAACCCTAACCCTAACCCTTCCCCGAAGCCTGACCCTCACCCGTCCCCTATTCCTAACCCGTACGCTGACACTAACCCGCGCCCTCACACGTACGCTACCCCTAAAGTGCTGTCGTACCCTCACCTGGACCCTAAACCGTCCCCGTCCCCTAACCCTAACCCTAGCCCGAACACTAACCCTAAACCTTCCCCGAAGCCTGACCCTCACCCGTCCCCTAATCCTAACCCGTACGCTGACACTAACCCGCGCCCTCCCACGTACGCTCCCCCTAAAGCGTTGTCGTGCCCTCACCTGGACCCTAAACCGTCCCCGTACCCTAACCCTAACCCTAGCCCGAACCCTAACCCTAACCCTTCCCCGAAGCCAGACCCTCACCCGTCCCCTAATCCTAACCCGTAGGCTGACATTAACCCGCGCCCTCACACATATGCTCCCCCTAAAGCGTTGTCGTGCCCTCACCTGGACCCTAAACCGTCCCCGTCCCCTAACCTTAACCCTAGGCCGAACCCTAACCCTAACCCTTCCCCGAAGCCTGATCCTCACCCGTCCCCTAATCCTAACCCGTACGCTGACACTAACCCGCGCCCTCACACGTACGCTCCCCCTAAAGCGTTCTCGTACCCTCACCTGGACCCTAAACCGTCCCCGTCCCCTAACCCTAACCCTAGTCCGAAACGTAACCCTAACCCTTCCCCGAAGCCTGACACTCACCCGTCCCCTAATCCTAACCCGTACGCTGACACTAACCCGCGCCCTCACACATACGCTCCCCCTAAAGCGTTCTCGTACCCTCACCTGGACCCTAAACCGTCCCCGTCCCCTAACCCTAACCCTAGCCCGAACCCTAACCCTAACCCTTCCCCGAAGCCTGACCCTCACCGTCCCCTAATCTTAACCCGTACGCTGACACTAACCCTCGCCCTCACACGTACCCTCCCCCTAAAGCGTTGTCGTACCCTCACCTGGACCCTAAACCGTCCCCGTCCCCTAACCCTAACTCTAGCCCGAACCCTAACCCTAACCCTTCCCCGAAGCCTGACCCTCACCCGTCACCTAATCCTAACCCGTACGCTGACACTAACCCGTGCCCTCACACGTACGCTCCCCCTAAAGCGTTGTCGTACCCTCACCTGGACCCTAAACCGTCCCTGTCCCCTAACCCTAACCCTAGCCCGAACCCTAACCCTAACCCTTCCCCGAAGCCTGACCCTCACCCGTCCCCTAATCCTAACCCGTACGCTGACACTAACCCGCTCCCTCACACGTACGCTCCCCGTAAAGCGTTGTCGTGCCCTCACCTGGACCCTAAACCGTCCCCGTCCCCTAACCCTAACCCTAGCCCGAACCCTAACCCTAACCCTTCCCCGAAGCCTGACCCTCACCCGTCCCCTAATCCTAACCCGTACGCTGACACTAACCCGCGGCCTCACACGTACGCTCCCCCTAAAGCGTTGTCGTGCCCTCACCTGGACCCTAAACCGTCCCCGTCCCCTAACCCTAACCCTAGCCCGAACCCTAAACCTAACCCTTCCCCGAAGCCTGACACTCACTCGTCCCCTAATCCTAACCCGTACGCTGACACTAACCCGCGCCCTCACACGTATGCTCCCCCTAAAGCGTTGTCCTGCCCTCACCTGGACCCAAAACCATCCCCGTCCCCTAAACCTAACCCTAGCCCGAACCCTAACCCTAACCCTTCCCCGAAGCCTGACCCTCACCCGTCCCCTAATACTAACCCGTACGCTGACACTAACCCGCGCCCTCCCACGTACGCTCCCCCTAAAGCGTTGTCGTGCCCTCACCTGGACCCTAAACCGTCCCCGTACCCTAACCCTAACCCTAGCCCGAACCCTAACCCTAACCCTTCCCCGAAGCCAGACCCTCACCCGTCCCCTAATCCTAACCCGTAGGCTGACATTAACCCGCGCCCTCACACATATGCTCCCCCTAAAGCGTTGTCGTGCCCTCACCTGGACCCTAAACCGTCCCCGTCCCCTAACCTTAACCCTAGGCCGAACCCTAACCCTAACCCTTCCCCGAAGCCTGATCCTCACCCGTCCCCTAATCCTAACCCGTACGCTGACACTAACCCGCGCCCTCACACGTACGCTCCCCCTAAAGCGTTCTCGTACCCTCACCTGGACCCTAAACCGTCCCCGTCCCCTAACCCTAACCCTAGTCCGAAACGTAACCCTAACCCTTCCCCGAAGCCTGACACTCACCCGTCCCCTAATCCTAACCCGTACGCTGACACTAACCCGCGCCCTCACACATACGCTCCCCCTAAAGCGTTCTCGTACCCTCACCTGGACCCTAAACCGTCCCCGTCCCCTAACCCTAACCCTAGCCCGAACCCTAACCCTAACCCTTCCCCGAAGCCTGACCCTCACCGTCCCCTAATCTTAACCCGTACGCTGACACTAACCCTCGCCCTCACACGTACCCTCCCCATAAAGCGTTGTCGTACCCTCACCTGGACCCTAAACCGTCCCCGTCCCCTAACCCTAACTCTAGCCCGAACCCTAACCCTAACCCTTCCCCGAAGCCTGACCCTCACCCGTCACCTAATCCTAACCCGTACGCTGACACTAACCCGTGCCCTCACACGTACGCTCCCCCTAAAGCGTTGTCGTACCCTCACCTGGACCCTAAACCGTCCCTGTCCCCTAACCCTAACCCTAGCCCGAACCCTAACCCTAACCCTTCCCCGAAGCCTGACCCTCACCCGTCCCCTAATCCTAACCCGTACGCTGACACTAACCCGCTCCCTCACACGTACGCTCCCCGTAAAGCGTTGTCGTGCCCTCACCTGGACCCTAAACCGTCCCCGTCCCCTAACCCTAACCCTAGCCCGAACCCTAACCCTAACCCTTCCCCGAAGCCTGACCCTCACCCGTCCCCTAATCCTAACCCGTACGCTGACACTAACCCGCGGCCTCACACGTACGCTCCCCCTAAAGCGTTGTCGTGCCCTCACCTGGACCCTAAACCGTCCCCGTCCCCTAACACTAACCCTAGCCCGAACCCTAAACCTAACCCTTCCCCGAAGCCTGACACTCACTCGTCCCCTAATCCTAACCCGTACGCTGACACTAACCCGCGCCCTCACACGTATGCTCCCCCTAAAGCGTTGTCCTGCCCTCACCTGGACCCAAAACCATCCCCGTCCCCTAAACCTAACCCTAGCCCGAACCCTAACCCTAACCCTTCCCCGAAGCCTGACCCTCACCCGTCCCCTAATCCTAACCTGTACGATGACAATAACCCGCGCCCTCACACGTATGCTCCCCCTAAAGCGTTGTCGTGCCCTCACCTGGACCCTAAACCGTCCCCGTCCCCTAACCCTAACCCTAGCCCGAACCCTAACCCTAACACTTCCCTGAAGCCTGACCCTCACCCGTCCCCTAATCCTAACCCGTACGCTGACACTAACCCGTGCCCTCAAACGTACGCTCCCCCTAAAGAGTTGTCGTGCCCTCACCTGGACCCTAAACCGTCCCCGTCCCCTAACCCTAACCCTAGCCCGAACCCTAACCCTAACCCTTCACCGAAGCCTGACCCTCACCCGTTCCCTAATCCTAACCCGTACGCTGACACTAACCCGCGCCCTCACACGTACGCTCCCCCTAAAGCGTTGTCGTACCCTCCCCTGGACACTAAACCATCCCCGTCTCCTAACTCTAACCCTAGCCCGATCCCTAACCCTAACCCTTCCCCGAAGCCTGACCCTCACCCGTCCCCTAATCCTAACCCATACGCTGACACTAACCCGTGCCCTCACACGTACGCTCCCCCTAAAGCGTTGTCGTGCCCTCACCTGGACCCTAAACCGTCCCCGTCCCCTAACCCTAACCCTAGCCCGAACCCTAACCCTAACCCTTCCCCGAAGCCTGACCCTCACCCGTCCCCTAATCCTAACCCGTATGCTGACACTAACCCGCGCCCTCACACGTACGCTCCCCCTAAAGCGTTCTCGTACCCTCAACTGGACACTAAATCGTCCCCTCCCCTAAACCTAACCCTAGCCCGAACCCTAACCCTAACACTTCCCCGAAGCCTGACCCTCACCCGTCCCCTAATCCTAACCCGTACGCTGACACTAACCCGCGCCCTCACACGTACGCTCCCCCTAAAGCGTTGTCGTACCCTCACCTGGACCCTAAACAGTCCCCGTCCCCTAACCCTAACCCTAGCCCGAACGCTAACCCTAACCCTTCCCCGAAGCCTGACCCTCACCCGTCCCCTAATCCTAACCCGTACGCTGACACTAACCCGCGACCTCACACGTACGCTCCCCCTAAAGCGTTTTCGTGCCCTCACCTGGACCCTAAACCGTCCCCGTACCCTAACCCTAACCCTAGCCCGAACCCTAACCCTAACCCTTCCCCGAAGCCAGACCATCACCCGTCCCCTAATCCTAATCCGTACGCTGACACTAACCCGCGCCCTCACACGTACGCTCCCCCTAAAGCGTTGTCGTGCCCTCACCTGGACCCTAAACCGTCCCCGTCCCCTAACCCTAACCCTAGCCCGAACCCTAAACCTAACCCTTCCCCGAAGCCTGACACTCACTCGTCCCCTAATCCTAACCCGTACGCTGACACTAACCCGCGCCCTCACACGTACACTCCCCCTAAAGCGTTGTCGTGCCCTCACCTGGACCCAAAACCGTCCCCGTCCCCTAAACCTAACCCTAGCCCGAACCCTAACCCTAACACTTCACCGAAGCCTGACCCTCACCCGTCCCCTAATCCTAACCCATACGCTGACACTAACCCGCACCCTCACACGTACGCTCCCCCTAAAGCGTTGTCGTACCCTCACCTGGACCCTAAACCGTCCCCGTCCCCTAACCCTAACGCTAGACCGAACCCTAACCCTAACCCTTCCCCGAAGCCTGACCCTCACCCGTCCCCTAATCCTAACCCGTACGCTGACACTAACCCGCGCCCTCACACGTACGCTCCCCCTAAAGCGTTGTCGTGCCCTCACGTGGACCCTAAACCGTCCCCGTCCCCTAACCCTAACCCTAGCCAAAACCCTAACCCTAACCCTTCCCCGAAGCCAGACCATCACCCGTCCCCTAATCCTAACCCGTACGCTGACACTAACCCACGCCCTCACACGTACGCTCCCCCTAGAGCGTTATCGTGCCCTCACCTGGACCCTAAACCGTCCCCGTCCCCTAACCCTAACCGTAGTCCAAACCCTAAACCTAACCCTTCCCCGAAGCCTGACCCTCACCCGTCCCCTAATCCTAACCCGTATGCTGACACTAACCCGCGCCCTCACATGTACGCTCCCCCTAAAGCGTTGTCGTGCCCTCACCTGGACCCTAAACCGTCCCCGTCCGCTAACCCTAACCCTAGCCCGAACCCTAACCCTAACCCTTCCCCGAAGCCTGACCCTCACCCGTCCCCTAATCCTAACCCGTACGCTGACACTAACCCGCGCCCTCACACGTACGCTCCCCCTAAAGCGTTGTCGTACCCTCACCTGGACCCTAAACCGTCCCCGTCCCCTAACCCTAACCCTAGCCCGAACCCTAACCCTAAACCTTCCCCGAAGCCTGACCCTCACCCGTCACCTAATCCTAACCCGAACGCTGACACTAACCCGCGCCCTCACACGTATGCTCCCCCTAAAGCGTTGTCGTGCCCTCACCTGGACCCTAAACCGTCCCCGTCCCCTAACCCTAACCCTAGCCCGAACCCTAACCCTAACCCTTCCCCGAAGCCTGACCCTCACCCGTCCCCTAATCCTAACCCGTACGCTGACACTAACCCGCGCCCTCACACGTACGCTCCCCCTAAAGCGTTCTCGTACTCTCACCTGGACCCTAAACCGTCCCCGTCCCCTAACCCTAACCCTAGTCCGAACCCTAACCCTAACCCTTCCCCGAAGAATGACCCTCACCCGTCCCCTAATCCTAACCCGTACGCTGACACTAACCCGCGCCCTCACACGTACGCTCCCCCTAAAGCGTTGTCGTACCCTCACCTGGACCCTAAACCATCCCCGTCCCTTAACCCTAACCCTAGCCCGAACACTAAACCTAACCCTTCCCCGAAGCCTGACCCTCACCCGTCCCCTAATCCTAACCCGTACGCTGACACTAACCCGCGCCCTCACACGTACGCTCCCCCTAAAGCGTTGTCGTACCCTCACCTGGACCCTAAACCCTCCCCGTCCCCTAACCCTAACCCTAGCCCGAACCCTAACACTAACCCTTCCCCGAAGCCTGACCCTCACCCGTCCCCTAATCCTAACCCGTACGCTGACACTAACCCGCGCCCTCACACGTACGCTCCCCCTAAAGCATTGTCTTGCCCTCAACTGGACCCTAAACCGTCCCCGTACCCTAACCCTAACCGTAGCCCGAACCCTAACCCTAACCCTTCCCCGAAGCCAGACCCTCACCCATCCCCTAATACTAACCCGTACGCTGACACTAACCCACGCCCTCACACGTACGCTCCCCCTAAAGCGTTGTCGTGCCCTCACCTGGACCCTAAACCGTCCCCGTCCCCTAACCCTAACCGTAGCCCAAACCCTAACCCTAACCCTTCCCCGAAGCCTGACCCTCACCCGTCCCCTAATCCTAACCCGTACGCTGACACTAACCCGCGCCCTCACACGTACGCTCCCCCTAAAGCGTTGTCGTGCCCTCACCTGGACCCTAAACCGTCCCCGTACCCTAACCCTAACCCTAGCCCGAACCCTAACCCTAACCCTTCCCCGAAGCCAGACCCTCACGCGTCCCCTAATCCTAAACCGTACGCTGGCACTAACCCACGCCCTCACACGTACGCTCCCCCTAAAGCGTTGTCGTGCACTCACCTGGACCCTAAACCGTCCCCGTCCCCTAACCCTAACCCTAGCCCAAACCCTAACCCTAACCCTTCCCCGAAGCCTGACCCTCACCCGTCCCCTAATCCTAACCCGTACGCTGACACTAACCCGCGCCCTCACACGTACGCTCCCCCTAAAGCGTTGTCGTGCCCTCACCTGGACCCTAAACCGTCCCCGTCCGCTAACACTAACCCTAGCCCGAACCCTAACCCTAACACTTCCCCGAAGCCTGACCCTCACCTGTCCCCTAATCCTAACCCGTACGCTGACACTACCCCGCGCCCTCACACGTACGCTCCCCCTAAAGCGTTGTTGTACCCTCACCTGGACCCTAAACCGTCCCCGTCCCCTAACCCTAACCCTAGCACGAACACTAACCCTAAACCTTCCCCGAAGCCTGACACTCACCCGTCCCCTAATCCTAACCCGTACGCTGACACTAACCCGCGCCCTCACACGTACGCTCCCCCTAAAGCGTTGTCGTGCCCTCACCTGGACCCTAAACCGTCCCTGTCCCCTAACCCTAACCCTAGCCCGAACCCTAACCCTAACCCTTCCCCGAAGCCTGACCCTCACCCGTCCCCTAATCCTAACTCGTACGCTGAAACTAACCCGCGCCCTCACACGTACGCTCCCCCTAAAGCGTTGTCGTACCCTCACCTGGACCCTAAACCGTCCCCGTCCCCTAACCCTAACCCTAGCCCGAACCCTAACCCTAACCCTTCCCCGAAGCCTGACCCTCACCCGTCCCCTAATCCTAACTCGTACGCTGAAACTAACCCGCGCCCTCACACGTACGCTCCCCCTAAAGCGTTGTCGTACACTCACCTGGACCCTAAACCGTCCCCGTCCCCTAACCCTAACCCTAGACCGAACCCTAACCCTAACCCTTCCCCGAAGCCTGACCCTCACCCGTCCCCTAATCCTAACCCGTACGCTGACACTAACCCGCGCCCTCACACGTACGCTCCCCCAAAAGTGTTGTCGTACCCTCACCTGGACCCTAAACCTTCCCCGTACCCTAACCCTAACCCTAGCCCGAACCCTAACCCTAACCCTTCCCCGAAGCCTGACCCTCACCCGTCCCCTAATCCTAAACCGTTCGCTGACACTAACCCGCGCCCTCACACGTACGCTCCCACTAAAGCGTTGTCGTGTCCTCACCTGGACCCTAAACCGTCCCGGTACCCTAACCCTAACCCTAGCCCGAACCCTAACCCTAACCCTTCCCCGAAGCCAGACCCTCACACGTCCCCTAATCCTAACCCGTACGCTGACACTAACCCGCGCCCTCACACGTACGCTCCGCCTAAAGCGTTGTCGTACCCTCACCTGGACCCTAAACCGTCCCCGTCCCCTAACCCTAACCCTAGCCCGAACCCTAACCCTAACACTTCCCCGAATCCTGACCCTCACCCGTCCCCTAATCCTAACCCGTACGCTGACACTAACCCGCGCCCTCACACGTACACTCCCCCTAAAGCGTTGTCGTGCCCTCACCTGGACCCTAAACCGTCCCCGTCCGCTAACCCTAACCCTAGCCCGAACCCTAACCCAAACCCTTCCCCAAAGCCTGACCCTCACCCGTCCCCTAATCCTAACCCGTACACTGACACTAACCCACGCCCTCACACGTACGCTCCCCCTAAAGCGTTGTCGTGCCCTCACCTGGACCCTAAACCGTCCCCGTCCCCTAACCCTAACCCTAGCCCAAACCCTAACCCTAACCCTTCCCCGAAGCCTGACCCTCACCCGTCCCCTAATCCTAACCCGTACGCTGACACTAACCCGCGCCCTCACACGTACGCTCCCCCTAAAGCGTTGTCGTGCCCTCACCTTGACCCTAAACCGTCCCCGTCCGCTAACCCTAACCCTAGCCCGAACCCTAACCCTAACCCTTCCCCGAAGCCTGACCCTCACCCGTCCCCTAATCCTAACGCGTACGCTGACACTAACCCGCGCCCTCACACGTACGCTCCCACTAAAGCGTTGTCGTACCCTCACCTGGACGCTAAATCGTCCCCGTCCCCTAACCCTAACCCTAGCCCGAACCCTAACCCGAACACTTCCCCGAAGCCTGACCCTCACCCGTCCCCTAATCCTAACCCGTATGCTGACACTAACCCACGCCCTCACACGTACGCTCCCCCTAAAGCATTGTCGTGCCCTCACCTGGACCCTAAACCGTCCCCGTCCCCTAACACTAACCCTAGCCCGAACCCTAACCCTAACCCTTCCCCGAAGCCTGACCCTCACACGTCCCCTAATCCTAATTCGTACGCTGACACTAACCCGCGCCCTCACATGTACTCTCCCCCTAAAGTGTTGTCGTGCCCTCACCTGGACCCTAAACCGTCCCCGTCCCCTAACCCTAACCCTAGCCCAAACCCTAACCCTAACACTTCCCCGAAGCCTGACCCTCACCAGTCCCCTAATCCTAACCCGTACGCTGATACTAACCCGTGCCCTCACACGTACGCTCCCCCTAAAGCGTTGTCGTGCCCTCACCTGTACCCTAAACCGTCCCCATCCCCTAACCCTAACCCTAGCCCGAACCCTAACCCTAAACCTTCCCCGAAGCCTGACCCTCACCCGTCCCCTAATCCTAAACCGTACGCTGACACTAACCCGCGCCCTCACACGTACCCTCCCCCTAAAGCGTTGTCGTGCCCTCACCTGGACCCTAAACCGTCCCCGTACCCTGACCCTAACCCTAGCCCGAACCCTAACCCTAACCCTTCCCCGAAGCCTGACCCTCACCCGTCCCCTAATCCTAACCCGTACGCTGACACTAACCCACGCCCTCACACGTACGCTCCCCCTAAAGCGTTGTAGTGCCCTCACCTGGACCCTAAACCGTCCCTGTCCCCTAACCCTTACCCTAGCCCGAACCCTAACCCTAACCCTTCCCCGAAGCCTGACCCTCACCCGTCCCCTAATCCTAACCCGTACGCTGACACTAACCCGCGCCCTCACAGGTACGCTCCCCCTAAAGCGTTGTCGTACCCTCACCTGGATCCTAAACCGTCCCCGTCCCCTAACCCTAACCCTAGCCCGAACCCTAACCCTAACCCTTCCCCGAAGCCTGACCCTCACACGTCCCCTAATCCTAACCCGTACGCTGACACTAACCCGCGCCCTCACAAGTAGGCTCCCCCTAAAGTGTTGTCGTGCCCTCACCTGGACACTAAACCGTCACCGTCCCCTAACCCTAACCCTAGCCCGAACCCTAACCCTAACCCTTCCCCGAAGCCTGACCCTCACCCGTCCCCTAATCCTAACCCGTACGCTGACACTAACCCGCGCCCTCACACGTACGCTCCCCCTAAAGCGTTGTCGTACCCTCACCTGGACACTAAACCGTCCCCGTCCCCTAACCCTAACCCTAGCCCGAACCCTAACCCTAACCCTTCCCCGAAGCCTGACCCTCACCCGTCCCCTAATCCTAACCCGTACGCTGACACTAACCCACGCCCTCACACGTACGCTCCCCCTAAAGCGTTGTCGTGCCCTCACCTGGACCCTAAACCGTCCCTGTCCCCTAACCCTTACCCTAGCCCGAACCCTAACCCTAACCCTTCCCCGAAGCCTGACCCTCACCCGTCCCCTAATCCTAACCCGTACGCTGACACTAACCCGCGCCCTCACAGGTACGCTCCCCCTAAAGCGTTGTCGTACCCTCACCTGGATCCTAAACCGTCCCCGTCCCCTAACCCTAACCCTAGCCCGAACCCTAACCCTAACCCTTCCCCGAAGCCTGACCCTCACACGTCCCCTAATCCTAACCCGTACGCTGACACTAACCCGCGCCCTCACAAGTAGGCTCCCCCTAAAGTGTTGTCGTGCCCTCACCTGGACACTAAACCGTCACCGTCCCCTAACCCTAACCCTAGCCCGAACCCTAACCCTAACCCTTCCCCGAAGCCTGACCCTCACCCGTCCCCTAATCCTAACCCGTACGCTGACACTAACCCGCGCCCTCACAAGTACGCTCCCCCTAAAGCGTTGTCGTGCCCTCACCTGGACCCTAAACCGTCCCCGTCCGCTAACCCTAACCCTAGCCCGAACCCTAACCCTAACCCTTCCCCGAAGCCTGACCCTCACCCGTCCCCTAATCCTAACGCCTACGCTGACACTAACCCGCGCCCTCACACGTACGCTCCCCCTAAAGCGTTGTCGTACGCTCACCTGGACCCTAAACCGTCCCCGTCCCCTAACCCTAACCCTAGCCCGAACCCTAACCCTAACCCTGCCCCGAAGCCTGACCCTCACCCGTCCCCTAATCCTAACCCGTACGCTGACAATAACCCGCGCCCTCACACATACGCTCCACCTAAAGCCTTGTGGTGCCCTCTCCTGGACCCTAAACCGTCCCCGTCCCCTAACCCTAACCCTAGCCCGAACCCTAACCCTAACCCTTCCCCGAAGCCTGACCCTCACCCGTCCCCTAATCCTAACCCGTACGCTGACACTAACCCGCGCCCTCACACGTACGCTCCCCCTAAAGCGTTGTCGTACCCTCACCTGGACCCTAAACCGTCCCCGTACCCTAACCCTAACCCTAGCCCAAACCCTAACCCTAACCCTTCCCCGAAGCCTGACCCTCACCCGTCCCCTAATCCTAACCCGTATGCTAACACTAACCCGCGTCCTCACACGTACGCTCCCCCTAAAGCGTTGTCGTGCCCTCACCTGGACCCTAAACCGTCCCCGTCCCCTAACCCTAACCCTAGCCCGAACCCTAACCCTAACCCTTCCCCGAAGCCTGACCCTCACCCGTCCAATAATCCTAACCCGTACGCTGACACTAACCCGAGCCCTCACACGTACGCTCCCCCTAAAGCGTTGTCGTACCCTCACCTGGACCCTAAACCGTCCCCGTCCCCTAACCCTAACCCTAGCCCGAACCCTAACCCTAACCCTTCCCCGAAGCCTGACCCTCACCCGTCCCCTAATCCTAACCCGTACGCTGACACTAACCCACGCCCTTACACGTACGCTCCCCCTAAAGCGTTGTCGTGCCCTCACCTGGACCCTAAACCGTCCCCGTCCCCTAACCCTAACCCTAGCCCGAACCCTAACCCTAACCCTTCCCCGAAGCCTGACCCTCACCCGTCCCCTAATCCTAACCCGTACGCTGACACTAACCCTCGCCCTCACACGTACGCTCCCCCTAAAGCGTTGTCGTGCCCTCACCTGGACCCTACACCATCCCCGTCCGGTAACCCTAACCCTAGCCCGAACCCTAAACCTAACCCTTCCCCGAAGCCTAACCCTCACCCGTCCCCTAATCCTAACGCGTACGCTGACACTAACCCGCGCCCTCACACGTACGCTCCCCCTAAAGCGTTGTCGTACCCTCACCTGGACCCTAAACCGTCCCCGTCCCCTAACCCTAACCCTAGCCCGAACCCTAACCCGAACACTTCCCCGAAGCCTGACCCTCACCTGTCCCCTAATCCTAACCCGTACGCTGACACTAACCCACGGCCTCTCACGTACGCTCCCCCTAAAGCATTGTCGTGGCCTCACCTGGACCCTAAACCGTCCCCGTCCCCTAACCCTAACCCTAGCCCGAACCCTAACCCTAACCCTTCCCCGAAGCCTGACCCTCACCCGTCCCCTAATCATAATTCGTACGCTGACACTAACCCGCGCCCTCACATGTACGCTCCCCCTAAAGCGTTGTCGTGCCCTCACCTGGACCCTAAACCGTCCCCGTCCCCTAACCCTAACCCTAGCCCAAACCCTAAACCTAAGCCTTCCCCGAAGCCTGACCCTCACCCGTCCCCTAATCCTAATTCGTACGCTGACACTAACCCGCGCCCTCACATGTACGCTCCCCCTATAGCGTTGCCGTGCCCTCACCTGGACCCTAAACCGTCCCCGTCCCCTAACCCTAACCCTAGCCCGAACCCTAACCCTAACCCTTCCCCGAAGCCTGACCCTCACCCGTCCCCTAATCCTAACCCGTACGCTGACACTAACCCGCGCCCTCACACGTACGCTCCCCCTAAAGCGTTGTCGTACCCTCACCTGGACCCTAAACCGTCCCCGTCCCCTAACCCTAACCCTAGCCCGAACCCTAACCCTAACCCTTCCCCGAAGCCTGACCCTCACCCGTCCCCTAATCCTAACCCGTACGCTGACAATAACCCGCGCCCTCACACGTACGCTCCCCCTAACGCGTTGTCGTACCCTCACCTGGACCCTAAACCGTCCCCGTCCCCTAACCCTAACCCTAGCCCGAACCCTAACCCTAACACTTCCCCGAAGCCTGACCCTCACCCGTCCCCTAATCCTAACCCGTACGCTGACACTAACCCGCGCCCTCACACGTACGCTCCCCCTAAAGCGTTGTCGTGCCCTCACCTGGACCCTAAACCGTCCCCGTCCGCTAACCCTAACCCTAGCCCGAACCCTAACCCTAACCCTTCCCCGAAGCCTGACACTCACCCGTCCCCTAATCCTAACCCGTACGCTGACACTAACCCACGCCCTCACACGTACGCTCCCCCTAAAGCGTTGTCGTGCCCTCACCTGGACCCTAAACCGTCCCCGTCCCCTAACCCTAACCCTAGCCCAAACCCTAACCCTAACCCTTCCCCGAAGCCTGACCCTCACCCGTCCCCTAATCCTAACCCGTACGCTGACACTAACCCGCGCCCTCACACGTACGCTCCCCCTAAAGCGTTGTCGTGCCCTCACCTTGACCCTAAACCGTCCCCGTCCGCTAACCCTAACCCTAGCCCGAACCCTAACCCTAACCCTTCCCCGAAGCCTGACCCTCACCCGTCCCCTAATCCTAACGCGTACGCTGACACTAACCCGCGCCCTCACACGTACGCTCCCCCTAAAGCGTTGTCGTACCCTCACCTGGACGCTAAATCGTCGCCGTCCCCTAACCCTAACCCTAGCCCGAACCCTAACCCGAACACTTCCCCGAAGCCTGACCCTCACCCGTCCCCTAATCCTAACCCGTACGCTGACACTAACCCACGCCCTCACACGTACGCTCCCCCTAAAGCATTGTCGTGTCCTCACCTGGACCCTAAACCGTCCCCGTCCCCTAACCCTAACCCTAGCCCGAACCCTAACCCTAACCCTTCCCCGAAGCCTGACCCTCACACGTCCCCTAATCCTAATTCGTACGCTGACACTAACCCGCGCCCTCACATGTACTCTCCCCCTAAAGTGTTGTCGTGCCCTCACCTGGACCCTAAACCGTCCCCGTCCCCTAACCCTAACCCTAGCCCGAACCCTAACCCTAACCCTTCCCCGAAGCCTGACCCTCACCAGTCCCCTAATCCTAACCCGTACGCTGATACTAACCCGTGCCCTCACACGTACGCTCCCCCTAAAGCGTTGTCGTGCCCTCACCTGTACCCTAAACCGTCCCCGTCCCCTAACCCTAACCCTAGCCCGAACCCTAACCCTAAACCTTCCCCGAAGCCTGACCCTCACCCGTCCCCTAATCCTAACCCGTACGCTGACACTAACCCGCGCCCTCACACGTACCCTCCCCCTAAAGCGTTGTCGTGCCCTCACCTGGACCCTAAACCGTCCCCGTCCCCTAACCCTAACCCTAGCCCGAACCCTAACCCTAACCCTTCCCCGAAGCCTGACCCTCAGCCGTCCCCTAATCCTAACCCGTACGCTGACACTAACCCGCGCCCTCACACGTACGCTCCCCCTAAAGCGTTGTCGTGCCCTCACCTGGACCCTAAACCGTCCCCATCCCCTAAACCTAACCCTAGCCCGAACCCTAACCCTAACCCTTCCCCGAAGCCTGACCCTCACCCGTCCCCTAATCCTAATTCGTACGCTGACACTAACCTGCGCCCTCACATGTACGCTCCCCCTGAAGCGTTGTCATGCCCTCACCTGGACCCTAAACCGTCCCCGTCCCCTAACCCTAACCCTAGCCCGAACCCTAACCCTAACCGTTCCCCGAAGCCAGACCCTCACCCGTCCCCTAATCCTAACCCGTACGCTGACACTAACCCGTGCCCTCACACGTACGCTCCCCCTGAAGCGTTGTCGTGCCCTCACCTGGACCCTAAACCGTCCCTGTCCCCTAACCCTTACCCTAGCCCGAACCCTAACCCTAACCCTTCCCCGAAGCCTGACCCTCACCCGTCCCCTAATCCTAACCCGTACGCTGACACTAACACGCGCCCTCACACGTACACTCCCCCTAAAGCGTTGTCGTGCCCTCACCTGGACCCTAAACCGTCCCCGTCCGCTAACCCTAACCCTAGCCCGAACCCTAACCCTAACCCTTCCCCGAAGCCTGACACTCACCCGTCCCCTAATCCTAACCCGTACGCTGACACTAACCCACGCCCTCACACGTACGCTCCCCCTAAAGCGTTGTCGTGCCCTCACCTGGACCCTAAACCGTCCCCGTCCCCTAACCCTAACCCTAGCACAAACCCTAACCCTAACCCTTCCCCGAAGCCTGACCCTCACCCGTCCCCTAATCCTAACCCGTACGGTGACACTAACCCGCGACCTCACATGTACGCTCCCCCTAAAGCGTTGTCGTGCCCTCACCTGGACCCTAAACCGTCCCCGTCCCCTAACCCTAATCCTAGCCCGAACCCTAACCCTAACCCTTCCCCGAAGCCTGACCCTCACTCGTCCCCTAATCCTAACCCGTACGCTGACACTAACCCGTGCCCTCACACGTACGCTCCCCCTAAAGTGTTGTCGTACCCTAACCTGGACCCTAAACCGTCCCCGTCCCCTAAACCTAACCCTAGCCCGAACCCTAACCCTAACCCTTCCACGAAGCCTGACCCTCACCCGTCCCCTAATCCTAACCCGTACGCTGACAATAACCCGCGCCCTCACACATACGCTCCCCCTAAAGCCTTGTCGTGCCCTCTCCTGGACCCTAAACCGTCCCCGTCCCCTAACCCTAACCCTAGCCCGAACCCTAAGCCTAACCCTTCCCCGAGCCTGACCCTCACCCGTCCCCTAATCCTAACCCGTACGCTGACACTAACCAGCGCCCTCACACGTACGCTCCCCCTAAAGCGTTGTCGTGCCCTCACCTGGACCCTAAACCGTCCCCGTCCCCTAACCCTAACCCTAGCCCGAACCCTAACCCTAACCCTTCCCCGAAGCCAGACCCTCACCCGTCCCCTAATCCTAACCCGTACGCTGACACTAACTCACGCCCTCACACGTACGCTCCCCTAAAGCGTTATCGTGCCCTCACCTGGACCCTAAACCGTCCCCGTCCCCTAACCCTAACCCTAGCCCAAACCCTAACCCTAACCCTTCCCCGAAGCCTGACCCTCACCCGTCCCCTAATCCTAACCCGTACGCTGACACTAACCCGCGCCCTCACACGTACACTCCCCCTAAAGCGTTGTCGTGCCCTCACCTGGACCCTAAACCGTCCCCGTCCGCTAACCCTAACCCTAGCCCGAACCCTAACCCGAACACTTCCCCGAAGCCTGACCCTCACCCGTACCCTAATCCTAATGCGTACGCTGACACTAACCCGCGCTCTCACACGTACGCTCCCCCTAAAGCGTTGTCGTACCCTCACCTGGACCCTAAACCGTCCCCTAACCCTAACCCTAACCCTAACCCTAGCCCGAACCCTAACCCGAACACTTCCCCGAAGCCTGACCCTCACCCGTCCCCTAATCCTAACCCGTACGCTGACACTAACCCACGCCCTCACACGTACGCTCCCCCTAAAGCATTGTCGTGCCCTCACCTGGACCCTAAACCGTCCCCATCCCCTAACCCTAACCCTAGCCCGAACAATAACCGTAACCATTCCCCGAAGCCTGACCCTCACCCGTCCCCTAATCCTAACCCGTACGCTGACACTAACCTGCGCCCTCACAAGTACGCTCCCCCTAAAGCGTTGTCATGCCCTCACCTGGACCCTAAACCGTCCCCGTCCCCTAACCCTAACCCTAGCCCGAACCCTAAACCTAACCCTTCCCCGAAGCCTGACCCTCACTCGTCCCCTAATCCTAACCCGTATGCTGACACTAACCCGCGCCCTCACACGTACGCTCCCCCTAAAGCGTTGTCGTACCCTCACCTGGACCCTAAACCTTCCCCGTCCCCTAAACCTAACCCTAGCCCGAACCCTAACCCTAACCCTTCCCCGAAGCCTGACCCTCACCCGTCCCCTAATCCTAACCCGTACGCTGACAATAACCAGTGCCCTCACACATACGCTCCCCCTAAAGCGTTGTCGTGCCCTCTCCTGGACCCTAAACCGTCCCCGTCCCCTAACAATAACCCTAGCCCGAACCCTAACCCTAACCCTTCCCCGAAGCCTGACCCTCACCCGTCCCCTAATCCTAACCCGTACGCTGACACTAACCCGCGCCCTCACACGTACCCTCCCCCTAAAGCGTTGTCGTGCCCTCACCTGGACCCTAAACCGTCCCCGTCCCCTAACCCTAACCCTAGCCCGAACCCTAACCCTAACCCTTCCCCGAAGCCTGACCCTCACCCGTCCCCTAATCCTAACCCGTACGCTGACACTAACCCGCGCCCTCACACGTACGCTCCCCCTAAAGCGTTGTCGTGCCCTCACCTGGACCCAAAACCGTCCCCATCCCCTAAACCTAACCCTAGCCCGAACCCTAACCCTAACCCTTCCCCGAAGCCTGACCCTCACCCGTCCCCTAATCCTAATTCGTACGCTGACACTAACCTGCGCCCTCACATGTACGCTCCCCCTGAAGCGTTGTCATGCCCTCACCTGGACCCTAAACCGTCCCCGTCCCCTAACCCTAACCCTAGCCCGAACCCTAACCCTAACCCTTCCCCGAAGCCAGACCCTCACCCGTCCCCTAATCCTAACCCGTACGCTGACACTAACCCGCGCCCTCACACGTACGCTCCCCCTAAAGCGTTGTCGTACCCTCACCTGGACCCTAAACCGTCCCTGTCCCCTAACCCTAACCCTAGCCCGAACCCTAACCCTAACCCTTCCCCGAAGCCTGACCCTCACCCGTCCCCTAATCCTAAACCGTACGCTGACACTAACCCGCGCCCTCACACGTACGCTCCCCCTAAAGCGTTGTCGTGCCCTCACCTGGACCCTAAACCGTCCCCGTCCCCTAACCCTAACCCTAGCCCGAACCCTAACCCTAACCCTTCCCCGAAGCCAGACCCTCACCCGTCCCCTAATCCTAACCCGTACGCTGACACTAACTCACGCCCTCACACGTACGCTCCCCCTAAAGCGTTATCGTGCCCTCACCTGGACCCTAAACCGTCCCCGTCCCCTAACCCTAACCCTAGCCCAAACCCTAACCCTAACCCTTCCCCGAAGCCTGACCCTCACCCGTCCCCTAAATCTAACCCGTACGGTGACACTAACCCGCGCCCTCACATGTACGCTCCCCCTAAAGCGTTGTCGTGCCCTCACCTGGACCCTAAACCGTCCCCGTCCCCTAACCCTAATCCTAGCCCGAACCCTAACCCTAACCCTTCCCCGAAGCCTGACCCTCACTCGTCCCCTAATCCTAACCCGTACGCTGACACTAACCCGTGCCCTCACACGTACGCTCCCCCTAAAGTGTTGTCGTACCCTAACCTGGACCCTAAACCGTCCCCGTCCCCTAAACCTAACCCTAGCCCGAACCCTAACCCTAACCCTTCCACGAAGCCTGACCCTCACCCGTCCCCTAATCCTAACCCGTACGCTGACAATAACCCGCGCCCTCACACATACGCTCCCCCTAAAGCCTTGTCGTGCCCTCTCCTGGACCCTAAACCGTCCCCGTCCCCTAACCCTAACCCTAGCCCGAACCCTAAGCCTAACCCTTCCCCGAGCCTGACCCTCACCCGTCCCCTAATCCTAACCCGTACGCTGACACTAACCAGCGCCCTCACACGTACGCTCCCCCTAAAGCGTTGTCGTGCCCTCACCTGGACCCTAAACCGTCCCCGTCCCCTAACCCTAACCCTAGCCCGAACCCTAACCCTAACCCTTCCCCGAAGCCAGACCCTCACCCGTCCCCTAATCCTAACCCGTACGCTGACACTAACTCACGCCCTCACACGTACGCTCCCCTAAAGCGTTATCGTGCCCTCACCTGGACCCTAAACCGTCCCCGTCCCCTAACCCTAACCCTAGCCCAAACCCTAACCCTAACCTTTCCCCGAAGCCTGACCCTCACCCGTCCCCTAATCCTAACCCGTACGCTCACACTAACCCGCGCCCTCACACGTACACTCCCCCTAAAGCGTTGTCGTGCCCTCACCTGGACCCTAAACCGTCCCCGTCCGCTAACCCTAACCCTAGCCCGAACCCTAACCCGAACACTTCCCCGAAGCCTGACCCTCACCCGTACCCTAATCCTAATGCGTACGCTGACACTAACCCGCGCTCTCACACGTACGCTCCCCCTAAAGCGTTGTCGTACACTCACCTGGACCCTAAACCGTCCCCTAACCCTAACCCTAACCCTAACCCTAGCCCGAACCCTAACCCGAACACTTCCCCGAAGCCTGACCCTCACCCGTCCCCTAATCCTAACCCGTACGCTGACACTAACCCACGCCCTCACACGTACGCTCCCCCTAAAGCATTGTCGTGCCCTCACCTGGACCCTAAACCGTCCCCGTCCCCTAACCCTAACCCTAGCCCGAACAATAACCGTAACCATTCCCCGAAGCCTGACCCTCACCCGTCCCCTAATCCTAACCCGTACGCTGACAATAACCCGCGCCCTCACACATACGCTCCCCCTAAAGCGTTGTCGTGCCCTCTCCTGGACCCTAAACCGTCCCCGTCCCCTAACAATAACCCTAGCCCGAACCCTAACCCTAACCCTTCCCCGAAGCCTGACCCTCACCCGTCCCCTAATCCTAACCCGTACGCTGACACTAACCCGCGCCCTCACACGTACCCTCCCCCTAAAGCGTTGTCGTGCCCTCACCTGGACCCTAAACCGTCCCCGTCCCCTAACCCTAACCCTAGCCCGAACCCTAACCCTAACCCTTCCCCGAAGCCTGACCCTCACCCGTCCCCTAATCCTAATTCGTACGCTGACACTAACCTGCGCCCTCACATGTACGCTCCCCCTGAAGCGTTGTCATGCCCTCACCTGGACCCTAAACCGTCCCCGTCCCCTAACCCTAACCCTAGCCCGAACCCTAACCCTAACCCTTCCCCGAAGCCAGACCCTCACCCGTCCCCTAATCCTAACCCGTACGCTGACACTAACCCGCGCCCTCACACGTACGCTCCCCCTAAAGCGTTGTCGTGCCCTCACCTGGACCCTAAACCGTCCCTGTCCCCTAACCCTTACCCTAGCCCGAACCCTAACCCTAACCCTTCCCCGAAGCCTGACCCTCACCCGTCCCCTAATCCTAACCCGTACGCTGACACTAACCCGCGCCCTCACAGGTACGCTCCCCCTAAAGCGTTGTCGTACCCTCACCTGGATCCTAAACCGTCCCCGTCCCCTAACCCTAACCCTAGCCCGAACCCTAACCCTAACCCTTCCCCGAAGCCTGACCCTCACACGTCCCCTAATCCTAACCCGTACGCTGACACTAACCCGCGCCCTCACAAGTAGGCTCCCCCTAAAGCGTTGTCGTGCCCTCACCTGGACACTAAACCGTCACCGTCCCCTAACCCTAACCCTAGCCCGAACCCTAACCCTAACCCTTCCCCGAAGCCTGACCCTCACCCGTCCCCTAATCCTAACCCGTACGCTGACACTAACCCGCGCCCTCACACGTACGCTCGCCCTAAAGCGTTGTCGTACCCTCACCTGGACCCTAAACCGTCCCCGTCCCCTAACCCTAACCCTAGCCCGAACCCTAAACCTAACCCTTCCCCGAAACCTGACCCTCACTCGTCCCCTAATCCTAACCCGTACGCTGACACTAACCCGCGCCCTCACACGTACGCTCCCCCTAAAGCGTTGTCGTACCCTCACCTGGACCCTAAACCGTCCCCGTCCCCTAACCCTAACCCTAGCCCGAACCCTAACCCTAACCCTTCCCCGAAGCCTGACCCTCACCCGTCCCCTAATCCTAACCCGTACGCTGACACTAACCCGCGCCCTCACACGTACGCTCCCCCTAAAGCGTTGTCGTGCCCTCACCTGGACCCTAAACCGTCCCTGTCCCCTAACCCTAACCCTAGCCCGAACCCTAACCCTAAACCTTCCCCGAAGCCTGACCCTCACCCGTCCCCTAATCCTAACCCGTACGCTGACACTAACCCGCGCCCTCACACGTACGCTCCCCCTAAAGCATTGTCGTACCCTCACCTGGACCCTAAACCATCCCCGTCCCCTAACCCTAACCCTAGGCCAAACCCTAACCCTAAACCTTCCCCGAAGCCTGACCCTCACCCGTCCCCTAATCCTTACCCGTACGCTGACACTAACCCGCGCCCTCACACGTACGCTCCCCCTAAAGCGTTGTCGTGCCCTCACCTGACCCTAAACCGTCCCCGTACCCTAACCCTAACCCTAGCCCGAACCCTAACCCTAACCCTATCCCGAAGCCTGACCCTCACCCGTCCCCTAATCCTAACCCGTACGCTGACACTAACCCGCGCCCTCACACGTACGCTCCCCCTAAAGCGTTGTCGTGCCCTCACCTGGACCCTAAACCGTCCCTGTCCCCTAACCCTAACCCTAGCCCGAACCCTAACCCTAACCCTTCCCCGAAGCATGACCCTCACCCGTCCCCTAATCCTAACCCGTACGCTGATACTAACCCGCGCTCTCACACGTACGCTCCCCCTAAAGCGTTGTCGTACCGTCACCTGGACCCTAAACCGTCCCCGTCCCCTAACCCTAACCCTAGCCCGAACCCTAACCCTAACCCTTCCCCGAAGCCTGACCCTCACCCGTCCCCTAATCCTAACCCGTACGCTGACACTAACCCGCGCCCTCACAAGTAGGCTCCCCCTAAAGCGTTGTCGTGCCCTCACCTGGACACTAAACCGTCACCGTCCCCTAACCCTAACCCTAGCCCGAACCCTAACCCTAAACCTTCCCAGAAGCCTGACCCTCACCCGTCCCCTAATCCTAACCCGTATGCTGACACTAACCCGCGCCCTCACACGTACGCTCCCCCTAAAGCGTTGTCGTACCCTCACCTGGACCCTAAACCGTCCCCATCCCCTAACCCTAAACTTAGCCCGAACCCTAACCCTAACCCTTCCCCGAAGCCTGACCCTCACCCGTCCCCTAATCCTAACCCGTACGCTGACACTAACCCGCGCCCTCACACGTACGCTCCCCCTAAAGCGTTGTCGTACCCTCACCTGGACCCTAAACCGTCCCCGTCCCCTAACCCTAACCCTAGCCCGAACCCTAACCCTAACCCTTCCCCGAAGCCTGACCCTCACCCGTCCCCTAATCCTAACCCGTACGCTGACACTAACCCGCGCCCTCACACGTACGCTCCCCCTAAAGCGTTGTTGTGCCCTCACCTGGACCCTAAACCGTCCCTGTCCCCTAACCCTAACCCTAGCCCGAACCCTAACCCTAAACCTTCCCCGAAGCCTGACCCTCACCCGTCCCCTAATCCTAACCCGTACGCTGACACTAACCCACGCCCTCACACGTACGCTCCCCCTAAAGCATTGTCGTACCCTCACCTGGACCCTAAACCATCCCCGTCCCCTAACCCTAACCCTAGGCCAAACCCTAACCCTAAACCTTCCCCGAAGCCTGACCCTCACCCGTCCCCTAATCCTTACCCGTACGCTGACACTAACCCGCGCCCTCACACGTACGCTCCCCCTAAAGCGTTGTCGTGCCCTCACCTGACCCTAAACCGTCCCCGTACCCTAACCCTAAGCCTAGCCCGAACCCTAACCCTAACCCTATCCCGAAGCCTGACCCTCACCCGTCCCCTAATCCTAACCCGTACGCTGACACTAACCCGCGCCCTCACACGTACGCTCCCCCTAAAGCGTTGTCGTGCCCTCACCTGGACCCTAAACCGTCCCTGTCCCCTAACCCTAACCCTAGCCCGAACCCTAACCCTAACCCTTCCCCGAAGAATGACCCTCACCCGTCCCCTAATCCTAACCCGTACGCTGATACTAACCCGCGCTCTCACACGTACGCTCCCCCTAAAGCGTTGTCGTGCCCTCACCTGGACACTAAACCGTCACCGTCCCCTAACCCTAACCCTAGCCCGAACCCTAACCCTAAACCTTCCCAGAAGCCTGACCCTCACCCGTCCCCTAATCCTAACCCGTATGCTGACACTAACCCGCGCCCTCACACGTACGCTCCCCCTAAAGCGTTGTCGTACCCTCACCTGGACCCTAAACCGTCCCCATCCCCTAACCCTAAACTTAGCCCGAACCCTAACCCTAACCCTTCCCCGAAGCCTGACCCTCACCCGTCCCCTAATCGTTTCCCGTACGCTGACACTAACCCGCGCCCTCACACGTATGCTCCCCCTAAAGCGTTGTCGTGCCCTCACCTGGACCCTAAACCGTCCCCGTCCCCTAACCCTAACCCTAGCCCGAACCCTAACCCTAACCCTTCCCCGAAGCCTGACCCTCACCGTCCCCTAATCTTAACCAGTACGCTGACACTAACCCTCGCCCTCACACGTACGCTCCCCCTAAAGCGTTGTCGTACCCTCACCTGGACCCTAAATCGTCCCCGTCCCCTAACCCTAACCCTAGCCCGAACCCTAACCCTAACACTTCCCCGAAGCCTGACCCTCAACCGTCACCTAATCCTAACCCGTACGCTGACACTAACCCGCGCCCACACACGTACGCTCCCCCTAAAGCGTTGTCGTACCCTCACCTGGACCCTAAACCGTCCCTGTCCCCTAACCCTATCCCTAGCCCGAACCCTAACCCTAACCCTTCCCCGAAGCCTGACCCTCACCCGTCCCCTAATCCTAACCCGTACGCTGACACTAACCCGCGCCCTCACACGTACGCTCCCCCTAAAGCGTTGTCGTGCCCTCACCTGGACCCTAAACCGTCCCCGTCCCCTAACCCTAACCCTAGCCCGAACCCTAACCCTAACACTTCCCCGAAGCCAGACCCTCACCCGTCCCCTAATCCTAACCCGTACGCTGACACTAACTCACGCCCTCACACGTACGCTCCCCCTAAAGCGTTATCGTGCCCTCACCTGGACCCTAAACCGTCCCCGTCCCCTAACCCTAACCCTAGCCCAAACCCTAACCCTAACCCTTCCCCGAAGCCTGACCCTCACCCGTCCCCTAATCCTAACCCGTACGGTGACACTAACCCGCGCCCTCACATGTACGCTCCCCCTAAAGCGTTGTCGTGCCCTCACCTGGACCCTAAACCGTCCCCGTCCCCTAACCCTAATCCTAGCCCGAACCCTAACCCTAACCCTTCCCCGAAGCCTGACCCTCACTCGTCCCCTAATCCTAACCCGTACGCTGACACTAACCCGTGCCCTCACACGTACGCTCCCCCTAAAGTGTTGTCGTACCCTAACCTGGACCCTAAACCGTCCCCGTCCCCTAAAGCTAACCCTAGCCCGAACCCTAACCCTAACACTTCCACGAAGCCTGACCCTCACCCGTCCCCTAATCCTAACCCGTACGCTGACAATAACCCGCGCCCTCACACATACGCTCCCCCTAAAGCCTTGTCGTGCCCTCTCCTGGACCCTAAACCGTCCCCGTCCCCTAACCCTAACCCTAGCCCGAACCCTAAGCCTAACCCTTCCCCGAGCCTGACCCTCACCCGTCCCCTAATCCTAACCCGTACGCTGACACTAACCAGCGCCCTCACACGTACGCTCCCCCTAAAGCGTTGTCGTGCCCTCACCTGGACCCTAAGCCGTCCCCGTCCCCTAACCCTAACCCTAGCCCGAACCCTAACCCTAACCCTTCCCCGAAGCCAGACCCTCACCCGTCCCCTAATCCTAACCCGTACGCTGACACTAACTCACGCCCTCACACGTACGCTCCCCTAAAGCGTTATCGTGCCCTCACCTGGACCCTAAACCGTCCCCGTCCCCTAACCCTAACCCTAGCCCAAACCCTAACCCTAACACTTCCCCGAAGCCTGACCCTCACCCGTCCCCTAATCCTAACCCGTACGCTGACACTAACCTGCGCCCTCACACATACACTCCCCCTAAAGCGTTGTCGTGCCCTCACCTGGACCCTAAACCGTCCCCGTCCGCTAACCCTAACCCTAGCCCGAACCCTAACCCGAACACTTCCCCGAAGCCTGACCCTCACCCGTACCCTAATCCTAATGCGTACGCTGACACTAACCCGCGCTCTCACACGTACGCTCCCCCTAAAGCGTTGTCGTACCCTCACCTGGACCCTAAACCGTCCCCTAACCCTAACCCTAACCCTAACCCTAGCCCGAACCCTAACCCGAACACTTCCCCGAAGCCTGACACTCACCCGTCCCCTAATCCTAACCCGTACGCTGACACTAACCCACGCCCTCACACTTACGCTCCCCCTAAAGCATTGTCGTGCCCTCACCTGGACCCTAAACCGTCCCCGTCCCCTAACCCTAACCCTAGCCCGAACAATAACCGTAACCATTCCCCGAAGCCTGACCCTCACCCGTCCCCTAATCCTAACCCGTACGCTGACACTAACCTGCGCCCTCACACGTACGCTCCCCCTAAAGCGTTGTCGTGCCCTCACCTGGACCCTAAACCGTCCCCGTCCCCTAACCCTAACCCTAGCCCGAACCCTAAACCTAACCCTTCCCCGAAGCCTGACCCTCACTCGTCCCCTAATCCTAACCCGTATGCTGACACTAACCCGCGCCCTCACACGTACGCTCCCCCTAAAGCGTTGTCGTACCCTCACCTGGACCCTAAACCTTCCCCGTCCCCTAAACCTAACCCTAGCCCGAACCCTAACCCTAACCCTTCCCCGAAGCCTGACCCTCACCCGTCCCCTAATCCTAACCCGTACGCTGACAATAACCCGCGCCCTCACACATACGCTCCCCCTAAAGCGTTGTCGTGCCCTCTCCTGGACCCTAAACCGTCCCCGTCCCCTAACAATAACCCTATCCCGAACCCTAACCCTAACCCTTCCCCGAAGCCTGACCCTCACCCGTCCCCTAATCCTAACCCGTATGCTGACACTAACCCGCGCCCTCACACGTACGCTCCCCCTAAAGCGTTGTCGTACCCTCACCTGGACCCTAAACCTTCCCCGTCCCCTAACCCTAACCCTAGCCAAACCCTAACCCTAACCCTTCCCCGAAGCCTGACCCTCACGCGTCCCCTAATCCTAACCCGTACGCTGACACTAATCCACGACCTCACACGTACGCTCCCCCTAAAGCGTTGTCGTGCCCTCACCTGGACCCTAAACCGTCCCCGTCCCCTAACCCTAACCCTAGCCCGAACCCTAACCCTAACCCTTCCCCGAAACCTGACCCTCACCCGTCCCCTAATCCTAACCCGTACGCTGACACTAACCCGCGCCCTCACACGTACGCTCCCCCTAAAGCGTTGTCGGACCCTCACCTGGACCCTAAACCGTCCCCGTCCCCTAGCCCTAACCCTAGCCCGAACCCTAACCCTAACCCTTCCCCGAAGCCTGACCCTCACCGTCCCCTAATCTTAACCCGTACGCTGACACTAACCCTCGCCCTCACACGTACGCTCCCCCTAAAGCGTTGTCGTACCCTCACCTGGACCCTAAACCGTCCCCGTCACCTAACCCTAACCCTAGCCCGAACCCTAACCCTAACCCTTCCCCGAAGCCTGACCCTCACCCGTCCCCTAATCCTAACCTGTACGCTGACACTAACCCGCGCCCTCACATGTACGCTCCCCCTAAAGCGTTGTCGTACCCTCACCTGGACCCTAAACCGTCCCCGTCCCCTAACCCTAACCCTAGCCCGAACCCTAACCCTAACCCTTCCCCGAAGCCTGACCCTCACCCGTCCCCTAATCCTAACCCGTACGCTGACACTAACCCACGCCCTCACACGTACGCTCCCCCTAAAGCGTTGTCGTGCCCTCACCTGGACCCTAAACCGTCCCCGTCCCCTAACCCTAACCCTAGCCCGAACCCTAACCCTAACCCTTCCCCGAAGCCTGACACTCACCCGTCCCCTAATCCTAAACCGTACGCTGACACTAACCCGCGCCCTCACACGTACGCTCCCCCTAAAGCGTTGTCGTGCCCTCACCTGGACCCTAAACCGTCCCCGTCCCCTAACCCTAACCCTAGCCCGAACCCTAACCCTAACCCTTCCCCGAAGCCTGACCCTCACTCGTCCCCTAATCCTAACCTGTACGCTGACACTAACCCGTGCCCTCACACGTACGCTCCCCCTAAAGCGTTGTCGTACCCTCACCTGGACCCTAAACCGTCCCCGTCCCCTAAACCTAACCCTAGCCCGAACCCTAACCCTAACCCTTCCCCGAAGCCTGACCCTCACCCGTCCCGTAATCCTAACCCGTACGCTGACAATAACCCGCGCCCTCACACATACGCTCCCCCTAAAGCCTTGTCGTGCCCTCTCCTGGACCCTAAACCGTCCCCTAACCCTAACCCTAACCCTAGCCCGAACCCTAACCCTAACCCTTCCCCGAAGCCTGACCCACACCCGTCCCCTAATCCTAAACCGTACGCTGACACTAACCCGCGCCCTCACACGTACGCTCCCCCTAAAGCGTTGTGGTACCCTCACATGGACCCTAAACCGTCCCTGTCCCCTAACGCTAACCCTAGCCCGAATCCTAACCCTAACCCTTCCCCGAAGCCTGACCCTCACCGTCCCCTAATCCTAACCCGTACTCTGACACTAACCCGCGCCCTCACACATACGCACCCCCTACAGCGTTGTCGTGCCCTCACCTGGACCCTAAACCGTCCCCGTCCCCTAACCCTAACCCTAGCCCGAACCCTAACCCTAAACCTTCCCCGAAGCCTGACCCTCACCCGTCCCCTAATCCTAACCCGTACGCTGACACTAACCCACGCCCTCACACGTACGCTCCCCCTAAAGAGTTGTCGTGCCCTCACCTGGACCCTAAACCGTCCCCGTCCCCTAACCCTAACCCTAGCCCGAACCCTAACCCTAACCCTTCCCCGAAGCCTGACCCTCACCCGTCCCCTAATCCTAAACCGTACGCTGACACTAACCCGCGCCCTCACACGTACGCTCCCCCTAAAGCGTTGTCGTGCCCTCACCTGGACCCTAAACCGTCCCCGTCCCCTAACCCTAACCCTAGCCCGAACCCTAACCCTAACCCTTCCCCGAAGCCTTACCCTCACTCGTCCCCTAATCCTAACCCGTACGCTGACACTAACCCGTGCCCTCACACGTACGCTCCCCCTAAAGCGTTGTCGTACCCTCACCTGGACCCTAAACCGTCCCCGTCCCCTAAACCTAACCCTAGCCCGAACCCTAACCCTAACCCTTCCCCGAAGCCTGACCCTCACCCGTCCCCTAATCCTAACCCGTACGCTGACAATAACCCGCGCCCTCACACATACGCTCCCCCTAAAGCCTTGTCGTGCCCTCTCCTGGACCCTAAACCGTCCCCTAACCCTAACCCTAACCCTAGCCCGAACCCTAACCCTAACCCTTCCCCGAAGCCTGACCCACACCCGTCCCCTAATCCTAACCCGTACGCTGACACTAACCTGCGCCCTCACACGTAAGCTCCCCCTAAAGCGTTGTCGTACCCTCACCTGAACCCTAAACGTTCCCCGTCCCCTCACCCTAACCCTAGCCCAAACCCTAACCCTAAACCTTCCCCGAAGCCTGACCCTCACCCGTCCCCTAATCCTAACCCGTACGCTGACACTAACCCGCGCCCTCACACGTACGCTCCCCCTAAAGCGTTGTCGTGCCCTCACCTGACCCTAAACCGTCCCCGTACCCTAACCCTAACCCTAGCCCGAACCCTAACCCTAACCCTTCCCCGAAGCCTGACCCTCACCCGTCCCCTAATCCTAACCCGTACGCTGACACTAACCCGCGCCCTCACACGTACGCTCCCCCTAAAGCGTTGTGGTACCCTCACATGGACCCTAAACCGTCCCCGTCTCCTAACGCTAACCCTAGCCCGAACCCTAACCCTAACCCTTCCCCGAAGCCTGACCCTCACCGTTCCCTAATCCTAACCCGTACGCTGACACTAACCCGCGCCCTCACACGTACGCTCCCCCTATAGCGTTGTCGTGCCCTCACCTGGACCCTAAACCATCCCCGTCCCCTAACCCTAACCCTAGCCCGAACCCTAACCCTAAACCTTCCCCGAAGCCTGACCCTCACCCGTCCCCTAATCCTAACCCGTACGCTGACACTAACCCACGCCCTCACACGTACGCTCCCCCTAAAGCGTTGTCGTGCCCTCACCTGGACCCTAAACCGTCCCCGTCCCCTAACCCTAACCCTAGCCCGAACCCTAACCCTAACCCTTCCCCGAAGCCTGACCCTCACCCGTCCCCTAATCCTAACCCGTACGCTGACACTAACCCGCGCCCTCACACGTACGCTCCCCCTAAAGCGTTGTCGTGCCCTCACCTGGACCCTAAACCGTCCCCGTCCCTTAACCCTAAACTTAGCCCGAACCCTAACCCTAACCCTTCCCCGAAGCCTGACCCTCACCCGTCCCCTAATCCTATCCCGTACGCTGACACTAACCCGCGCCCTCAAACGTATGATCCCCCTAAAGCGTTGTCGTGCCCTCACCTGGACCCTAAACCGTCCCCGTCCCCTAACCCTAACCCTAGCCCGAACCCTAACCCTAACCCTTCCCCAAAGCCTGACCCTCACCGTCCCCTAATCTTAACCCGTACGCTGACACTAACCCTCGCCCTCACACGTACGCTCCCCCTAAAGCGTTGTCGTACCCTCACTTGGACCCTAAACCGTCCCCGTCCCCTAACCCTAACCCTAGCCCGAACCCTAACCCTAACCCTTCCCCGAAGCCTGACCCTCAACCGTCACCTAATCCTAACCCGTACGCTGACACTAACCCGTGCCCTCACACGTACGCTCCCCCTAAAGCGTTGTCGTACCCTCACCTGGACCCTAAACCGTCCCTGTCCCCTAACCCTAACCCTAGACCGAACCCTAACCCTAACCCTTCCCCGAAGCCTGACCCTGACCCGTCCCCTGATCCTAACCAGTACGCTGACACTAACCCGCGCCCTCACACGTACGCTCCCCCTAAAGCGTTGTCGTGCCCTCACCTGGACCCTAAACCGTCCCCGTCCCCTAACCCTAACCCTAGCCCGAACCCTAACCCTAACCCTTCCCCGAAGCCAGACCCTCACCCGTCCGCTAATCCTAACCCGTACGCTGACACTAACTCACGCCCTCACACGTACGCTCCCCCTAAAGCGTTATCGTGCCCTCACCTGGACCCTAAACCGTCCCCGTCCCCTAACCCTAACCCTACCCCAAACCCTAACCCTAACCCTTCCCCGAAGCCTGACCCTCACCCGTCCCCTAATCCTAACCCGTACGCTGACAATAACCCGCGCCCTCACACATACGCTCCCCCTAAAGCGTTGTCGTGCCCTCTCCTGGACCCTAAACCGTCCCCGTCCCCTAACCCTAACCCTAGCCCGAACCCTAACCCTAACCCTTCCCCGAAGCCTGACCCTCACCCGTCCCCTAATCCTAACCCGTACGCTGACACTAACCCGCGCCCTCACACCTACGCTCCCCCTAAAGCGTTGTCATACCCTCACCTGAACCCTAAACCGTCCCCGTCCCCTAACCCTAACCCTAGCCCAAACCCTAACCCTAACACTTCCCCAAAGCCTGACCCTCACCCGTCCCCTAATCCTAACCCGTACGCTGACACTAACCCGCGCCCTCACACGTACGCTCCCCCTAAAGCGTTGTCGTGCCCTCACCTGGACCCTAAACCGTCCCCGTCCCCTAACCCTAACCCTAGCCCGAAACCTAACCCTAACCCTTCCCCGAAGCCTGACCCTCACCCGTCCCCTAATCCTAACCCGTACGCTGACACTAACCCGCGCCCTCACACGTACGCTCCCCCTAAAGCGTTGTCATGCCCTCACCTGGACCCTAAACCGTCCCCGTCCCCTAACCCTAACCCTAGCCCAAACCCTAACCCTAACCCTTCCCCGAAGCCTGACCCTCACCCGTCCCCTAATCCTAACCCGTACGCTGACACTAACCCGCGCCCTCACACGTACACTCCCCCTAAAGTGTTGTCGTGCCCTCACCTGGACCCTAAACCGTCCCCGTCCGCTAACCCTAACCCTAGCCCGAACCCTAACCCTAACCCTTCCCCGAAACCTGACCTTCACCCGTCCCCTAATCCTAACGCGTACGCTGACACTAACCCGCGCCCTCACACGTACGCTCCCCCTAAAGCGTTATCATACCCTAACCTGGACCCTAAACCGTCCCCGTCCCCTAACCCTAACCCTAGCCCGAACCCTAACCCGAACACTTCCCCGAAGCCTGACCGTAACCCGTCCCCTAATCCTAACCCGTACGCTGACACTAACCCACTCCCTCACACGTACGCTCCCCCTAAAGCATTGTCGTGCCCTCACCTGGACCCTAAACCGTCCCCGTCCCCTAACCCTAACCCTAGCCCGAACCCTAACCCTAACCCTTCCCCGAAGCCTGACCCTCACCCGTCCCCAGTCCTAATTCGTACGCTGACACTAACCCGTGCCCTTACATGTACGCTCCCCCTAAAGCGTTGTCGTGCCCTCACCTGGACCCTAAACCGTCCCCGTCCCCTAACCCTAACCCTAGCCGGAACCCTAACCCTAAACCTTCCCCGAAGCCTGACCCTCACCCGTCCCCTAATCCTAACCCGTACGCTGACACTAACCAGCGCCCTCACACGTACGCTCGCCTTAAAGCGTTGTCGTGCCCTCACCTGGACCCTAAACCGTCCCCGTCCCCTAACCCGAACCCTAACCCTAACCCTTCCCCGAAGCCTGACCCTCACCCGTCCCCTAATCCTAACCCGCATGCTGACACTATCCCGCGACCTCACACGTACGCTCCCCCTAAAGCATTGTCGTGCCCTCACCTGGACCCTAAACCGTCCCCGTCCCCTAACCCTAACCCTAGCCCGAACCCTAAACGTAACCCTTCCCCAAAGCCTGACCCTCACCCATCCCCTAATCCTAACCCGTACGCTGACACTATCCCGCGACCTCACACGTACGCTCCCCCTAAAGCGTTGTCGTTCCCTCACCTGGACCCTAAACCGTCCCCGTCCCCTAACCCTAAACCTAGCCCGAACCCTAACCCTAACACTTCCCCGAAGCCTGCCCCTCACCCGTCTCGTAATCCTAGCCCGTACGCTGACACTAACCTGCGCCCTCACACGTACGCTCCCCCTAAAGCGTTGTCGTGCCCTCACCTGGACCCTAAACCGTCCCCGTCCCCTAACCCTAACCCTAGCCCGAACCCTAACCCTAACTCTTCCCCGAAGCCTGACCCTAACCCGACACCTAATCCTATCCCGCACGCTGACACTAACCCGCGCCCTCACACGTACGCTCCCCCTAAAGCGTTGTCGTACCCTCACCTGGACCCTCAACCGTCCCCGTCCCCTAACCCTAACCCTAACACGAACCCTAACCCAAACCATTCCCCGAAGCCTGACTCTAACCCGTCCCCTAATCCTAACCCGTACGCTGACACTAACCCGCGCCCTCACACGTACGCTCCCCCTAAAGCGTTGTCGTACCCTCACCTGGACCCTAAACCATCCCAGTCCCCTAAATCTAACCCTAACCCGAACCCTAACCCTAACACTTCCCCGAAGCCTGAGCCTCACCCGTCCCCTAATCCTAACCCGTAGGCTGACACTAACCCGCGCCCTCACACGTACGCTCCCCCTAAAGCGTTGTCGTGCCCTCACCTGGACCCTAAACCGTCCCCGTCCCCTAACCCTAACCCTAGCCCGAACCCTAACCCTAACCCTTCCCCGAAGCCTGACCCTCACCCGTCTCCTAATCTTAACCCGTACGCTGACACTAACCCGCGCCCTCACACGTACGCTCCCCCTAAAGCGTTGTCGTACCCTCACCTGGACCCTAAACCGTTCCCGTCCCCTAAACCTAACCCTAGCCCGAACCCTAACCCTAACACTTCCCCGAAGCCTGACCCTCACCCGTACCCTAATCCTAACCCGAACGCTGACACTAACCCACGACCTCACACGTACGCTCCCCCTAAAGCGTTGTCGTGCCCTCACCTGGACCCTAAACCGTCCCCGTCCCCTAACCCTAACCCTAGCCCGAACCCTAACCCTAACCCTTCCCCGAAACCTGACCCTCACCCGTCCCCTAATCCTAACCCGTACGCTGACACTAACCCGCGCTCTCACAAGTACGCTCCCCCTAAAGCGTTGTCGTACCCTCACCTGGACCCTAAACCGTCCCCGTCCCCTAACCCTAACCCTAGCCCGAACCCTAACCCTAACCCTTCCCCGAAGCCTGACCCTCACCCGTCCCCTAATCCTAACCCGTACGCTGACACTAACCCACGCCCTCACACGTACGCTCCCCCTAAAGCGTTGTCGTGCCCTCACCTGGACCCTAAACCGTCCCCGTCCCCTAACCCTAACCCTAGCCCAAACCCTAACCCTAACCCTTCCCCGAAGCCTGACCCTCACCCGTCCCCTAATCCTAATTCGTACGCTGACACTAACCCGCGCCCTCACACGTACGCTCCCCCTAAAGCGTTGTCGTACCCTCACCTGGACCCTAAACCGTCCCCGTCCCCTAACTCTAACCCTAACCTGAACCCTAACCCTAACCATTCCCCGAAGCCTGACCCTCACCCGTCCCGTAATCCTAACCCGTACGCTGACACTAACCCGCGCCCTCACACGTACGCTCCCCCTAAAGCGTTGTCGGGCCCTCACCTGGACCCTAAACCGTCCCCGTCCCCTAACCCTAACCCTAGCCCGAACCCTAACCTTAACACTTCCCCGAAGCCTGAGCCTCACCCGTCCCATAATCCTAACCCGTACGCTGACACTAACCCGCGCCCTCACACGTACGCTCCCCCTAAAGCGTTGTCGTACCCTCACCTGGACCCTAAACCGTTCCCGTCCCCTAAACCTAACCCTAGCCCGAACCCTAACCCTAACCCTTCCCCGAAGCCTGACCCTCACCCGTACCCTAATCCTAACCCGAACGCTGACACTAACCCACGACCTCACACGTACGCTCCCCCTAAAGCGTTGTCGTGCCCTCACCTGGACCCTAAACCGTCCCCGTCCCCTAACCCTAACCCTAGCCCGAACCCTAACCCTAACCCTTCCCCGAAACCTGACCCTCACCCGTCCCCTAATCCTAACCCGTACGCTGACACTAACCCGCGCTCTCACAAGTACGCTCCCCCTAAAGCGTTGTCGTACCCTCACCTGGACCCTAAACCGTCCCCGTCCCCTAACCCTAACCCTAGCCCGAACCCTAACCCTAAACCTTCCCCGAAGCCTGACCCTCACCCGTCCCCTAATCCTAACCCGTACGCTGACACTAACCCACGCCCTCACACGTACGCTCCCCCTAAAGCGTTGTCGTGCCCTCACCTGGACCCTAAACCGTCCCCGTCCCCTAACCCTAACCCTAGCCCAAACCCTAACCCTAACCCTTCCCCGAAGCCTGACCCTCACCCGTCCCCTAATCCTAATTCGTACGCTGACACTAACCCGCGCCCTCACACGTACGCTCCCCCTAAAGCGTTGTCGTACCCTCACCTGGACCCTAAACCGTCCCCGTCCCCTAACTCTAACCCTAACCCGAACCCTAACCCTAACCATTCCCCGAAGCCTGACCCTCACCCGTCCCGTAATCCTAACCCGTACGCTGACACTAACCCGCGCCCTCACACGTACGCTCCCCCTAAAGCGTTGTCGGGCCCTCACCTGGACCCTAAACCGTCCCCGTCCCCTAACCCTAACCCTAGCCCGAACCCTAACCTTAACACTTCCCCGAAGCCTGAGCCTCACCCGTCCCCTAATCCTAACCCGTACGCTGACACTAACCCGCGCCCTCACACGTACGCTCCCCCTAAAGCGTTGTCGTACCCTCACCTGGACCCTAAACCGTCCCCGTCCCCTAACCCTAACCCTAGCCCGAACCCTAACCCTAAACCTTCCCCGAAGCCTGACCCTCACCCGTCCCCTAATCCTAACCCGTACGCTGACACTAACCCGCGCCCTCACACGTACGCTCCCCCTAAAGCGTTGTCGTGCCCTCACCTGGACCCTAAACCGTCTCCGTCCCCTAACCCTAACCCTAGCCCGAACCCTAACCCTAACCCTTCCCCGAAGCCTGACCCTCACCCGTCCCCTAATCCTAACCCGTACGCTGACACTAACCCGCGCCCTCACACGTACGCTCCCCCTAAAGCGTTGTCGTACCCTCACCTGGACCCTAAACCGTTCCCGTCCCCTAACCCTAACACTAGCCCGAACCCTAACCCTAACCCTTCCCCGAAGCCTGACCCTCACCCGTACCCTAATCCTAACCCGAACGCTGACACTAACCCGCGACCTCACACGTACGCTCCCCCTAAAGCGTTGTCGTGCCCTCACCTGGACCCTAAACCGTCCCCGTCCCCTAACCCTAACCCTAGCCCGAACCCTAACCCTAACCCTTCCCCGAAACCTGACCCTCACCCGTCCCCTAATCCTAACCCGTACGCTGACACTAACGCGCGCTCTCACACGTACGCTCCCCCTAAAGCGTTGTCGTACCCTCACCTGGACCCTAAACCGTCCCCGTCCCCTAACCCTAACCCTAGCCCGAACCCTAACCCTAACCCTTCCCCGAAGCCTGACCCTCACCGTCCCCTAATCTTAACCCGTACGCTGACACTAACCCTCGCCCTCACACGTACGCTCCCCTTAAAGCGTTGTCGTACCCTCACCTGGACCCTAAACCGTCCCCGTCCCCTAACCCTAACCCTAGCCCGAACCCTAACCCTAACCCTTCCCCGAAGCCTGACCCTCACCCGTCACCTAATCCTAACCCGTACGCTGACACTAACCCGTGCCCTCACACGTACGCTCCCCCTAAACCCTTGTCGTACCCTCACCTGGACCCTAAACCGTCCCTGTCCCCTAACCCTAACCCTAGCCCGAACCCTAACCCTAACCCTTCCCCGAAGCCTGACCCTCACCCTTCCCATAATCCTAACCCGTACTCTGACACTAACCCGCGCCCTCACACGTACGCTCCCCCTAAAGCATTGTCCTGCCCTCACCTGGATCCTAAACCGTCCCCGTCCCCTAACCGTAACCCTAGCACGAACCCTAACCCTAACCCTTCCCCGAAGCCAGACCCTCACCCGTTCCCTATACCTAACCCGTACGCTGACACTAACCCACGCCCTCACACGTACGCTCCCCCTAAAGCGTTGTCGTGCCCTCACCTGGACCCTAAACCGTCCCCGTCCCCTAACCCTAACCCTAGCCCAAACCCTAACCCTAACACTTCCCCGAAGCCTGACCCTCACCCGTCCCCTAATCCTAACCCGTACGCTGACACTAACCCGCGCCCTCACACGTACACTCCCCCTAAAGCGTTGTCGTGCCCTCACCTGGACCCTAAACTGTCCCCGTCCGCTAACCCTAACCCTAGCCCGAACACTAACCCTAACACTTCCCCGAAGCCTGACATTCACCCGTCCCCTAATCCTAACCCGTACGCTGACACTAACCCGCGCCCTCACACGTAAGCTCCCCCTAAAGCGTTGTCGTACCGTCACCTGGACCCTAAACCGTCCCCGTCCCCTAACCCTAACCCTAGCCCAAACCCTAAACCTAACCCTTCCCCGAAGCCTGACCCTCACCCGTACCCTAATCCTAACCCGTATGCTGACACTAACCCGCGCCCTCACATGTACGCTCCCCCGAAAGCGTTGTCGTGCCCTCTCCTGGACCCTAAAGCGTCCCCGTTCCCTAACCCTAACCCTAGCCCGAACCCTAACCCTAACCCTTCCCCGAAGCCTGACCCTCACCCGTCACCTAATCCTAACCCGTACGCTGACACTAACCCGCGCCCTCACACGTACGCTCCCCCTAAAGCGTTGTCGTACACTCACCTGGACCCTAAACCGTCCCCGTCCCCTAAACCTAACCCTAGCCCGAACTGTAACCCTAACCCTTCCCCGAAGCCTGACCCTCACCCGTCCCATAATCCTAACCCGTACGCTGACACTAACCCGCGCCCTCACACGTACGCTCCCCCTAAAGCGTTGTCGTGCCCTCAGCTGGACCCTAAACCGTCCCCGTCCCCTAACCCTAACCCTAGCCCGAACCCTAACCCTAACCCTTCCCCGAAGCCTGACCCTCACCCGTCCCATAATCCTAACCCGTACGCTGACACTAACCCGCGCCCTCACACGTACGCTCGCCCTAAAGCGTTGTCGTACCCTCACCTGGACCCTAAACCGTCCCCGTCCCCTAACCCTAACCCTAGCCCGAACCCTAACCCTAACCCTTCCCCGAAGCCTGACCCTCACCCGTCCCCTAATCCTAACCCGTACGCTGACACTAACCCTCGCCCTCACACGTACGCTCCCCCTAAAGCGTTCTCGTACCCTCACCTGGACCCTAAACCCTCCCCGTCCCCTAACCCTAGCCCGAACCCTAACCCTAACCCTTCCCCGAAGCCTGCCCCTCACCCGTCCCGTAATCCTAGCCCGTACGCTGACACTAACCCGCGCCCTCACACGTACGCTCCCCCTAAAGCGTTGTCGTGCCCTCACCTGGACCCTAAACCGTCCCCGTCCCCTAACCCTAACCCTAGCCCGAACCCTAAACCTAACCCTTCACCGAAGCCTGACCCTCACCCGTCCCCTAATCCTAACCCGTACGCTGACACTAACCCGCGCCCTCACACGTACGCTCCCCCTAAAGCGTTGTGGTACCCTCACTTGGACCCTAAACCGTCCCCGTCCCCTAACCCTAACCCTAGCCCGAACCCTAACCCTAACACTTCCCCGAAGCCTGACACTCAACCGTCCCCTAATCCTAACCCGTACGCTGACACTAACCCGCGCCCTCACACGTACGCTCCCCCTAAAGCGTTGTCGTGCCCTCACCTGGACCGTAAATCGTCCCCGTCCCCTAACACTAACCCTAGCCCGAACCCTAACCCTAACCCTTCCCCGAAGTCTGACCCTCACCCGTCCCCTAATCCTAACCCGTACGCTGACACTAACCTGCGCGTTCACACGTACGCTCCCCCTAAAGCGTTGTCGTGCCCTCACCTGGACCCTAAACCGTCCCCGTCCCCTAACCCTAACCCTAGCCCGAACCCTAACCCTAACCCTTCCCCGAAGCCTGACCCACACCCGTCCCCTAATCCTATCCCGTACGCTGACACTAACCCGCGCCCTCACACGTACGCTCCCCCTAAAGCGTTGTCGTACCCTCACCTGGACCCTCAACCGTCCCCGTCCCCTAACCCTAACCCTAACACGAACCCTAACCCTAACCCTTCCCCGAAGCCTGACTCTAACCCGTCCCCTAATCCTAACCCGTACGCTGACACTAACCCGCGCCCTCACACGTACGCTCCCCCTAAAGCGTTGTCGTACCCTCACCTGGACCCTAAACCGTCCCCGTCCCCTAACTCTAACCCTAACCCGAACCCTAACCCTAACCATTCCCCGAAGCCTGACCCTCACCCGTCCCCTAATCCTAACCCGTACGCTGACACTAACCCGCGCCCTCACACGTACGCTCGCCCTAAAGCGTTGTCGGGCCCTCACCTGGACCCTAAACCGACCCCGTCCCCTAACCCTAACCCTAGCCCGAACCCTAACCCTAACACTTCCCCGAAGCCTGAGCCTCACCCGTCCCCTAATCCTAACCCGTACGCTGACACTAACCCGCGCCCTCACACGTACGCTCCCCCTAAAGCGTTGTCGTGCCCTCACCTGGACCGTAAATCGTCCCCGTCGCCTAACACTAACCCTAGCCCGAACCCTAACCCTAACCCTTCCCCGAAGTCTGACCCTCACCCGTCCCCTAATCCTAACCCGTACGCTGACACTAACCTGCGCGTTCACACGTACGCTCCCCCTAAAGCGTTGTCGTGCCCTCACCTGGACCCTAAACCGTCCCCGTCCCCTAACCCTAACCCTAGCCCGAACCCTAACCCTAACCCTTCCCCGAAGCCTGACCCACACCCGTCCCCTAATCCTATCCCGTACGCTGACACTAACCCGCGCCCTCACACGTACGCTCCCCCTAAAGCGTTGTCGTACCCTCACCTGGACCCTCAACCGTCCCCGTCCCCTAACCCTAACCCTAACACGAACCCTAACCCTAACCCTTCCCCGAAGCCTGACTCTAACCCGTCCCCTAATCCTAACCCGTACGCTGACACTAACCCGCGCCCTCACACGTACGCTCCCCCTAAAGCGTTGTCGTACCCTCACCTGGACCCTAAACCGTCCCCGTCCCCTAACTCTAACCCTAACCCGAACCCTAACCCTAACCATTCCCCGAAGCCTGACCCTCACCCGTCCCCTAATCCTAACCCGTACGCTGACACTAACCCGCGCCCTCACATGTACGCTCGCCCTAAAGCGTTGTCGGGCCCTCACCTGGACCCTAAACCGACCCCGTCCCCTAACCCTAACCCTAGCCCGAACCCTAACCCTAACACTTCCCCGAAGCCTGAGCCTCACCCGTCCCCTAATCCTAACCCGTACGCTGACACTAACCCGCGCCCTCACACGTACGCTCCCCCTAAAGCGTTGTCGTACCCTCACCTGGACCCTAAACCGTCCCCGTCCCCTAACCCTAACCCTAGCCCGAACCCTAACCCTAACCCTTCCACGAAGCCTGACCCTCACCCGTCCCCTAATCCTAACCCGTACACTGACACTAACCCGCGCCCTCACACGTACGCTCCCCCTAAAGCGTTGTCGTACCCTCACCTGGACCCTAAACCGTCCCCATCCCCTAACCCTAACCCTAGCCCGAACCCTAACCCTAACCCTTCCCCGAAGCCTGACCCTCACCCGTCCCCTAATCCTAACCCGTACGCTGACACTAACCCGCGCCCTCACACGTACGCTCCCCCTAAAGCGTTGTCGTGCCCTCACCTGGACCCTAAACCGTCCCCGTCCCCTAACCCTAACCCTCGCCCGAACCCTAACCCTAACCCTTCCCCGAAGCCTGACCCTCACCCTTCCCATAATCCTAACACGTACGCTGACACTAACCCGCGCCCTCACACGTACGCTCGCCTTAAAGCGTTGTCGTACCCTCACCTGGACCCTAAACCGTCCCCGTCCCCTAACCCTAACCCTAGCCCGAACCCTAACCCTAACACTTCCCCGAAGCCTGACCCTCACCCGTCCCCTAATCCTAACCCGTACGCTGACACTAACCCGCGCCCTCACACGTACGCTCCCCCTAAAGCGTTGTCGTACCCTCAGCTGGACCCTAAACCGTCCCCGTCCCCTAACCCTAACCCTAGCCCGAACCCTAACCCTAACCCTTCCCCGAAGCCTGACCCTCACCCGTCCCCTAATCCTAACCCGTATGCTGACACTAACCCGCGCCCTCACACGTACGCTCCCCCTAAAGCGTTGTCGTACCCTCACCTGGACCCTAAACCGTCCCTATCCCCTAACCCTAACCCTAGCCCGAACCCTAACCCTAACCCTTCCCCGAAGCCTGACCCTCACCCGTCCCCTAATCCTAACACGTACGCTGACACTAACCCGCGCCCTCACACGTACGCTCCCCCTAAAGCGTTGTCGTACCCTCACCTGGACCCTAAACCGTCCCCATCCCCTAACCCTAACCCTAGCCCGAACCCTAAACCTAACCCTTCCCCGAAGCCTGACCCTCACCCGTACCCTAATCCTAACCCGTATGCTGACACTAACCCGCGCCCTCACACGTACGCTCCCCCGAAAGCGTTGTCGTGCCCTCACCTGGACCCTAAACCGTCCCCGTCCCCTAACCCTAACCCTAGCCCGAACTGTAACCCTAACCCTTCCCCGAAGCCTGACCCTCACCCGTCCCCTAATCCTAACCCGTACGCTGACACTAACCCGCGCCCTCACACGTACGCTCCCCCTAAAGCGTTGTCGTGCCCTCAGCTGGACCCTAAACCATCCCCGTCCCCTAACCCTAACCCTAGCCCGAACCCTAACCCTAACCCTTCCCCGAAGCCTGACCCTCACCCGTCCCATAATCCTAACCCGTACGCTGACACTAACCCGCGCCCTCACACGTACGCTCGCCCTAAAGCGTTGTCGTACCCTCACCTGGACCCTAAACCGTCCCCGTCCCCTAACCCTAACCCTAGCCCGAACCCTAACCCTAACCCTTCCCCGAAGCCTGACCCTCACCCGTCCCCTAATCCTAACCCGTACGCTGACACTAACCCTCGCCCTCACACGTACGCTCCCCCTAAAGCGTTGTCGTACCCTCACCTGGACCCTAAACCCTCCCCGTCCCCTAACCCTAACCCTAGCCCGAACCCTAACCCTAACCCTTCCCCGAAGCCTGACCCTCACCCGTCCCCTAATCCTAACCCGTACGCTGACACTAACCCGCGCCCTCACACGTACGCTCCCCCTAAAGCGTTGTCGTACCCTCACCTGGACCCTAAACCGTCCCCGTCCCCTAACCCTAACCCTAGCCCGAACCCTAACCCTAACCCTTCCCCGAAGCCTGACCCTCACCCGTCCCCTAATCCTAACCCGTACGCTGACACTAACCCGCGCCCTCACACGTACGCTCCCCCTAAAGCGTTGTCGTACCCTCACCTGGACCCTAAACCGTCCCCGTCCCCTAACCCTAACCCTAGCCCGAACTGTAACCCTAACCCTTCCCCGAAGCCTGACCCTCACCCGTCCCCTAATCCTAACCCGTACGCTGACGCTAACCCGCGCCCTCACACGTACGCTCCCCCTAAAGCGTTGTCGTGCCCTCAGCTGGACCCTAAACCGTCCCCGTCCCCTAACCCTAACCCTAGCCCGAACCCTAACCCTAACCCTTCCCCGAAGCCTGACCCTCACCCGTCCCATAATCCTAACCCGTACGCTGACACTAACCCGCGCCCTCACACGTACGCTCGCGCTAAAGCGTTGTCGTACCCTCACCTGGACCCTAAACCGTCCCCGTCCCCTAACCCTAACCCTAGCCCGAACCCTAACCCTAACCCTTCCCCGAAGCCTGACCCTCACCCGTCCCCTAATCCTAACCCGTACGCTGACACTAACCCTCGCCCTCACACGTACGCTCCCCCTAAAGCGTTGTCGTACCCTCACCTGGACCCTAAACCCTCCCCGTCCCCTAACCCTAACCCTAGCCCGAACCCTAACCCTAACCCTTCCCCGAAGCCTGACCCTCACCCGTCCCCTAATCCTAACCCGTACGCTGACACTAACCCGCGCCCTCACACGTACGCTCCCCCTAAAGCGTTGTCGTACCCTCACCTGGACCCTAAACCGTCCCCGTCCCCTAACCCTAACCCTAGCCCGAACCCTAACCCTAACCCTTCCCCGAAGCCTGACCCTCACCCGTCCCATAATCCTAACCCGTACGCTGACACTAACCCGCGCCCTCACACGTACGCTCGCGCTAAAGCGTTGTCGTACCCTCACCTGGACCCTAAACCGTCCCCGTCCCCTAACCCTAACCCTAGCCCGAACCCTAACCCTAACCCTTCCCCGAAGCCTGACCCTCACCCGTCCCCTAATCCTAACCCGTACGCTGACACTAACCCTCGCCCTCACACGTACGCTCCCCCTAAAGCGTTGTCGTACCCTCACCTGGACCCTAAACCCTCCCCGTCCCCTAACCCTAACCCTAGCCCGAACCCTAACCCTAACCCTTCCCCGAAGCCTGACCCTCACCCGTCCCCTAATCCTAACCCGTACGCTGACACTAACCCGCGCCCTCACACGTACGCTCCCCCTAAAGCGTTGTCGTACCCTCACCTGGACCCTAAACCGTCCCCGTCCCCTAACCCTAACCCTAGCCCGAACCCTAACCCTAACCCTTCCCCGAAGCCTGACCCTCACCCGTCCCATAATCCTAACCCGTACGCTGACACTAACCCGCGCCCTCACACGTACGCTCGCCCTAAAGCGTTGTCGTACCCTCACCTGGACCCTAAACCGTCCCCGTCCCCTAACCCTAACCCTAGCCCGAACCCTAACCCTAACCCTTCCCCGAAGCCTGACCCTCACCCGTCCCCTAATCCTAACCCGTACGCTGACACTAACCCTCGCCCTCACACGTACGCTCCCCCTAAAGCGTTGTCGTACCCTCACCTGGACCCTAAACCCTCCCCGTCCCCTAACCCTAACCCTAGCCCGAACCCTAACCCTAACCCTTCCCCGAAACCTGACCCTCACCCGTCCCTTAATCCTAACCCGTACGCTGACACTAACCCGCGCCCTCACACGTACGCTCCCCCTAAAGCGTTGTCGTACCCTCACCTGGACCCTAAACCGTCCCCGTCTCCTAACCCTAACCCTAGCCCGAACCCTAACCCTAACCCTTCCCCGAAGCCTGACCCTCACCCGTCCCCTAATCCTAACCCGTACGCTGACACTAACCCGTGCCGTCACACGTACGCTCCCCCTAAAGCGTTGTCGTGCCCTCAGCTGGACCCTAAACCGTCCCCGTCCCCTAACCCTAACCCTAGCCCGAACCCTAACCCTAACCCTTCCCCGAAGCCTGACCCTCACCCGTCCCCTAATCCTAACCCGTACGCTGACACTAACCCGCGCCCTCACACGTAGGCTCCCCCTAAAGCGTTGTCGTACCCTCAACTGGACCCTAAACCGTCCCCGTCCCCTAACCCTAACCCTAGCCCGAACCCAAACCCTAACCCTTCCCCGAAGCCTGACCCTCACCCGTCCCCTAATCCTAACCCGTACGCTGACACTAACCCGCGCCCTCACACGTACGCTCCCCCTAAAGCGTTGTCGTGCCCTCAGCTGGACCCTAAACCGTCCCCGTCCCCTAACCCTAACCCTAGCCCGAAACCTAACCCTAACCCTTCCCCGAAGCCTGACCCTCACCCGTCCCTTAATCCGAACCCGTACCCTGACACTAACCCACGCCCTCACACGTACGCTCCCCCTACAGCGTTGTCGTGCCCTCACCTGGACCCTAAACCGTCCCCGTCCCCTAACCCTAGCCCTAGCCCGAACCCTAACCCTAATCCTTCCCCGAAGCCTGACCCACACCCGTCCCCTAATCTTAACCCGTATGCTGACACTAACCCGCGCCCTCACACGTACGCTCCCCTTAAAGCGTTGTCGTGCCCTCACCTGGACCCTAAACCGTCCCCGTCCCCTAACACTAACCCTAGCCCGAACCCTAACCCTAACCCTTCCCCGAAGCCTGACCCTCACCCGTCCCCTAATCCTAAAACGTACGCTGACACTAACACGCGCCCTCACACGTACGCTCCCCCTAAAGCGTTGTCGTGCCCTCAGCTGGACCCTAAACCGTCCCCGTCCCCTAACCCTAACCCTAGTCCGAACCCTAACCCTAACCCTTCCCCGAAGCCTGACCCTCACCCGTCCCCTAATCCTAACCCGTACGCTGACACTAACCCACGCCCTCTCACGTACGCTCCCCCTAAAGCGTTGTCGTACCCTCACCTGGACCCTAAACCGTCCCCGTCCCCTAACCCTAACCCTAGCCCGAACCCTAACCCTAACCCTTCCCCGAAGCCTGACCCTCACCCGTCCCCTAATCCTAACCCGTACGCTGACACTAACCCGCGCCCTCACACGTACGCTCCCCCTAAAGCGTTGTCGTGCCCTCAGCTGGACCCTAAACCGTCCCCGTCCCCTAACCCTAACCCTAGCCCGAACCCTAACCCTAACCCTTCCCTGAAGCCTGACCCTCACCCGTCCCTTAATCCGAACCCGTACCCTGACACTAACCTGCGCCCTCACACGTACGCTCCCCCTACAGCGTTGTCGTGCCCTCACCTGGACCCTAAACCTTCCCCGTCCCCTAACCCTAACCCTAGCCCGAACCCTAACCCTAACCTGTCCCCGAAGCCTGACCCTCACCCGTCCCCTAATCCTAACCCGTATGCTGACACTAACCCGCGCCCTCACACGTACGCTCCCCTTAAAGCGTTGTCGTGCCCTCACCTGGACCCTAAACCGTCCCCGTCCCCTAACCCTAACCCTAGCCCGAACCCTAACCCTAACCCTTCCCCGAAGCCTGACCCTCACCCGTCCCCTAATCCTGAAACGTACGCTGACACTAACACGCGCCCTCACACGTACGCTCCCCCTAAAGCGTTGTCGTGCCCTCAGCTGGACCCTAAACCGTCCCCATCCCCTAACCCTAACCCTAGTCCGAACCCTAACCCTAACCCTTCCCCGAAGCCTGACCCTCACCCGTCCCTTAATCCGAACCCGTACACTGACACTAACCCGCGCCCTCACACGTACGCTCCCCCTACAGCGTTGTCGTGCCCTCACCTGGACCCTAAACCGTCCCCGTCCCCTAACCCTAACACTAGCCCGATCCCTAACCCTAACCCTTCCCCGAAGCCTGACCCTCACCCGTCCCCTAATCCTAACACGTACGCTGACGCTAACCCGCGCCCTCACACGTACGCTCCCCCTAAAGCATTGTCGTGCCCTCAGCCTGACCCTAAACCGTCCCCGTCCCCTAACCCTAACCCTAGTCCGAACCCTAACCCTAACCCTTCCCCGAAGCCTGACCCTCACCCGTCCCCTAATCCTAACCCGTACGCTGACACTAACCCACGAACTCTCACGTACGCTCCCCCTAAAGCGTTGTCGTACCCTCACCTGGACCCTAAACCGTCCCCGTCCCCTAACCCTAACCCTAGCCCGAACCCTAACCCTAACACTTCCCCGAAGCCTGACCCTCACCCGTCCCTTAATCCTAACCTGTACGCTGACACTAACCCGCGCCCTCACACGTACGCTCCCCCTAAAGCGTTGTCGTACCCTCACCTGGACCCTAAACCGTCCCTGTCCCCTAAACCTAACCCTAGCCCGAAACCTAACCCTAACCCTTCCCCGAAGCCTGACCCTCACCCGTCACCTAATCCTAACCCGTACGCTGACACTAACCCGCGCCCTCACACGTAGGCTCCCCCTAAAGCGTTGTCGTACCCTCACCTGGACCCTAAACCGTCCCCGTCCCCTAAACCTAACCCTAGCCCGAACCCTAACCCTAACCCTTCCCCGAAGCCTGACCCTCACCCGTCCCCTAATCCTAACCCGTACGCTGACACTAACCCGCGCCCTCACACGTACGCTCCCCCTAAAGCGTTGTCGTGCCCTCAGCTGGACCCTAAACCGTCCCCGTCCCCTAACCCTAACCCTAGCCCGAACCCTAACCCTAACCCTTCCCCGAAGCCTGACCCTCACCCGTCCCTTAATCCGAACCCGTACCCTGACACTAACCCGCGCCCTCACACGTACGCTCCCCCTACAGCGTTGTCGTGCCCTCACCTGGACCCTAAACCGTCCCCGTCCCCTAACCCTAACCCTAGCCCGAACCCTAACCCTAACCCTTCCCCGAAGCCTGACCCTCACCCGTCCCCTAATCCTAAACCGTATGCTGACACTAACCCGCGCCCTCACACGTACGCTCCCCTTAAAGCGTTGTCGTGCCCTCACCTGGACCCTAAACCGTCCCCGTCCCCTAACCCTAACCCTAGCCCGAACCCTAACCCTAACACTTCCCCGAAGCCTGACCCTCACCCGTCCCCTAATCCTAAAACGTACGCTGACACTAACACGCGCCCTCACACGTACGCTCCCCCTAAAGCGTTGTCGTGCCCTCAGCTGGACCCTAAACCGTCCCCGTCCCCTAACCCTAACCCTAGTCCGAACCCTAACCCTAACCCTTCCCCGAAGCCTGAACCTCACCCGTCCCCTAATCCTAACCCGTACGCTGACACTAACCCACGCCCTCTCACGTACGCTCCCCCTAAAGCGTTGTCATACCCTCAACTGGACCCTAAACCGTCCCCGTCCCCTAACCCTAACCCTAGCCCGAACCCTAACCCTAACCCTTCCCCGAAGCCTGACCCTCACCCGTCCCCTAATCCTAACCCGTACGCTGACACTAACCCGCGCCCTCACAAGTACGCTCCCCCTAAAGCGTTGTCGTGCCCTCAGCTGGACCCTAAACCGTCCCCGTCCCCTAACCCTAACCCTAGCCCGAACCCTAACCCTAACCCTTCCCCGAAGCCTGACCCTCACCCGTCCCTTAATCCGAACCCGTACCCTGACACTAACCCACGCCCTCACACGTACGCTCCCCCTACAGCGTTGTCGTGCCCTCACCTGGACCCTAAACCGTCCCCGTCCCCTAACCCTAACCCTAGCCCGAACCCTAACCCTAACCCTTCCCCGAAGCCTGACCCTCACCCGTCCCCTAATCCTAACCCGTATGCTGACACTAACCCGCGCCCTCACACGTACGCTCCCCTTAAAGCGTTGTCGTGCCCTCACCTGGACCCTAAACCGTCCCCGTCCCCTAACCCTAACCCTAGCCCGAACCCTAACCCTAACCCTTCCCCGAAGCCTGACCCTCACCCGTCCCCTAATCCTAAAACGTACGCTGACACTAACACGCGCCCTCACACGTACGCTCCCCCTAAAGCGTTGTCGTGCCCTCAGCTGGACTCTAAACCGTCCCCGTCCCCTAACCCTAACCCTAGCCCGAAACCTAACCCTAACCCTTCCCCGAAGCCTGACCCTCACCCGTCCCCTAATCCTAAAACGTTCGCTGACACTAACACGCGCCCTCACACGTACGCTCCCCCTAAAGCGTTGTCGTTCCCTCAGCTGGACCGTAAACCGTCCCCGTCCCCTAACCCTAACCCTAGTCCGAACCCTAACCCTAAACCTTCCCCGAAGCCTGACCCTCACCCGTCCCTTAATCCGAACCCGTACCCTGACACTAACCCGCGCCCTCACACGTACGCTCCCCCTACAGCATTGTCGTGCCCTCACCTGGACCCTAAACGTCCCCGTCCCCTAACCCTAACCCTAGCCCGAACCCTAACCCTAACCCTTCCCCGAAGCCTGACCCTCACCCGTCCCCTAATCCTAACCCGTACGCTGACACTAACCCGCGCCCTCACACGTAGGCTCCCCCTAAAGCGTTGTCGTACCCTCACCTGGACCCTAAACCGTCCCCGTCCCCTAACCCTAACCCTAGCCCGAACCCTAACCCTAACCCTTCCCCGAAGCCTGACCCTCACCCGTCCCCTAATCCTAACCCGTACGCTGACACTAACCCGCGCCCTCACACGTACGCTCCCCCTAAAGCGTTGTCGTGCCCTCAGCTGGACCCTAAACAGTCCCCGTCCCCTAACCCTAACCCTAGCCCGAACCCTAACCCTAACCCTTCCCCGAAGCCTGACCCTCACCCGTCCCCTAATCCTAACCCGTACGCTGACACTATCTCGCGCCCTCACATGTACGATCCCCCTAAAGCGTTGTCGTGCCCTCACCTGACCCTAAACCGTCCCCGTCCCCTAACCCTAACCCTAGCCCGAACCCTAACCCTAACCCTTCCCCGAAGCCTGACCCTCACCCGTCCCCTAATCCTAACCCGTACGCTGACACTAACCCACGCCCTCACATGTACGCTCCCCCTAAAGCGTTGTCGTGCCCTCACCTGGACCCTAAACCGTCCCCGTCCCCTAACCCTAACCCTAGCCCGAACCCTAACCCTACCCCTTCCCCGAAGCCTGAACCTCACCCGTCCCCTAATCCTAACCCGTATGCAGACACTAACCCACGCCCTCACACATATGCTCCCCCTAAAGCGTTGTCGTACCCTCACCTGGACCCTAAACCGTCCCCGTCCCCTAACCCTAGCCCGAACCCTAACCCTAACCCTTCCCCGAAGCCTGACCCTCACCCGTCCCCTAATCCTAACCCGTACGCTGACACTAACCCGCGCCCTCACACGTACGCTCCCCATAAAGCGTTGTCGTGCCTTCAGCTGACCCTAAACCGTCCCCGTACCCTAACCCTAGCCCTAGCCCGAACCCTAACCCTACCCCTTCCCCGAAGCCTGACCCTCACCCGTCCCCTAATCCTAACCCGTACGCTGACACTAACCCGCGCCCTCACACGTACGCTCCCCCTAAAGCGTTGTCGTGCCCTCACCTGGACGCTAAACCGTCCCCGTCCCCTAACCCTAACCCTAGCCCGAACCCTAACCCTAACCCTTCCCCGAAGCCTGACCCTCACCCGTCCCATAATCCTAACCTGTACGCTGACACTAACCCGCGCCCTCACACGTACGCTCCCCCTAAAGCGTTGTCGTACCCTCACCTGGACCCTAAACCGTCCCCGTCCCCTAACCCTAACCCTAGCCCGAACCCTAACCCTAACCCTTCCCCGAAGCCTGACCCTCACCCGTACCCTAATCCTAACCCGTATGCTGACACTAACCCGCGCCCTCACACGTACGCTCCCCCTAAAGCGTTGTCGTGCCCTCACCTGGACCCTAAACCGTCCCCGTCCCCTAACCCTAACCCTAGCCCGAACCCTAACCCTAACCCTTCCCCGAAGCCTGACCCTCACCCGTCCCCTAATCCTAACCCGTACGCTGACACTAACCCGCGCCCTCACACGTACGCTCCCCCTAAAGCGTTGTCGTACCCTCATCTGGACCCTAAACCGTCCCCGTCCCCTAACCCTAACCCTAGCCCGAACCCTAACCCTAACCCTTCCCCGAAGCCTGACCCTCACCCGTCCCCTAATCCTAACCCGTACGCTGACACTAACCCGCGCCCTCACACGTACGCTCCCCCTAAAGCGTTGTCGTACCCTCACCTGGACCCTAAACCGTCCCCGTCCCCTAACCCTAACCCTAGCCCGAACCCTAACCCTAACCCTTCCCCGAAGCCTGACCCTCACCCGTCCCCTAATCCTAACCCGTATGCTGACACTAACCCGCGCCCTCACATGTACGCTCACCCTAAAGCGTTGTCGTACCCTCACCTGGACCCTAAACCGTCCACGTCCCCTAAACCTAACCCTAGCCCGAAACCTAACCCTAACCCTTCCCCGAAGCCTGACCCTCACCCGTCCCCTAATCCTAACCCGTACGCTGACACTAACCCGCGCCCTCACACGTACGCTCCCCCTAAATCGTTGTCGTGCCCTCAGCTGGACCCTAAACCGTCCCCGTCCCCTAACCCTAACCCTAGCCCGAACCCTAACCCTAACCCTTCCCCGAAGCCTGACCCTCACCCGTCCCTTAATCCGAACCCGTACCCTGACACTAACCCGCGCCCTCACACGTACGCTCCCCCTACAGCGTTGTCGTGCCCTCACCTGGACCCTAAACCGTCCCCGTCCCCTAACCCTAACCCTAGCCCGAACCCTAACCCTAACCCTTCCCCGAAGCCTGACCCTCACCCGTCCCCTAATCCTAACCCGTATGCTGACACTAACCCGCGCCCTCACACGTACGCTCCCCTTAAAGCGTTGTCGTGCCCTCACCTGGACCATAAACCGTCCCCGTCCCCTAACCCTAACCCTAGCCCGAACCCTAACCCTTCCCCGAAGCCTGACCCTCACCCGTCCCCTAATCCTAACACGTACGCTGACACTAACCCGCGCCCTCACACGTACGCTCCCCCTAAAGCGTTGTCGTGCCCTCAGCTGGACCCTAAACCGTCCCCGTCCCCTCACCCTAACCCTAGTCCGAACCCTAACCCTAACACTTCCCCGAAGCCTGACCCTCACCCGTCCCCTAATCTTAACCCGTACGCTGACACTAACCCACGCCCTCTCACGTACGCTCCCCCTAAAGCGTTGTCGTACCCTCACCTGGACCCTAAACCGTCCCCGTCCCCTAACCCTAACCCTAGGCCAAACCCTAACCCTAAACCTTCCCCGAAGCCTGACCCTCACCCGTCCCCTAATCCTAACCCGTACGCTGACACTAACCCGCGCCCTCACACGTACGCTCCCCCTAAAGCGTTGTCGTGCCCTCACCTGACCCTAAACCGTCACCGTCCCCTAACCCTAACTCTAGCCCGAACCCTAACCCTAACCCTTCCCCGAAGCCTGACCCTCACCCGTCCCCTAATCCTAACCCGTACGCTGACACTTCCCCGCGCCCTCACACGTACGCTCCCCCTAAAGCGTTGTCGTGCCCTCACCTGGACCCTAAACCGTCCCCGTCCCCTAACCCTAACCCTAGCCCGAACCCTAACACTAAGCCTTCCCCGAAGCCTGACCCTCACCCGTCCCCTAATCCTAACCCGTACGCTGACACTAACCCGCGCCCTCACACGTACGCTCCCCCTAAAGCGTTGTCGTGCCCTCACCTGGACCCTAAATCGTCCCCGTCCCCTAACCCTAACCCTAGCCCGAATCCTAACCCTAACCCTTCCCCGAAACCTGACCCTCACCCGTCCCCTAATCCTAACCCGTACACTGACAGTAACCTGCGCCCTCACACGTACGCTCCCCCTAAAGCGTTGTCGTACCCTCACCTGGACCCTGAACCGTCCCCGTCCCCTAACCCTAACCCTAGGCCAAACCCTAACCCTAACCCTTCCCCGAAGCCTGACCCTCACCCGTCCCCTAATCCTAACCCGTACGCTGACACTAACCCGCGCCCTCACACGTACGCTCCCCCTAAAGCGTTGTCGTGCCCTCACCTGACCCTAAACCGTCACCGTCCCCTAACCCTAACTCTAGCCCGAACCCTAACCCTAACCCTTCCCCGAAGCCTGACCCTCACCCGACCCCTAATCCTAACCCGTACGCTGACACTAACCCGCGCCCTCACACGTACGCTCCCCCTAAAGCGTTGTCGTACCCTCACCTGGACCCTAAACCGTCCCCGTCCCCTAACCCTAAACTTAGCCCGAACCCTAACCCTAACTCTTCCCCGAAGCCTGACCCTCACCCGTCCCCTAATCCTATCCCGTACGCTGACACTAACCCGCGCCCTCACACGTATGCTCCCCCTAAAGCGTTGTCGTGCCGTCACCTGGACCCTAAACCGTCCCCGTCCCCTAACCCTAACCCTAGCCCAAACCCTAACCCTAACCCTTCCCTGAAGCCTGACCCTCACCCGTCCCCTAATCCTAACCCGTACGCTGACACAAACCCGCGCCCTCACACGTACGCTCCCCCTAAAGCGTTGTCGTACCCTCACCTGGACCCTAAACCGTCCCCGTACCCTAACCCTAACCCTAGCCCGAACCCTAACCCTAACCCTTCCCCGAAGCCTGACCCTCACCCGTCCCCTAATCCTAACCCGTATGCTGACACTAACCCGCGCCCTCACATGTACGCTCACCCTAAAGCGTTGTCGTACCCTCACCTGGACCGTAAACCGTCCCCGTCCCCTAACCCTAACCCTAGCCCGAAACCTAACCCTAACCCTTCCCCGAAGCCTGACCCTCACCCGTCCCCTAATTCTAACCCGTACGCTGACACTATCCCGCGCCCTCACATGTACGATCCCCCTAAAGCGTTGTCGTGCCCTCACCTGACCCTAAACCGTCCCCGTCCCCTAACCCTAACCCTAGCCCGAACCCTAACCCTAACCCTTCCCCGAAGCCTGACCCTCACCCGTCCCCTAATCCTAACCCGTATGCTGACACTAACCCGCGCCCTCACACGTACGCTCCCCCTAAAGCGTTGTCGTGCCCTCAGCTGGACCCTAAACCGTCCCCGTCCCCTCACCCTAACCCTAGTCCGAACCCTAACCCTAACACTTCCCCGAAACCTGACCCTCACCCGTCCCCTAATCCTAAACCGTACGGTGACACTAACCCGCGCCCTCACACGTACGCTCCCCCTAAAGAGTTGTCGTACCCTCACCTGGACCCTAAACCGTCCCCGTCCCCTAACCCTAACCCTAGCCCGAACCCTAACCCCAACCCTTCCCCGAAGCCTGACCCTCACCCGTCCCCTAATCCTAACCCGTACGCTGACACTAACCCGCGCCCTCACACGTACGCTCCCCCTAAAGCGTTGTCGTGCCCTCACCTGGACCCTAAACCGTCCCCGTCCCCTAACCCTAACCCTAGCCCGAACCCTAACCCTAACCCTTCCCCGAAGCCTGACCCTCACCCGTCCCCTAATCCTAACCCGTACGCTGACACTAACCCGCGCCCTCACACGTACGCTCCCCCTAAAGCGTTGTCGTGCCCTCACCTGACCCTAAACCGTCACCGTCCCCTAACCCTAACTCTAGCCCGAACCATAACCCTAACCCTTCCCCGAAGCCTGACCCTCACCCGTCCCCTAATCCTAACCCGTACGCTGACACTAACCCGCGCCCTCACACGTACGCTCCCCCTAAAGCGTTGTCGTGCCCTCACCTGGACCCTAAACCGTCCGCGTCCGCTAACCCTAAACCTAGCCCGAACCCTAACCCTAACACTTCCCCGAAGCCTGAACCTCACCCGTCCCCTAATCCTAACGCGTACGCTGACACTAATCCGCGCCCTCACACGTTCGCTCCCCCTAAAGCGTTGTCGTGCCCTCACCTGGACCCTAAACCGTCCCCGTCCCCTAACCCTAACCCTAGCCCGAACCCTAACACTAAGCCTTCCCCGAAGCCTGACCCTCACCCGTCCCCTAATCCTAACCCGTACGCTGACACTAACCCGCGCCCTCACACGTACGCTCCCCCTAAAGCGTTGTCGTGCCCTCACCTGGACCCTAAATCGTCCCCGTCCCCTAACCCTAACCCTAGCCCGAACCCTAACCCTAACCCTTCCCCGAAGCCTGACCCTCACCCGTCCCCTAATCCTAACCCGTACACTGACAGTAACCTGCGCCCTCACACGTACGCTCCCCCTAAAGCGTTGTCGTACCCTCACCTGGACCCTAAACCGTCCCCGACCCCTAACCCTAACCCTAGGCCAAACCCTAACCCTAACCCTTCCCCGAAGCCTGACCCTCACCCGTCCCCTAATCCTAACCCGTACGCTGACACTAACCCGCGCCCTCACACGTACGCTCCCCCTAAAGCGTTGTCGTGCCCTCACCTGACCCTAAACCGTCACCGTCCCCTAACCCTAACTCTAGCCCGAACCCTAACCCTAACCCTTCCCCGAAGCCTGACCCTCACCCGACCCCTAATCCTAACCCGTACGCTGACACTAACCCGCGCCCTCACACGTACGCTCCCCCTAAAGCGTTGTCGTACCCTCACCTGGACCCTAAACCGTCCCCGTCCCCTAACCCTAAACTTAGCCCGAACCCTAACCCTAACCCTTCCCCGAAGCCTGACCCTCACCCGTCCCCTAATCCTATCCCGTACGCTGACACTAACCCGCACCCTCACACGTATGCTCCCCCTAAAGCGTTGTCGTGCCCTCACCTGGACCCTAAACCGTCCCCGTCCCCTAACCCTAACCCTAGCCCAAACCCTAACCCTAACCCTTCCCCGAAGCCTGACCCTCACCCGTCCCCTAATCCTAACCCGTACGCTGACACTAACCCGCGCCCTCACATGTACGCTCCCCCTAAAGCGTTGTCGTGCCGTCACCTGGACCCTAAACCGTCCCCGTCCGCTAACCCTAACCCTAGCCCGAACCTTAACCCGAACACTTCCCCGAAGCCTGACCCTCACCCGTCCCCTAATCCTAACCCGTACGCTGAAACTAACACACGCCGTCACACGTAAACTCCCCCTAAAGCGTTGTCGTACCCTCAACTGGACCCTAAACCGTCCCCGTCCCCTAACCCTAACCCTAGCCCGAAACCTAACCCTAACCCTTCCCCGAAGCCTGACCCTCACCCGTCCCCTAATCCTAACCCGTACGCTGACACTAACACGCGCCCTCACACGTACGCTCCCCCTAAAGCGTTGTCGTGCCCTGAGCTGGACCCTAAACCGTCCCCGTCCCCTAACCCTAACCCTAGCCCGAACCCTAACCCTAACCCTTCCCCGAAGCCTGACCCTCACCCGTCCCTTAATCCGAACCCGTACCCTGACACTAATCAGCGCCCTCACACGTACGCTCCCCCTACAGCGTTGTCGTGCCCTCACCTGGACCCTAAACCGTCCCCGTCCCCTAACCCTAACCCTAGCCCAAACCCTAACCCTAACCCTTCCCCGAAGCCTGATCCTCACCCGTCCCCTAATCCTAACCCGTACGCTGACACTAACCCGCGCCCTCACACGTACGCTCCCCCTAAAGCGTTGTCGTGCCCTCACCTGGACCCTAAACCGTCCCCGTCCGCTAACCCTAACCCTAGCCCGAACCCTAACCCGAACACTTCCCCGAAGCCTGAACCTCACCCGTCACCTAATCCTAACCCGTACGCTGACACTAACCCGTGCCCTCACACGTACGCTCCCCCTAAAGCGTTGTCGTACCCTCACCTGGACCCTAAACCGTCCCTGTCCCCTAAACCTAACCCTAGCCCGAACCCTAACCCTAACCCTTCCCCGAAGCCTGACCCTCACCCGTCCCCTAATCCTAACCCGTACGCTGACACTAACCCGCGCCCTCACACGTACGCTCCCCCTAAAGCGTTGTCGTGCCCTCAACTGGACCCTAAACCATCCCCCTCCCCTAACCCTAACCCTAGCCCGAACCCTAACCCTAACCCTTCCCCGAAGCCAGACCCTCGCCCGTCCCCTAATCCTAACCCGTACGCTGACACTAACTCACGCCCTCACACGTATGCTCCCCCTAAAGCGTTATCGTGCCCTCACCTGGACCCTAAACCGTCCCCGTCCCCTAACCCTAACCCTAGCCCAAACCCTAACCCTAACTCTTCCCCGAAGCCTGACCCTCACCCGTCCCCTAATCCTAACCCGTACGCTGACACTAACCCGCGCCCTCACATGTACGCTCCCCCTAAAGCGTTGTCGTGCCCTCACCTGGACCCTAAACCGTCCCCGTCTGCTAACCCTAACCCTAGCCCGAACTCTAACCCGAACACTTCCCCGAAGCCTGACCCTCACCCGTCCCCTAATCCTAACGCGTACGCTGACACTAACCCGCGCCCTCACACTTACGCTCCCCCTAAAGCCTTGTCGTGCCCTCTCCTGGACCCTAAACCGTCCCCGTCCCCTAACCCTAACCCTAGCCCGAACCCTAAACCTAACCCTTCCCCGAAGCCTGACCCTCACCCGTCCCTTAATCCTAACCCGTACGCTGACACTAACCCGCGCCCTCACACGTACGCTCCCCCTAAAGCGTTGTCGTGCCCTCACCTGACCCTAAACCGTCACCGTCCCCTAACCCTAACTCTAGCCCGAACCCTAACCCTAACCCTTCCCCGAAGCCTGACCCTCACCCGTCCCCTAATCCTAACCCGTACGCTGACACTAACCCGCGCCCTCACACGTACGCTCCCCCTAAAGCGTTGTCGTGCCCTCACCTGGACCCTAAACCGTCCCCGTCCCCTAACCCTAACCCTAGCCCGAACCCTAACCCTAACCCTTCCCCGAAGCCTGACCCTCACCCGTCCCCTAATCCTAACCCGTACGCTGACACTAACCCGCGCCCTCATACGTACGCTCCCCCTAAAGCGTTGTCGTGCCCTCACCTGGACCCTAAACCGTCCGCGTCCGCTAACCCTAAACCTAGCCCGAACCCTAACCCTAACACTTCCCCGAAGCCTGAACCTCACCCGTCCCCTAATCCTAACGCGTACGCTGACACTAATCCGCGCCCTCACACGTACGCTCCCCCTAAAGCGTTGTCGTGCCCTCACCTGGACCCTAAACCGTCCCCGTCCCCTAACCCTAACCCTAGCCCGAACCCTAACACTAAGCCTTCCCCGAAGCCTGACCCTCACCCGTCCCCTAATCCTAACCCGTACGCTGACACTAACCCGCGCCCTCACACGTACGCTCCCCCTAAAGCGTTGTCGTGCCCTCACCTGGACCCTAAATCGTCCCCGTCCCCTAACCCTAACCCTAGCCCGAACCCTAAACCTAACCCTTCCCCGAAGCCTGACCCTCACCCGTCCCCTAATCCTAACCCGTACACTGACAGTAACCTGCGCCCTCACACGTACGCTCCCCCTAAAGCGTTGTCGTACCCTCACCTGGACCCTAAACCGTCCCCGTCCCCTAACCCTAACCCTAGGCCAAACCCTAACCCTAACCCTTCCCCGAAGCCTGACCCTCACCCGTCCCCTAATCCTAACCCGTACGCTGACACTAACCCGCGCCCTCACACGTACACTCCCCCTAAAGCGTTGTCGTGCCCTCACCTGACCCTAAACCGTCACCGTCCCCTAACCCTAACTCTAGCCCGAACCCTAACCCTAACCCTTCCCCGAAGCCTGACCCTCACCCGACCCCTAATCCTAACCCATACGCTGACACTAACCCGCGCCCTCACACGTACGCTCCCCCTAAAGCGTTGTCGTACCCTCACCTGGACCCTAAACCGTCCCCGTCCCCTAACCCTAAACTTAGCCCGAACCCTAACCCTAACCCTTCCCCGAAGCCTGACCCTCACCCGTCCCCTAATCCTATCCCGTACGCTGACACTAACCCGCGTTCTCACACGTATGCTCCCCCTAAAGCGTTGTCGTGCCCTCACCTGGACCCTAAACCTTCCCCGTCCCCTAACCCTAACCCTAGCCCAAACCCTAACCCTAACCCTTCCCCGAAGCCTGACCCTAACCCGTCCCCTAATCCTAACCCGTACGCTGACACTAACCCGCGCCCTCACACGTATGCTCCCCCTAAAGCGTTGTCGTACCCTCACCTGGACCCTAAACCGTCCCCGTCCCCTAACCCTAACCCTAGCCCGAACCCTAACCCTAACCCTTCCCCGAAGCCTGACCCTCACCCGTCCCCTAATCCTAACCCGTATGCTGACACTAACCCGCGCCCTCACATGTACGCTCACCCTAAAGCGTTGTCGTACCCTCACCTGGACCCTAAACCGTCCCCGTCCCCTAACCCTAACCCTAGCCCGAAACCTAACCCTAACCCTTCCCCGAAGCCTGACCCTCACCCGTCCCCTAATCCTAACCCGTACGCTGACACTATCCCGCGCCCTCACATGTACGATCCCCCTAAAGCGTTGTCGTGCCCTCACCTGACCCTAAACCGTCCCCGTCCCCTAACCCTAACCCTAGCCCGAACCCTAACCCTAACCCTTCCCCGAAGCCTGACCCTCACCCGTCCCCTAATCCTAACCCGTATGCTGACAGTAACCCGCGCCCTCACATGTACGCTCACCCTAAAGCGTTGTCGTACCCTCACCTGGACCCTAAACCGTCCCCGTCCCCTAAAGCTAACCCTAGCCCGAAACCTAACCCTAACCCTTCACCGAAGCCTGACCCTCACCCGTCCCCTAATCCTAACCCGTACGCTGACACTAACCCGCGCCCTCACACGTACGCTCCCCCTACAGCGTTGTCGTGCCCTCACCTGGACCCTAAACCGTCCCCGTCCCCTAACCCTAACCCTAGCCCGAACGCTAACCCTAACCCTTCCCCGAAGCCTGACCCTCACCCGTCCCCTAATCCTAACCCGTATGCTGACACTAACCCGCGCCCTCACACGTACGCTCCCCTTAAAGCGTTGTCGTGCCCTCACCTGGACCATAAACCGTCCCCGTCCCCTAACCCTAACCCTAGCCCGAACCCTAACCCTTCCCCGAAGCCTGACCCTCACCCGTCCCCTAATCCTAACACGTACGCTGACACTAACCCGCGCCCTCACACGTACGCTCCCCCTAAAGCGTTCTCGTGCCCTCAGCTGGACCCTAAACCGTCCCCGTCCCCTCACCCTAACCCTAGTCCGAACCGTAACCCTAACACTTCCCCGAAGCCTGACCCTCACCCGTCCCCTAATCTTAACCCGTACGCTGACACTAACCCACGCCCTCTCACGTACGCTCCCCCTAAAGCGTTGTCGTACCCTCACCTGGACCCTAAACCGTCCCCGTCCCCTAACCCTAACCCTAGCCCGAACCCTAACCCTAACCCTTCCCCGAAGCCTGACCCTCACACGTCCCTTAATCCTAACCCGTACGCTGACACTAACCCGCGCCCTCACACGTACGCTCCCCCTAAAGCGTTGTCGTACCCTCACCTGGACCCTAAACCGTCCCCGTCCCCTAACCCTAACCCTAGCCCGAACTCTAACCCTAACCCTTCCCCGAAGCCTGACCCTCACCCGTCCCCTAATCCTAACCCGTATGCTGACACTAACCTGCGCCCTCACATGTACGCTCCACCTAAAGCGTTGTCGTGCCCTTACCTGGACCCTAAACCGTCCCCGTCCCCTAACCCTAACCCTAGCCCGAACCCTAAACCTACCCTTCCCCGAAACCTGACCCTCACCCGTCCCCTAATCCTAAACCGTACGGTGACACTAACCCGCGCCCTCACACGTACGCTCCCCCTAAAGAGTTGTCGTACCCTCACCTGGACCCTAAACCGTCCCCGTCCCCTAACCCTAACCCTAGCCCGAACCCTAACCCCAACCCTTCCCCGAAGCCTGACCCTCACCCGTCCCCTAATCCTAACCCGTACGCTGAAACTAACCCGCGCCCTCACACGTACGCTCCCCCTAAAGCGTTGTCGTGCCCTCACCTGGACCCTAAACCGTCCCCGTCCCCTAACCCTAACCCTAGCCCGAACCCTAACCCTAACCCTTCCCCGAAGCCTGACCCTCACCCGTCCCCTAATCCTAACCCGTACGCTGACACTAACCCGCGCCCTCACACGTACGCTCCCCCTAAAGCGTTGTCGTGCCCTCACCTGGACCCTAAACCGTCCCCGTCCTCTAACCCTAACCCTAGCCCGAACCCTAACCCTAACACTTCCCCGAAGCCTGAACCTCACCCGTCCCCTAATCCTAACGCGTACGCTGACACTAATCCGCGCCCTCACACGTACGCTCCCCCTAAAGCGTTGTCGTGCCCTCACCTGGACCCTAAACCGTACCCGTCCGCTAACCCTAACCCTAGCCCGAACCCTAACCCGAACACTTCCCCGAAGCCTGACCCTCACCCGTCCCCTAATCCTAACCCGTACACTGACAGTAACCTGCGCCCTCACACGTACGCTCCCCCTAAAGCGTTGTCGTACCCTCACCTGGAGCCTAAACCGTCCCCGTCCCCTAACCCTAACCCTAGGCCAAACCCTAACCCTAAACCTTCCCCGAAGCCTGACCCTCACCCGTCCCCTAATCCTAACCCGTACGCTGACACTAACCCGCGCCCTCACACGTACGCTCCACCTAAAGCGTTGTCGTGCCCTCACCTGACCCTAAACCGTCACCGTTCCCTAACCCTAACTCTAGCCCGAACCCTAACCCTAACCCTTCCCCGAAGCCTGACCCTCACCCGTCCCCTAATCCTAACCCGTACGCTGACACTAACCCGCGCCCTCACACGTACGCTCCCCCTAAAGCGTTGTCGTGCCCTCACCTGGACCCTAAACCGTCCCCGTCCCCTAACCCTAACCCTAGCCCGAACCCTAACCCTAACCTGTCCCCGAAGCCTGACCCTCACCCGTCCCCTAATCCTAACCCGTACGCTGACACTAACCCGCGCCCTCACACGTACGCTCCCCCTAAAGCGTTGTCGTGCCCTCACCTGGACCCTAAACCGTCCGCGTCCGCTAACCCTAAACCTAGCCCGAACCCTAACACTAACACTTCCCCGAAGCCTGAACCTCACCCGTCCCCTAATCCTAACCCGTACGCTGACACTAACCCGCGCCCTCACACGTATGCTCCCCCTAAAGCGTTGTCGTGCCCTCACCTGACCCTAAACTGTCACCGTCCCCTAACCCTAACTCTAGCCCGAACCCTAACCCTAACCCTTCCCCGAAGCCTGACCCTCACCCGACCCCTAATCCTAACCAGTACGCTGACACTAACCCGCGCCCTCACACGTACGCTCCCCCTAAAGCGTTGTCGTACCCTCACCTGGACCCTAAACCGTCCCCGTCCCCTAACCCTAAACTTAGCCCGAACCCTAACCCTAACACTTCCCCGAAGCCTGACCCTCACCCGTCCCCTAATCCTATCCCGTACGCTGACACTAACCCGCGCCCTCACACGTATGCTCCCCCTAAAGCGTTGTCGTGCCCTCACCTGGACCCTAAACCGTCCCCGTCCCCTAACCCTAACCCTAGCCCAAACCCTAACCCTAACCCTTCCCCGAAGCCTGACCCTCACCCGTCCCCTAATCCTAACCCGTACGCTGACACTAACCCGCGCCCTCACATGTACGCTCCCCCTAAAGCGTTGTCGTGCCGTCACCTGGACCCTAAACCGTCCCCGTCCGCTAACCCTAACCCTAGCCCGAACCTTAACCCGAACACTTCCCCGAAGCCTGACCCTCACCCGTCCCCTAATCCTAACCCGTACGCTGACACTAACCCGCGCCCTCACACGTACGCTCCCCATAAAGCGTTGTCGTACACTCACCTGGACCCTAAACCGTCCCCGTCCCCGTCCCCTAACCCTAGCCCGAACCCTAACCCTAACCCTTCCCCGAAACCTGACCCTCACCCGTCCCCTAATCCTAACCCGTACGCTGAAACTAACACACGCCGTCACACGTACACTCCCCCTAAAGCGTTGTCGTACCCTCAACTGGACCCTAAACCGTCCCCGTCCCCTAACCCTAACCCTAGCCCGAAACCTAACCCTAACCCTTCCCCGAAGCCTGACCCTCACCCGTCCCCTAATCCTAACCCGTACGCTGACACTATCCCGTGCCCTCACATGTACGATCCCCCTAAAGCGTTGGCGTGCCATCACCTGACCCTAAACCGTCCCCGTCCCCTAACCCTAACCCTAGCCCGAACCCTAACCCTAACCCTTCCCCGAAGCCTGACCCTCACCCGTCCCCTAATCCTAACCCGTATGCTGAGAGTAACCCGCGCCCTCACATGTACGCTCACCCTAAAGCGTTGTCGTACCCTCACCTGGACCCTAAACCGTCCCCGTCCCCTAAACCTAACCCTAGCCCGAAACCTAACCCTAACCCTTCCCCGAAGCCTGACCCTCACCCGTCCCCTAATCCTAACCCGTACGCTGACACTAACCCGCGCCCTCACACGTACGCTCCCCCTAAAGCGTTGTCGTGCCCTCAGCTGGACCCTAAACCGTCCCCGTCCCCTAACCCTAACCCTAGCCCGAACCCTAACCCTAACCCTTCCCCGAAGCCTGACCCTCACCCGTCCCTTAATCCGAACCCGTACCCTGACACTAACCCGCGCCCTCACACGTACGCTCCCCCTACAGCGTTGTCGTGCCCTCACCTGGACCCTAAAGCGTCCCCGTCCCCTAACCCTAGCCCGAACCTTAACCCTAACCCTTCCCCGAAGCCTGACCCTCACCCGTCCCCTAATCCTAACCCGTATGCTGACACTAACCCGCGCCCTCACACGTACGCTCCCCTTAAAGCGTTGTCGTGCCCTCACCTGGACCATAAACCGTCCCCGTCCCCTAACCCTAACCCTAGCCCGAACCCTAACCCTTCCCCGAAGCCTGACCCTCACCCGTCCCCTAATCCTAACACGTACGCTGACACTAACCCGCGCCCTCACACGTACGCTCCCCCTAAAGCGTTGTCGTGCCCTCAGCTGGACCCTAAACCGTCCCCGTCCCCTCACCCTAACCCTAGTCCGAACCCTAACCCTAACACTTCCCCGAAGCCTGACCCTCACCCGTCCCCTAACCTTAACCCGTACGCTGACACTAACCCACGCCCTCTCACGTACGCTCCCCCTAAAGCGTTGTCGTACCCTCACCTGGACCCTAAACCGTCCCCGTCCCCTAACCCTAACGCTAGCCCGAACTCTAACCCTAACCCTTCCCCGAAGCCTGACCCTCACCCGTCCCCTAATCCTAACCCGTATGCTGACACTAACCCGCGCCCTCACATGTACGCTCCACCTAAAGCGTTGTCGTGCCCTCACCTGGACCCTAAACCGTCCCCATCCCCTAACCCTAACCCTAGCCCGAACCCTAAACCTAACCCTTCCCCGAAACCTGACCCTCACCCGTCCCCTAATCCTAAACCGTACGGTGACACTAACCCGCGCCCTCACACGTATGCTCCCCCTAAAGAGTTGTCGTACCCTCACCTGGACCCTAAACCGTCCCCGTCCCCTAACCGTAACCCTAGCCCGAACCCTAACCCCAACCCTTCCCCGAAGCCTGACCCTCACCCGTCCCCTAATCCTAACCCGTACGCTGACACTAACCCGCGCCCTCACACGTACGCTCCCCCTAAAGCGTTGTCGTGCCCTCACCTGGACCCTAAACCGTCCCCGTCCCCTAACCCTAACCCTAGCCCGAACCCTAACCCTAACCCTTCCCCGAAGCCTGACCCTCACCCGTCCCCTAATCCTAACCCGTACGCTGACACTAACCCGCGCCCTCACACGTACGCTCCCCCTAAAGCGTTGTCGTGCCCTCACCTGGACCCTAAACCGTACCCGTCCGCTAACCCTAACCCTAGCCGAACCCTAACCCGAACACTTCCCCGAAGCCTGACCCTCACCCGTCCCCTAATCCTAACCCGTACACTGACAGTAACCTGCGCCCTCACACGTACGCTCCCCCTAAAGCGTTGTCGTACCCTCACCTGGACCCTAAACCGTCCCCGTCCCCTAACCCTAACCCTAGGCCAAACCCTAACCCTAAACCTTCCCCGAAGCCTGACCCTCACCCGTCCCCTAATCCTAACCCGTACGCTGACACTAACCCGCGCCCTCACACGTACGCTCCCCCTAAATCGTTGTCGTGCCCTCACCTGACCCTAAACCGTCACCGTCCCCTAACCCTAACTCTAGCCCGAACCCTAACCCTAACCCTTCCCCGAAGCCTGACCCTCACCCGTCCCCTAATCCTAACCCGTACGCTGACACTAACCCGCGCCCTCACACGTACGCTCCCCCTAAAGCGTTGTCGTGCCCTCACCTGGACCCTAAACCGTCCCCGTCCCCTAACCCTAACCCTAGCCCGAACCCTAACCCTAACCCTTCCCCGAAGCCTGACCCTCACCCGTCCCCTAATCCTAACCCGTACGCTGACACTAATCCGCGCCCTCACACGTACGCTCCCCCTAAAGAGTTGTCGTGCCCTCACCTGGACCCTAAACCGTCCCCGTCCCCTAACCCTAACCCTAGCCCGAACCCTAACCCTAACCCTTCCCCGAAGCCTGACCCTCACCCGTCCCCTAATCCTAACCCGTACGCTGACACTAATCCGCGCCCTCACACGTACGCTCCCCCTAAATCGTTGTCGTGCCCTCACCTGGACCCTAAACCGTCCCCGTCCCCTAACCCTAACCCTAGGCCAAACCCTAACCCTAAACCTTCCCCGAAGCCTGACCCTCACCCGTCCCCTAATCCTAACCCGTACGCTGACACTAACCCGCGCCCTCACACGTACGCTCCCCCTAAATCGTTGTCGTGCCCTCACCTGACCCTAAACCGTCACCGTCCCCTAACCCTAACTCTAGCCCGAACCCTAACCCTAACCCTTCCCCGAAGCCTGACCCTCACCCGTCCCCTAATCCTAACCCGTACGCTGACACTAACCCGCGCCCTCACACGTACGCTCCCCCTAAAGCGTTGTCGTGCCCTCACCTGGACCCTAAACCGTCCCCGTCCCCTAACCCTAACCCTAGCCCGAACCCTAACCCTAACCCTTCCCCGAAGCCTGAACCTCACCCGTCCCCTAATCCTAACGCGTACGCTGACACTAATCCGCGCCCTCACACGTACGCTCCCCCTAAAGAGTTGTCGTGCCCTCACCTGGACCCTAAACCGTCCCCGTCCCCTAACCCTAACCCTAGCCCGAACCCTAACCCTAACCCTTCCCCGAAGCCTGACCCTCACCCGTCCCCTAATCCTAACCCGTACGCTGACACTAACCCGCGCCCTCACACGTACGCTCCCCCTAAAGCGTTGTCGTGCCCTCACCTGGACCCTAAACCGTCCCCGTCCTCTAACCCTAACCCTAGCCCGAACCCTAACCCTAACACTTCCCCGAAGCCTGAACCTCACCCGTCCCCTAATCCTAACGCGTACGCTGACACTAATCCGCGCCCTCACACGTACGCTCCCCCTAAAGCGTTGTCGTGCCCTCACCTGGACCCTAAACCGTACCCGTCCGCTAACCCTAACCCTAGCCCGAACCCTAACCCGAACACTTCCCCGAAGCCTGACCCTCACCCGTCCCCTAATCCTAACCCGTACACTGACAGTAACCTGCGCCCTCACACGTACGCTCCCCCTAAAGCGTTGTCGTACCCTCACCTGGACCCTAAACCGTCCCCGTCCCCTAACCCTAACCCTAGGCCAAACCCTAACCCTAAACCTTCCCCGAAGCCTGACCCTCACCCGTCCCCTAATCCTAACCCGTACGCTGACACTAACCCGCGCCCTCACACGTACGCTCCCCCTAAAGCGTTGTCGTGCCCTCACCTGACCCTAAACCGTCACCGTTCCCTAACCCTAACTCTAGCCCGAACCCTAACCCTAACCCTTCCCCGAAGCCTGACCCTCACCCGTCCCCTAATCCTAACCCGTACGCTGACACTAACCCGCGCCCTCACACGTACGCTCCCCCTAAAGCGTTGTCGTGCCCTCACCTGGACCCTAAACCGTCCCCGTCCCCTAACCCTAACCCTAGCCCGAACCCTAACCCTAACCCGTCCCCGAAGCCTGACCCTCACCCGTCCCCTAATCCTAACCCGTACGCTGACACTAACCCGCGCCCTCACACGTACGCTCCCCCTAAAGCGTTGTCGTGCCCTCACCTGGACCCTAAACCGTCCGCGTCCGCTAACCCTAAACCTAGCCCGAACCCTAACACTAACACTTCCCCGAAGCCTGAACCTCACCCGTCCCCTAATCCTAACGCGTACGCTGACACTAACCCGCGCCCTCACACGTATGCTCCCCCTAAAGCGTTGTCGTGCCCTCACCTGACCCTAAACTGTCACCGTCCCCTAACCCTAACTCTAGCCCGAACCCTAACCCTAACCCTTCCCCGAAGCCTGACCCTCACCCGACCCCTAATCCTAACCAGTACGCTGACACTAACCCGCGCCCTCACACGTACGCTCCCCCTAAAGCGTTGTCGTACCCTCACCTGGACCCTAAACCGTCCCCGTCCCCTAACCCTAAACTTAGCCCGAACCCTAACCCTAACCCTTCCCCGAAGCCTGACCCTCACCCGTCCCCTAATCCTATCCCGTACGCTGACACTAACCCGCGCCCTCACACATATGCTCCCCCTAAAGCGTTGTCGTGCCCTCACCTGGACCCTAAACCGTCCCCGTCCCCTAACCCTAACCCTAGCCCAAACCCTAACCCTAACCCTTCCCCGAAGCCTGACCCTCACCCGTCCCCTAATCCTAACCCGTACGCTGACACTAACCCGCGCCCTCACATGTACGCTCCCCCTAAAGCGTTGTCGTGCCGTCACCTGGACCCTAAACCGTCCCCGTCCGCTAACCCTAACCCTAGCCCGAACCTTAACCCGAACACTTCCCCGAAGCCTGACCCTCACCCGTCCCCTAATCCTAACCCGTACGCTGACACTAACCCGCGCCCTCACACGTACGCTCCCCATAAAGCGTTGTTGTACACTCACCTGGACCCTAAACCGTCCCCGTCCCCTAACCCTAACCCTAGCCCGAACCCTAACCCTAACCCTTCCCCGAAACCTGACCCTCACCCGTCCCCTAATCCTAACCCGTACGCTGAAACTAACACACGCCGTCACACGTACACTCCCCCTAAAGCGTTGTCGTACCCTCAACTGGACCCTAAACCGTCCCCGTCCCCTAACCCTAACCCTAGCCCGAAACCTAACCCTAACCCTTCCCCGAAGCCTGACCCTCACCCGTCCCCTAATCCTAACCGGTACGCTGACACTATCCCGTGCCCTCACATGTACGATCCCCCTAAAGCGTTGTCGTGCCATCACCTGACCCTAAACCGTCCCCGTCCCCTAACCCTAACCCTAGCCCGAACCCTAACCCTAACCCTTCCCCGAAGCCTGACCCTCACCCGTCCCCTAATCCTAACCCGTATGCTGACAGTAACCCGCGCCCTCACATGTACGCTCACCCTAAAGCGTTGTCGTACCCTCACCTGGACCCTAAACCGTCCCCGTCCCCTAAACCTAACCCTAGCCCGAAACCTAACCCTAACCCTTCCCCGAAGCCTGACCCTCACCCGTCCCCTAATCCTAACCCGTACGCTGACACTAACCCGCGCCCTCACACGTACGCTCCCCCTAAAGCGTTGTCGTGCCCTCAGCTGGACCCTAAACCGTCCCCGTCCCCTAACCCTAACCCTAGCCCGAACCCTAACCCTAACCCTTCCCCGAAGCCTGACCCTCACCCGTCCCTTAATCCGAACCCGTACCCTGACACTAACCCGCGCCCTCACACGTACGCTCCCCCTACAGCGTTGTCGTGCCCTCACCTGGACCCTAAAGCGTCCCCGTCCCCTAACCCTAACCCTAGCCCGAACCTTAACCCTAACCCTTCCCCGAAGCCTGACCCTCACCCGTCCCCTAATCCTAACCCGTATGCTGACACTAACCCGCGCCCTCACACGTACGCTCCCCTTAAAGCGTTGTCGTGCCCTCACCTGGACCATAAACCGTCCCCGTCCCCTAACCCTAACCCTAGCCCGAACCCTAACCCTTCCCCGAAGCCTGACCCTCACCCGTCCCCTAATCCTAACACGTACGCTGACACTAACCCGCGCCCTCACACGTACGCTCCCCCTAAAGCGTTGTCGTGCCCTCAGCTGGACCCTAAACCGTCCCCGTCCCCTCACCCTAACCCTAGTCCGAACCCTAACCCTAACACTTCCCCGAAGCCTGACCCTCACCCGTCCCCTAACCTTAACCCGTACGCTGACACTAACCCACGCCCTCTCACGTACGCTCCCCCTAAAGCGTTTTCGTACCCTCACCTGGACCCTAAACCGTCCCCGTCCCCTAACCCTAACCCTAGCCCGAACTCTAACCCTAACCCTTCCCCGAAGCCTGACCCTCACCCGTCCCCTAATCCTAACCCGTATGCTGACACTAACCCGCGCCCTCACATGTACGCTCCACCTAAAGCGTTGTCGTGCCCTCACCTGGACCCTAAACCGTCCCCGTCCCCTAACCCTAACCCTAGCCCGAACCCTAAACCTAACCCTTCCCCGAAACCTGAACCTCACCCGTCCCCTAATCGTAAACCGTACGGTGAAACTAACCCGCGCCCTCACACGTACGCTCCCCCTAAAGAGTTGTCGTACCCTCACCTGGACCCTAAACCGTCCCCGTCCCCTAACCGTAACCCTAGCCCGAACCCTAACCCCAACCCTTCCCCGAAGCCTGACCCTCACCCGTCCCCTAATCCTAACCCGTACGCTGACACTAACCCGCGCCCTCACACGTACGCTCCCCCTAAAGCGTTGTCGTGCCCTCACCTGGACCCTAAACCGTCCCCGTCCCCTAACCCTAACCCTAGCCCGAACCCTAACCCTAACCCTTCCCCGAAGCCTGACCCTCACCCGTCCCCTAATCCTAACCCGTACGCTGACACTAACCCGCGCCCTCACACGTACGCTCCCCCTAAAGCGTTGTCGTGCCCTCACCTGGACCCTAAAACGTACCCGTCCGCTAACCCTAACCCTAGCCGAACCCTAACCCGAACACTTCCCCGAAGCCTGACCCTCACCCGTCCCCTAATCCTAACCCGTACACTGACAGTAACCTGCGCCCTCACACGTACGCTCCCCCTAAAGCGTTGTCGTACCCTCACCTGGACCCTAAACCGTCCCCGTCCCCTAACCCTAACCCTAGGCCAAACCCTAACACTAAACCTTCCCCGAAGCCTGACCCTCACCCGTCCCCTAATCCTAACCCGTACGCTGACACTAACCCGCGCCCTCACACGTACGCTCCCCCTAAATCGTTGTCGTGCCCTCACCTGACCCTAAACCGTCACCGTCCCCTAACCCTAACTCTAGCCCGAACCCTAACCCTAACCCTTCCCCGAAGCCTGACCCTCACCCGACCCCTAATCCTAACCCGTACGCTGACACTAAGCCGCGCCCTCACACGTACGCTCCCCCTAAAGCGTTGTCGTACCCTCACCTGGACCCTAAACCGTCCCCGTCCCCTAACCCTAAGCTTAGCCCGAACCCTAACCCTAACCCTTCCCCGAAGCCTGACCCTCACCCGTCCCCTAATCCTATCCCGTACGCTGACACTAACCCGCGCCCTCACACGTATGCTCCCCCTAAAGCGTTGTCGTGCCCTCACCTGGACCCTAAACCGTCCCCGTCCCCTAACCCTAACCCTAGCCCAAACCCTAACCCTAACCCTTCCCCGAAGCCTGACCCTCACCCTTCCCCTAATCCTAACCCGTACGCTGACACTAACCCGCGCCCTCACATGTACGCTCCCCCTAAAGCGTTGTCGTGCCGTCACCTGGACCCTAAACCGTCCCCGTCCGCTAACCCTAACCCTAGCCCGAACCTTAACCCGAACACTTCCCCGAAGCCTGACCCTCACCCGTCCCCTAATCCTAACCCATACGCTGACACTAACCCGCGCCCTCACACGTACGCTCCCCATAAAGCGTTGTCGTACACTCACCTGGACCCTAAACCGTCCCCGTCCCCTAACCCTAACCCTAGCCCGAACCCTAACCCTAACCCTTCCCCGAAACCTGACCCTCACCCGTCCCCTAATCCTAACCCGTACGCTGAAACTAACACACGCCGTCACACGTACACTCCCCCTAAAGCGTTGTCGTACCCTCAACTGGACCCTAAACCGTCCCCGTCCACTAACCCTAACCCTAGCCCGAAACCTAACCCTAACCCTTCCCCGAAGCCTGACCCTCACCCGTCCCCTAATCCTAACCCGTACGCTGACACTAACACGCGCCCTCACACGTACGCTCCCCCTAAAGAGTTGTCGTGCCCTGAGCTGGACCCTAAACCGTCCCCGTCCCCTAACCCTAACCCTAGCCCGAACCCTAACCCTAACACTTCCCCGAAGCCTGACCCTCACCCGTCCCTTAATCCGAACCCGTACCCTGACACTAACCAGCGCCCTCACACGTACGCTCCCCCTACAGCGTTGTCGTGCCCTCACCTGGACCCTAAACCGTCCCCGTCCCCTAACCCTAACCCTAGCCCAAACCCTAACCCTAACCCTTCCCCGAAGCCTGATCCTCACCCGTCCCCTAATCCTAACCCGTACGCTGACACTAACCCGCGCCCTCACACGTACGCTCCCCCTAAAGCGTTGTCGTGCCCTCACCTGGACCCTAAACCGTCCCCGTCCGCTAACCCTAACCCTAGCCCGAACCCTAACCCGAACACTTCCCCGAAGCCTGAACCTCACCCGTCACCTAATCCTAACCCGTACGCTGACACTAACCCGTGCCCTCACACGTACGCTCCCCCTAAAGCGTTGTCGTACCCTCACCTGGACCCTAAACCGTCCCTGTCCCCTAAACCTAACCCTAGCCCGAACCCTAACCCTAACACTTCCCCGAAGCCTGACCCTCACCCGTCCCCTAATCCTAACCCGTACGCTGACACTAACCCGCGCCCTCACACGTACGCTCCCCCTAAAGCGTTGTCGTGCCCTCAACTGGACCCTAAACCATCCCCGTCCCCTAACCCTAACCCTAGCCCGAACCCTAACCCTAACCCTTCCCCGAAGCCAGACACTCGCCCGTCCCCTAATCCTAACCCGTACGCTGACACTAACTCACGCCCTCACACGTATGCTCCCCCTAAAACGTTATCGTGCCCTCACCTGGACCCTAAACCGTCCCCGTCCCCTAACCCTAACCCTAGCCCGAACCCTAACCCTAACCCTTCCCCGAAGCCTGACCCTCACCCGTCCCCTAATCCTAACCCGTACGCTGACACTAACCCGCGCCCTCACACGTACGCTCCCCCTAAAGCGTTGTCGTAACCTCACCTGGACCCTAAACCGTCCCCGTCCGCTAACCCTAACCCTAGCCCGAACCCTAACCCGAACACTTCCCCGAAGCCTGACCCTCACCCGTCCCCTAATCCTAACGCGTACGCTGACACTAACCCGCGCCCTCACACGTACGCTCCCCCTAAAGCGTTGTCGTGCCCTCAGCTGGACCCTAAACCGTCCCCGTCCCCTAACCCTAACCCTAGCCCGAACCCTAACCCTAACCCTTCCCCGAAGCCTGACCCTTACCCGTCCCCTAATCCTAAACCGTACGCTGACACTAACCCGCGCCCTCACACTTACGCTCCTCCTAAAGCGTTGTCGTGCCCTCACCTGGACCCTAAACCGTCCCCGTCCCCTAACCCTAACCCTAGCCCGAACCCTAACCCTAACCCTTCCCCGAAGCCTGACCCTCACTCGTCCCCTAATCCTAACCCGTACGCTGACACTAACCCGTGCCCTCACACGTACGCTCCCCCTAAAGCGTTGTCGTACCCTCACCTGGACCCTAAACCGTCCCCGTCCCCTAAACCTAACCCTAGCCCGAACCCTAACCCTAACCCTTCCCCGAAGCCTGACCCTCACCCGTCCCCTAATCCTAACCCGTACGCTGACAATAACCCGCGCCCTCACACATACGCTCCCCCTAAAGCCTTGTCGTGCCCTCTCCTGGACCCTAAACCGTCCCCGTCCCCTAACCCTAACCCTAGCCCGAACCCTAACCCTAACCCTTCCCCGAAGCCTGACCCTCACCCGTCCCCTAATCCTAACCTGTACGCTGACACTAACCCGCGGACTCACACGTACGCTCCCCCTAAAGCGTTGTCGTACCCTCACCTGGACCCTAAACCGTCCCCGTCCCCTAACCCTAACCCTAGGCCAAACCCTAACCCTAAACCTTCCCCGAAGCCTGACCCTCACCCGTCCCCTAATCCTAACCCGTACGCTGACACTAACCCGCGCTCTCACACGTACGCTCCCCCTAAAGCGTTGTCGTGCCCTCACCTGACCCTAAACCGTCCCCGTACCCTAACCCTAACCCTAGCCCGAACCCTAACCCTAACCCTTCCCCGAAGCCTGACACTCACCCGTCCCCTAATCCTAACCCGTACGCTGACACTAACCCGCGCCCTCACCCGTACGCTCCCCCTAAAGCGTTGTCGTACCCTCACCTGGACCCTAAACCGTCCCCGTCCCCTAAACCTAACCCTAGCCCTAACCCTAACCCTAACTCTTCCCCGAAGCCTGACCCTCACCCGTCCCCTAATCCTAACCCGTACGCTGACACTAACCCACGCCCTCACACGTACGATCCCCCTAAAGCGTTGTCGTGCCCTCACCTGGACCCTAAACCGTCCCTGTCCCCTAACCCTAACCCTAGCCCGAACCCTAACCCTAACCCTTCCCCGAAGCCTGACCCTCACCCGTCCCCTAATCCTAACCCGTACGCTGACACTAACCCGCGCCCTCACACGTACGCTCCCCCTAAAGTGTTGTCGTACCCTCACCTGGACCCTAAACCGTCCCCGTCCCCTAACCCTAACCCTAGCCCGAACCCTAACCCTAACCGTTCCCCGAAGCCTGACCCTCACCCGTCCCCTAATCCTAACCCGTACGCTGACACTAACCCGCGCCCTCACACGTACGCTCCCCCTAAAGCGTTGTTGTACCCTCACCTGGACCCTAAACCGTCCCCGTCCCCTAACCCTAACTCTAGCCCGAACACTAACCCGAACACTTCCCCGAAGCCTGACCATCACCCGTCCCCTAATCCTAACCCGTACGCTGACACTAACCCGCGCCCTCACACGTAAGCTCCCCCTAAAGCGTTGTCGTGCCCTCACCTGGACCCTAAACCGTCCCCGTCCGCTAACCCTAACCCTAGCCCGAACCCTAACCCGAACACTTCCCCGAAGCCTGACCCTCACCCGTCCCCTAATCCTAACGTGTACGCTGACACTAACCCGCGCCCTCACACTTACGCTCCCCCTAAAGCGTTGTCGTGCCCTCACCTGGACCCTAAACCGTCCCCGTCCCCTAACCCTAACCCTAGCCCGAACCCTAACCCTAACCCTTCCCCGAAGCCTGACCCTTACCCGTCCCCTAATCCTAAACCGTACGCTGACACTAACCCGCGCCCTCACACGTACGCTCCCCCTAAAGCGTTGTCGTGCCCTCACCTGGACCCTAAACCGTCCCCGTCCCCTAACCCTAACCCTAGCCGGAAGCCTAACCCTAACCCTTCCCCGAAGCCTGACCCTCACTCGTCCCCTAATCCTAACCCGTACGCTGACACTAACCCGTGCCCTCACACGTACGCTCCCCCTAAAGCGTTGTCGTACCCTCACCTGGACCCTAAACCGTCCCCGTCCCCTAAACCTAACCCTAGCCCGAACCCTAACCCTAACCCTTCCCCGAAGCCTGACCCTCACCCGTCCCCTAATCCTAACCCGTACGCTGACAATAACCCGCGCCCTCACACATACGCTCCCCCTAAAGCCTTGTCGTGCCCTCTCCTGGACCCTAAACCGTCCCCGTCCCCTAACCCTAACCCTAGCCCGAACCCTAACCCTAACCCTTCCCCGAAGCCTGACCCTCACCCGTCCCCTAATCCTAACCTGTACGCTGACACTAACCCGCGGCCTCAAACGTATGCTCCCCCTAAAGCGTTGTCGTACCCTCACCTGGACCCTAAACCGTCCCCGTCCCCTAACCCTAACCCTAGGCCAAACCCTAACCCTAAACCTTCCCCGAAGCCTGACCCTCACCCGTCCCCTAATCCGAACCCGTACGCTGACACTAACCCGCGCTCTCACACGTACGCTCCCCCTAAAGCGTTGTCGTGCCCTCACCTGACCCTAAACCGTCCCCGTACCCTAACCCTAACCCTAGCCCGAACCCTAACCCTAACCCTTCCCCGAAGCCTGACCCTCACCCGTCCCCTAATCCTAACCCGTACGCTGACACTAACCCGCGCCCTCACACGTACGCTCCCCCTAAAGCGTTGTCGTACCCTCACCTGGACCCTAAACCGTCCCCGTCCCCTAAACCTAACCCTAGCCCGAACCCTAACCCTAACCCTTCCCCGAAGCCTGACCCTCACCCGTCCCCTAATCCTAACCCGTACGCTGACACTAACCCACGCCCTCACACGTACGCTCCCCCTAAAGCGTTGTCGTGCCCTCACCTGGACCCTAAACCGTCCCCGTCCCCTAATGCTAACCCTAGCCCGAACCCTAACCCTAACCCTTCCCCGAAGCCTGACCCTCACCCGTCCCCTAATCCTAACCCGTACGCTGACACTAACCCGCGCCCTCACACGTACGCTCCCCCTAAAGCGTTGTCGTACCCTCACCTGGACCCTAAACCGTCCCCGTCCCCTAACCCTAACCCTAGCCCGAACCCTAACCCTAACCCTTCCCCGAAGCCTGACCCTCACCCGTCCCCTAATCCTAACCCGTACGCTGACACTAACCCGCGCCCTCACACGTACGCTCCCCCTAAAGCGTTGTTGTACCCTCACCTGGACCCTAAACCGTCCCCGTCCCCTAACCCTAACTCTAGCCCGAACACTAACCCGAACACTTCCCCGAAGCCTGACCCTCACCCGTCCCCTAATCCTAACCCGTACGCTGACACTAACCCGCGCCCTCACACGTAAGCTCCCCCTAAAGCGTTGTCGTGCCCTCACCTGGACCCTAAACCGTCCCCGTCCGCTAACCCTAACCCTAGCCCGAACCCTAACCCGAACACTTCCCCGAAGCCTGACCCTCACCCGTCCCCTAATCCTAACGCGTACGCTGACACTAACCCGCGCCCTCACACTTACGCTCCCCCTAAAGCGTTGTCGTGCCCTCACCTGGACCCTAAACCGTCCCCGTCCCCTAACCCTAACCCTAGCCCGAACCCTAACCCTAACCCTTCCCCGAAGCCTGACACTCACCCGTCCCCTAATCCTAACCCGTACGCTGACACTAACCCGCGCCCTCACACGTACGCTCCCCCTAAAGCGTTGTCGTGCCCTCACCTGGACCCTAAACCGTCCCCGTCCCCTAACCCTAACCCTAGCCCGAAGCCTAACCCTAACCCTTCCCCGAAGCCTGACCCTCACTCGTCCCCTAATCCTAACCCGTACGCTGACACTAACCCGTGCCCTCACACGTACGCTCCCCCTAAAGCGTTGTCGTACCCTCACCTGGACCCTAAACCGTCCCCGTCCCCTAAACCTAACCCTAGCCCGAACCCTAACCCTAACCCTTCCCCGAAGCCTGACCCTCACCCGTCCCCTAATCCTAACCCGTACGCTGACAATAACCCGCGCCCTCACACATACGCTCCCCCTAAAGCCTTGTCGTGCCCTCTCCTGGACCCTAAACCGTCCCCGTCCCCTAACCCTAACCCTAGCCCGAACCCTAACCCTAACCCTTCCCCGAAGCCTGACCCTCACCCGTCCCCTAATCCTAACCTGTACGCTGACACTAACCCGCGGCCTCAAACGTATGCTCCCCCTAAAGCGTTGTCGTACCCTCACCTGGACCCTAAACCGTCCCCGTCCCCTAACCCTAACCCTAGGCCAAACCTTAACCCTAAACCTTCCCCGAAGCCTGACCCTCACCCGTCCCCTAATCCTAAACCGTACGCTGACAATAACCCACGCTCTCACACGTACGCTCCCCCTAAAGCGTTGTCGTGCCCTCACCTGGACCCTAAACCGTCCCCGTCCCCTAACCCTAACCCTAGCCCGAACCCTAACCCTAACCCTTCCCCGAAGCCTGACCCTCACCGTCCCCTAATCTTAACCCGTACGCTGACACTAACCCGCGCCCTCACACGTACGCTCCCCCTAAAGCGTTGTCGTGCCCTCACCTGGACCCTAAACCGTCCCCGTCCCCTAACCCTAACCCTAGCCCGAACTCTAACCCTAACCCTTCCCCGAAGCCTGACCCTCACGTGTCCCCTAATCCTAACCCGTACGCTGACACTAACCCGCGCCCTCACACGTACGCTCCCCCTAAAGCGTTGTCGTACCCTCACCTGGACCCTAAACCGTCCCCGTCCCCTAACCCTAACCCTAGCCCGAACCCTAACCCTAACCCTTCCCCGAAGCCTGACCCTTACCCGTCCCCTAATCCTAAACCGTACGCTGACACTAACCCGCGCCCTCACACGTACGCTCCCCCTAAAGCGTTGTCGTGCCCTCACCTGGACCCTAAACCGTCCCCATCCCCTAACCCTAACCCTAGCCCGAAGCCTAACCCTAACCCTTCCCCGAAGCCTGACCCTCACTCGTCCCCTAATCCTAACCCGTACGCTGACACTAACCCGTGCCCTCACACGTACGCTCCCCCTAAAGCGTTGTCGTGCCCTCACCTGACCCTAAACCGTCCCCGTACCCTAACCCTAACCCTAGCCCGAACCCTAACCCTAACCCTTCCCCGAAGCCTGACCCTCACCCGTCCCCTAATCCTAACCCGTACGCTGACACTAACCCACGCCCTCACACGTACGCTCCCCCTAAAGCGTTGTCGTGCCCTCACCTGGACCCTAAACCGTCCCTGTCCCCTAATGCTAACCCTAGCCCGAACCCTAACCCTAACCCTTCCCCGAAGCCTGACCCTCACCCGTCCCCTAATCCTAACCCGTACGCTGACACTAACCCACGCCCTCACACGTACGCTCCCCCTAAAGCGTTGTCGTGCCCTCACCTGGACCCTAAACCGTCCCTGTCCCCAAATGCTAACCCTAGCCCGAACCCTAACCCTAACCCTTCCCCGAAGCCTGACCCTCACCCGTCCCCTAATCCTAACCCGTACGCTGACACTAATCCGCGCCCTCACACGTACGCTCCCCCTAAAGAGTTGTCGTGCCCTCACCTGGACCCTAAACCGTCCCCGTCCCCTAACCCTAACCCTAGCCCGAACCCTAACCCTAACCCTTCCCCGAAGCCTGACCCTCACCCGTCCCCTAATCCTAACCCGTACGCTGACACTAACCCGCGCCCTCACACGTACGCTCCCCCTAAAGCGTTGTCGTGCCCTCACCTGGACCCTAAACCGTCCCCGTCCTCTAACCCTAACCCTAGCCCGAACCCTAACCCTAACACTTCCCCGAAGCCTGAACCTCACCCGTCCCCTAATCCTAACGCGTACGCTGACACTAATCCGCGCCCTCACACGTACGCTCCCCCTAAAGCGTTGTCGTGCCCTCACCTGGACCCTAAACCGTACCCGTCCGCTAACCCTAACCCTAGCCCGAACCCTAACCCGAACACTTCCCCGAAGCCTGACCCTCACCCGTCCCCTAATCCTAACCCGTACACTGACAGTAACCTGCGCCCTCACACGTACGCTCCCCCTAAAGCGTTGTCGTACCCTCACCTGGACCCTAAACCGTCCCCGTCCCCTAACCCTAACCCTAGGCCAAACCCTAACCCTAAACCTTCCCCGAAGCCTGACCCTCACCCGTCCCCTAATCCTAACCCGTACGCTGACACTAACCCGCGCCCTCACACGTACGCTCCCCCTAAAGCGTTGTCGTGCCCTCACCTGACCCTAAACCGTCACCGTTCCCTAACCCTAACTCTAGCCCGAACCCTAACCCTAACCCTTCCCCGAAGCCTGACCCTCACCCGTCCCCTAATCCTAACCCGTACGCTGACACTAACCCGCGCCCTCACACGTACGCTCCCCCTAAAGCGTTGTCGTGCCCTCACCTGGACCCTAAACCGTCCCCGTCCCCTAACCCTAACCCTAGCCCGAACCCTAACCCTAACCCGTCCCCGAAGCCTGACCCTCACCCGTCCCCTAATCCTAACCCGTACGCTGACACTAACCCGCGCCCTCACACGTACGCTCCCCCTAAAGCGTTGTCGTGCCCTCACCTGGACCCTAAACCGTCCGCGTCCGCTAACCCTAAACCTAGCCCGAACCCTAACACTAACACTTCCCCGAAGCCTGAACCTCACCCGTCCCCTAATCCTAACGCGTACGCTGACACTAACCCGCGCCCTCACACGTATGCTCCCCCTAAAGCGTTGTCGTGCCCTCACCTGACCCTAAACTGTCACCGTCCCCTAACCCTAACTCTAGCCCGAACCCTAACCCTAACCCTTCCCCGAAGCCTGACCCTCACCCGACCCCTAATCCTAACCAGTACGCTGACACTAACCCGCGCCCTCACACGTACGCTCCCCCTAAAGCGTTGTCGTACCCTCACCTGGACCCTAAACCGTCCCCGTCCCCTAACCCTAAACTTAGCCCGAACCCTAACCCTAACCCTTCCCCGAAGCCTGACCCTCACCCGTCCCCTAATCCTATCCCGTACGCTGACACTAACCCGCGCCCTCACACATATGCTCCCCCTAAAGCGTTGTCGTGCCCTCACCTGGACCCTAAACCGTCCCCGTCCCCTAACCCTAACCCTAGCCCAAACCCTAACCCTAACCCTTCCCCGAAGCCTGACCCTCACCCGTCCCCTAATCCTAACCCGTACGCTGACACTAACCCGCGCCCTCACATGTACGCTCCCCCTAAAGCGTTGTCGTGCCGTCACCTGGACCCTAAACCGTCCCCGTCCGCTAACCCTAACCCTAGCCCGAACCTTAACCCGAACACTTCCCCGAAGCCTGACCCTCACCCGTCCCCTAATCCTAACCCGTACGCTGACACTAACCCGCGCCCTCACACGTACGCTCCCCATAAAGCGTTGTTGTACACTCACCTGGACCCTAAACCGTCCCCGTCCCCTAACCCTAACCCTAGCCCGAACCCTAACCCTAACCCTTCCCCGAAACCTGACCCTCACCCGTCCCCTAATCCTAACCCGTACGCTGAAACTAACACACGCCGTCACACGTACACTCCCCCTAAAGCGTTGTCGTACCCTCAACTGGACCCTAAACCGTCCCCGTCCCCTAACCCTAACCCTAGCCCGAAACCTAACCCTAACCCTTCCCCGAAGCCTGACCCTCACCCGTCCCCTAATCCTAACCGGTACGCTGACACTATCCCGTGCCCTCACATGTACGATCCCCCTAAAGCGTTGTCGTGCCATCACCTGACCCTAAACCGTCCCCGTCCCCTAACCCTAACCCTAGCCCGAACCCTAACCCTAACCCTTCCCCGAAGCCTGACCCTCACCCGTCCCCTAATCCTAACCCGTATGCTGACAGTAACCCGCGCCCTCACATGTACGCTCACCCTAAAGCGTTGTCGTACCCTCACCTGGACCCTAAACCGTCCCCGTCCCCTAAACCTAACCCTAGCCCGAAACCTAACCCTAACCCTTCCCCGAAGCCTGACCCTCACCCGTCCCCTAATCCTAACCCGTACGCTGACACTAACCCGCGCCCTCACACGTACGCTCCCCCTAAAGCGTTGTCGTGCCCTCAGCTGGACCCTAAACCGTCCCCGTCCCCTAACCCTAACCCTAGCCCGAACCCTAACCCTAACCCTTCCCCGAAGCCTGACCCTCACCCGTCCCTTAATCCGAACCCGTACCCTGACACTAACCCGCGCCCTCACACGTACGCTCCCCCTACAGCGTTGTCGTGCCCTCACCTGGACCCTAAAGCGTCCCCGTCCCCTAACCCTAACCCTAGCCCGAACCTTAACCCTAACCCTTCCCCGAAGCCTGACCCTCACCCGTCCCCTAATCCTAACCCGTATGCTGACACTAACCCGCGCCCTCACACGTACGCTCCCCTTAAAGCGTTGTCGTGCCCTCACCTGGACCATAAACCGTCCCCGTCCCCTAACCCTAACCCTAGCCCGAACCCTAACCCTTCCCCGAAGCCTGACCCTCACCCGTCCCCTAATCCTAACACGTACGCTGACACTAACCCGCGCCCTCACACGTACGCTCCCCCTAAAGCGTTGTCGTGCCCTCAGCTGGACCCTAAACCGTCCCCGTCCCCTCACCCTAACCCTAGTCCGAACCCTAACCCTAACACTTCCCCGAAGCCTGACCCTCACCCGTCCCCTAACCTTAACCCGTACGCTGACACTAACCCACGCCCTCTCACGTACGCTCCCCCTAAAGCGTTGTCGTACCCTCACCTGGACCCTAAACCGTCCCCGTCCCCTAACCCTAACCCTAGCCCGAACTCTAACCCTAACCCTTCCCCGAAGCCTGACCCTCACCCGTCCCCTAATCCTAACCCGTATGCTGACACTAACCCGCGCCCTCACATGTACGCTCCACCTAAAGCGTTGTCGTGCCCTCACCTGGACCCTAAACCGTCCCCGTCCCCTAACCCTAACCCTAGCCCGAACCCTAAACCTAACCCTTCCCCGAAACCTGAACCTCACCCGTCCCCTAATCGTAAACCGTACGGTGAAACTAACCCGCGCCCTCACACGTACGCTCCCCCTAAAGAGTTGTCGTACCCTCACCTGGACCCTAAACCGTCCCCGTCCCCTAACCGTAACCCTAGCCCGAACCCTAACCCCAACCCTTCCCCGAAGCCTGACCCTCACCCGTCCCCTAATCCTAACCCGTACGCTGACACTAACCCGCGCCCTCACACGTACGCTCCCCCTAAAGCGTTGTCGTGCCCTCACCTGGACCCTAAACCGTCCCCGTCCCCTAACCCTAACCCTAGCCCGAACCCTAACCCTAACCCTTCCCCGAAGCCTGACCCTCACCCGTCCCCTAATCCTAACCCGTACGCTGACACTAACCCGCGCCCTCACACGTACGCTCCCCCTAAAGCGTTGTCGTGCCCTCACCTGGACCCTAAACCGTACCCGTCCGCTAACCCTAACCCTAGCCGAACCCTAACCCGAACACTTCCCCGAAGCCTGACCCTCACCCGTCCCCTAATCCTAACCCGTACACTGACAGTAACCTGCGCCCTCACACGTACGCTCCCCCTAAAGCGTTGTCGTACCCTCACCTGGACCCTAAACCGTCCCCGTCCCCTAACCCTAACCCTAGGCCAAACCCTAACACTAAACCTTCCCCGAAGCCTGACCCTCACCCGTCCCCTAATCCTAACCCGTACGCTGACACTAACCCGCGCCCTCACACGTACGCTCCCCCTAAATCGTTGTCGTGCCCTCACCTGACCCTAAACCGTCACCGTCCCCTAACCCTAACTCTAGCCCGAACCCTAACCCTAACCCTTCCCCGAAGCCTGACCCTCACCCGACCCCTAATCCTAACCCGTACGCTGACACTAAGCCGCGCCCTCACACGTACGCTCCCCCTAAAGCGTTGTCGTACCCTCACCTGGACCCTAAACCGTCCCCGTCCCCTAACCCTAAGCTTAGCCCGAACCCTAACCCTAACCCTTCCCCGAAGCCTGACCCTCACCCGTCCCCTAATCCTATCCCGTACGCTGACACTAACCCGCGCCCTCACACGTATGCTCCCCCTAAAGCGTTGTCGTGCCCTCACCTGGACCCTAAACCGTCCCCGTCCCCTAACCCTAACCCTAGCCCAAACCCTAACCCTAACCCTTCCCCGAAGCCTGACCCTCACCCTTCCCCTAATCCTAACCCGTACGCTGACACTAACCCGCGCCCTCACATGTACGCTCCCCCTAAAGCGTTGTCGTGCCGTCACCTGGACCCTAAACCGTCCCCGTCCGCTAACCCTAACCCTAGCCCGAACCTTAACCCGAACACTTCCCCGAAGCCTGACCCTCACCCGTCCCCTAATCCTAACCCATACGCTGACACTAACCCGCGCCCTCACACGTACGCTCCCCATAAAGCGTTGTCGTACACTCACCTGGACCCTAAACCGTCCCCGTCCCCTAACCCTAACCCTAGCCCGAACCCTAACCCTAACCCTTCCCCGAAACCTGACCCTCACCCGTCCCCTAATCCTAACCCGTACGCTGAAACTAACACACGCCGTCACACGTACACTCCCCCTAAAGCGTTGTCGTACCCTCAACTGGACCCTAAACCGTCCCCGTCCACTAACCCTAACCCTAGCCCGAAACCTAACCCTAACCCTTCCCCGAAGCCTGACCCTCACCCGTCCCCTAATCCTAACCCGTACGCTGACACTAACACGCGCCCTCACACGTACGCTCCCCCTAAAGAGTTGTCGTGCCCTGAGCTGGACCCTAAACCGTCCCCGTCCCCTAACCCTAACCCTAGCCCGAACCCTAACCCTAACACTTCCCCGAAGCCTGACCCTCACCCGTCCCTTAATCCGAACCCGTACCCTGACACTAACCAGCGCCCTCACACGTACGCTCCCCCTACAGCGTTGTCGTGCCCTCACCTGGACCCTAAACCGTCCCCGTCCCCTAACCCTAACCCTAGCCCAAACCCTAACCCTAACACTTCCCCGAAGCCTGATCCTCACCCGTCCCCTAATCCTAACCCGTACGCTGACACTAACCCGCGCCCTCACACGTACGCTCCCCCTAAAGCGTTGTCGTGCCCTCACCTGGACCCTAAACCGTCCCCGTCCGCTAACCCTAACCCTAGCCCGAACCCTAACCCGAACACTTCCCCGAAGCCTGAACCTCACCCGTCACCTAATCCTAACCCGTACGCTGACACTAACCCGTGCCCTCACACGTACGCTCCCCCTAAAGCGTTGTCGTACCCTCACCTGGACCCTAAACCGTCCCTGTCCCCTAAACCTAACCCTAGCCCGAACCCTAACCCTAACACTTCCCCGAAGCCTGACCCTCACCCGTCCCCTAATCCTAACCCGTACGCTGACACTAACCCGCGCCCTCACACGTACGCTCCCCCTAAAGCGTTGTCGTGCCCTCAACTGGACCCTAAACCATCCCCGTCCCCTAACCCTAACCCTAGCCCGAACCCTAACCCTAACCCTTCCCCGAAGCCAGACACTCGCCCGTCCCCTAATCCTAACCCGTACGCTGACACTAACTCACGCCCTCACACGTATGCTCCCCCTAAAACGTTATCGTGCCCTCACCTGGACCCTAAACCGTCCCCGTCCCCTAACCCTAACCCTAGCCCGAACCCTAACCCTAACCCTTCCCCGAAGCCTGACCCTCACCCGTCCCCTAATCCTAACCCGTACGCTGACACTAACCCGCGCCCTCACACGTACGCTCCCCCTAAAGCGTTGTCGTAACCTCACCTGGACCCTAAACCGTCCCCGTCCGCTAACCCTAACCCTAGCCCGAACCCTAACCCGAACACTTCCCCGAAGCCTGACCCTCACCCGTCCCCTAATCCTAACGCGTACGCTGACACTAACCCGCGCCCTCACACGTACGCTCCCCCTAAAGCGTTGTCGTGCCCTCAGCTGGACCCTAAACCGTCCCCGTCCCCTAACCCTAACCCTAGCCCGAACCCTAACCCTAACCCTTCCCCGAAGCCTGACCCTTACCCGTCCCCTAATCCTAAACCGTACGCTGACACTAACCCGCGCCCTCACACTTACGCTCCTCCTAAAGCGTTGTCGTGCCCTCACCTGGACCCTAAACCGTCCCCGTCCCCTAACCCTAACCCTAGCCCGAACCCTAACCCTAACCCTTCCCCGAAGCCTGACCCTCACTCGTCCCCTAATCCTAACCCGTACGCTGACACTAACCCGTGCCCTCACACGTACGCTCCCCCTAAAGCGTTGTCGTACCCTCACCTGGACCCTAAACCGTCCCCGTCCCCTAAACCTAACCCTAGCCCGAACCCTAACCCTAACCCTTCCCCGAAGCCTGACCCTCACCCGTCCCCTAATCCTAACCCGTACGCTGACAATAACCCGCGCCCTCACACATACGCTCCCCCTAAAGCCTTGTCGTGCCCTCTCCTGGACCCTAAACCGTCCCCGTCCCCTAACCCTAACCCTAGCCCGAACCCTAACCCTAACCCTTCCCCGAAGCCTGACCCTCACCCGTCCCCTAATCCTAACCTGTACGCTGACACTAACCCGCGGACTCACACGTACGCTCCCCCTAAAGCGTTGTCGTACCCTCACCTGGACCCTAAACCGTCCCCGTCCCCTAACCCTAACCCTAGGCCAAACCCTAACCCTAAACCTTCCCCGAAGCCTGACCCTCACCCGTCCCCTAATCCTAACCCGTACGCTGACACTAACCCGCGCTCTCACACGTACGCTCCCCCTAAAGCGTTGTCGTGCCCTCACCTGACCCTAAACCGTCCCCGTACCCTAACCCTAACCCTAGCCCGAACCCTAACCCTAACCCTTCCCCGAAGCCTGACACTCACCCGTCCCCTAATCCTAACCCGTACGCTGACACTAACCCGCGCCCTCACCCGTACGCTCCCCCTAAAGCGTTGTCGTACCCTCACCTGGACCCTAAACCGTCCCCGTCCCCTAAACCTAACCCTAGCCCGAACCCTAACCCTAACTCTTCCCCGAAGCCTGACCCTCACCCGTCCCCTAATCCTAACCCGTACGCTGACACTAACCCACGCCCTCACACGTACGATCCCCCTAAAGCGTTGTCGTGCCCTCACCTGGACCCTAAACCGTCCCTGTCCCCTAACCCTAACCCTAGCCCGAACCCTAACCCTAACCCTTCCCCGAAGCCTGACCCTCACCCGTCCCCTAATCCTAACCCGTACGCTGACACTAACCCGCGCCCTCACACGTACGCTCCCCCTAAAGTGTTGTCGTACCCTCACCTGGACCCTAAACCGTCCCCGTCCCCTAACCCTAACCCTAGCCCGAACCCTAACCCTAACCGTTCCCCGAAGCCTGACCCTCACCCGTCCCCTAATCCTAACCCGTACGCTGACACTAACCCGCGCCCTCACACGTACGCTCCCCCTAAAGCGTTGTTGTACCCTCACCTGGACCCTAAACCGTCCCCGTCCCCTAACCCTAACTCTAGCCCGAACACTAACCCGAACACTTCCCCGAAGCCTGACCATCACCCGTCCCCTAATCCTAACCCGTACGCTGACACTAACCCGCGCCCTCACACGTAAGCTCCCCCTAAAGCGTTGTCGTGCCCTCACCTGGACCCTAAACCGTCCCCGTCCGCTAACCCTAACCCTAGCCCGAACCCTAACCCGAACACTTCCCCGAAGCCTGACCCTCACCCGTCCCCTAATCCTAACGTGTACGCTGACACTAACCCGCGCCCTCACACTTACGCTCCCCCTAAAGCGTTGTCGTGCCCTCACCTGGACCCTAAACCGTCCCCGTCCCCTAACCCTAACCCTAGCCCGAACCCTAACCCTAACCCTTCCCCGAAGCCTGACCCTTACCCGTCCCCTAATCCTAAACCGTACGCTGACACTAACCCGCGCCCTCACACGTACGCTCCCCCTAAAGCGTTGTCGTGCCCTCACCTGGACCCTAAACCGTCCCCGTCCCCTAACCCTAACCCTAGCCGGAAGCCTAACCCTAACCCTTCCCCGAAGCCTGACCCTCACTCGTCCCCTAATCCTAACCCGTACGCTGACACTAACCCGTGCCCTCACACGTACGCTCCCCCTAAAGCGTTGTCGTACCCTCACCTGGACCCTAAACCGTCCCCGTCCCCTAAACCTAACCCTAGCCCGAACCCTAACCCTAACCCTTCCCCGAAGCCTGACCCTCACCCGTCCCGTAATCCTAACCCGTACGCTGACAATAACCCGCGCCCTCACACATACGCTCCCCCTAAAGCCTTGTCGTGCCCTCTCCTGGACCCTAAACCGTCCCCGTCCCCTAACCCTAACCCTAGCCCGAACCCTAACCCTAACCCTTCCCCGAAGCCTGACCCTCACCCGTCCCCTAATCCTAACCTGTACGCTGACACTAACCCGCGGCCTCAAACGTATGCTCCCCCTAAAGCGTTGTCGTACCCTCACCTGGACCCTAAACCGTCCCCGTCCCCTAACCCTAACCCTAGGCCAAACCCTAACCCTAAACCTTCCCCGAAGCCTGACCCTCACCCGTCCCCTAATCCGAACCCGTACGCTGACACTAACCCGCGCTCTCACACGTACGCTCCCCCTAAAGCGTTGTCGTGCCCTCACCTGACCCTAAACCGTCCCCGTACCCTAACCCTAACCCTAGCCCGAACCCTAACCCTAACCCTTCCCCGAAGCCTGACCCTCACCCGTCCCCTAATCCTAACCCGTACGCTGACACTAACCCGCGCCCTCACACGTACGCTCCCCCTAAAGCGTTGTCGTACCCTCACCTGGACCCTAAACCGTCCCCGTCCCCTAAACCTAACCCTAGCCCGAACCCTAACCCTAACCCTTCCCCGAAGCCTGACCCTCACCCGTCCCCTAATCCTAACCCGTACGCTGACACTAACCCACGCCCTCACACGTACGCTCCCCCTAAAGCGTTGTCGTGCCCTCACCTGGACCCTAAACCGTCCCCGTCCCCTAATGCTAACCCTAGCCCGAACCCTAACCCTAACCCTTCCCCGAAGCCTGACCCTCACCCGTCCCCTAATCCTAACCCGTACGCTGACACTAACCCGCGCCCTCACACGTACGCTCCCCCTAAAGCGTTGTCGTACCCTCACCTGGACCCTAAACCGTCCCCGTCCCCTAACCCTAACCCTAGCCCGAACCCTAACCCTAACCCTTCCCCGAAGCCTGACCCTCACCCGTCCCCTAATCCTAACCCGTACGCTGACACTAACCCGCGCCCTCACACGTACGCTCCCCCTAAAGCGTTGTTGTACCCTCACCTGGACCCTAAATCGTCCCCGTCCCCTAACCCTAACTCTAGCCCGAACACTAACCCGAACACTTCCCCGAAGCCTGACCCTCACCCGTCCCCTAATCCTAACCCGTACGCTGACACTAACCCGCGCCCTCACACGTAAGCTCCCCCTAAAGCGTTGTCGTGCCCTCACCTGGACCCTAAACCGTCCCCGTCCGCTAACCCTAACCCTAGCCCGAACCCTAACCCGAACACTTCCCCGAAGCCTGACCCTCACCCGTCCCCTAATCCTAACGCGTACGCTGACACTAACCCGCGCCCTCACACTTACGCTCCCCCTAAAGCGTTGTCGTGCCCTCACCTGGACCCTAAACCGTCCCCGTCCCCTAACCCTAACCCTAGCCCGAACCCTAACCCTAACCCTTCCCCGAAGCCTGACACTCACCCGTCCCCTAATCCTAACCCGTACGCTGACACTAACCCGCGCCCTCACACGTACGCTCCCCCTAAAGCGTTGTCGTGCCCTCACCTGGACCCTAAACCGTCCCCGTCCCCTAACCCTAACCCTAGCCCGAAGCCTAACCCTAACCCTTCCCCGAAGCCTGACCCTCACTCGTCCCCTAATCCTAACCCGTACGCTGACACTAACCCGTGCCCTCACACGTACGCTACCCCTAAAGCGTTGTCGTACCCTCACCTGGACCCTAAACCGTCCCCGTCCCCTAAACCTAACCCTAGCCCGAACCCTAACCCTAACCCTTCCCCGAAGCCTGACCCTCACCCGTCCCCTAATCCTAACCCGTACGCTGACAATAACCCGCGCCCTCACACATACGCTCCCCCTAAAGCCTTGTCGTGCCCTCTCCTGGACCCTAAACCGTCCCCGTCCCCTAACCCTAACCCTAGCCCGAACCCTAACCCTAACCCTTCCCCGAAGCCTGACCCTCACCCGTCCCCTAATCCTAACCTGTACGCTGACACTAACCCGCGGCCTCAAACGTATGCTCCCCCTAAAGCGTTGTCGTACCCTCACCTGGACCCTAAACCGTCCCCGTCCCCTAACCCTAACCCTAGGCCAAACCTTAACCCTAAACCTTCCCCGAAGCCTGACCCTCACCCGTCCCCTAATCCTAAACCGTACGCTGACAATAACCCACGCTCTCACACGTACGCTCCCCCTAAAGCGTTGTCGTGCCCTCACCTGGACCCTAAACCGTCCCCGTCCCCTAACCCTAACCCTAGCCCGAACCCTAACCCTAACCCTTCCCCGAAGCCTGACCCTCACCGTCCCCTAATCTTAACCCGTACGCTGACACTAACCCGCGCCCTCACACGTACGCTCCCCCTAAAGCGTTGTCGTGCCCTCACCTGGACCCTAAACCGTCCCCGTCCCCTAACCCTAACCCTAGCCCGAACTCTAACCCTAACCCTTCCCCGAAGCCTGACCCTCACGTGTCCCCTAATCCTAACCCGTACGCTGACACTAACCCGCGCCCTCACACGTACGCTCCCCCTAAAGCGTTGTCGTACCCTCACCTGGACCCTAAACCGTCCCCGTCCCCTAACCCTAACCCTAGCCCGAACCCTAACCCTAACCCTTCCCCGAAGCCTGACCCTTACCCGTCCCCTAATCCTAAACCGTACGCTGACACTAACCCGCGCCCTCACACGTACGCTCCCCCTAAAGCGTTGTCGTGCCCTCACCTGGACCCTAAACCGTCCCCATCCCCTAACCCTAACCCTAGCCCGAAGCCTAACCCTAACCCTTCCCCGAAGCCTGACCCTCACTCGTCCCCTAATCCTAACCCGTACGCTGACACTAACCCGTGCCCTCACACGTACGCTCCCCCTAAAGCGTTGTCGTGCCCTCACCTGACCCTAAACCGTCCCCGTACCCTAACCCTAACCCTAGCCCGAACCCTAACCCTAACCCTTCCCCGAAGCCTGACCCTCACCCGTCCCCTAATCCTAACCCGTACGCTGACACTAACCCACGCCCTCACACGTACGCTCCCCCTAAAGCGTTGTCGTGCCCTCACCTGGACCCTAAACCGTCCCTGTCCCCTAATGCTAACCCTAGCCCGAACCCTAACCCTAACCCTTCCCCGAAGCCTGACCCTCACCCGTCCCCTAATCCTAACCCGTACGCTGACACTAACCCACGCCCTCACACGTACGCTCCCCCTAAAGCGTTGTCGTGCCCTCACCTGGACCCTAAACCGTCCCTGTCCCCAAATGCTAACCCTAGCCCGAACCCTAACCCTAACCCTTCCCCGAAGCCTGACCCTCACCCGTCCCCTAATCCTAACCCGTACGCTGACACTAACCCGCGCCCTCACACGTACGCTCCCCCTAAAGCGTTGTCGTACCCTCACCTGGACCCTAAACCGTCCCCGTCCCCTAACCCTAACCCTAGCCCGAACCCTAACCCTAACCCTTCCCCGAAGCCTGACCCTCACCCGTCCCCTAATCCTAACCCGTACGCTGACACTAACCCGCGCCCTCACACGTACGCTCCCCCTAAAGCGTTGTCGTACCCTCACCTGGACCCTAAACCGTCCCCGTCCCCTAACCCTAACCCTAGCCCGAACACTAACCCGAACACTTCCCCGAAGCCTGACCATCACCCGTCCCCTAATCCTAAACCGTACGCTGACAATAACCCACGCCCTCACACGTACGCTCCCCCTAAAGCGTTGTCGTGCCCTCACCTGGACCCTAAACCGTCCCCGTCCCCTAACCCTAACCCCAGCCCGAACCCTAACCCTAACACTTCCCCGAAGCCTGACCCTCACCCATCCCCTAATCCTAACCCGTACGCTGACACTAACCCGCGCCCTCACACGTACGCTCCCCCTAAAGCGTTGTCGTGCCCTCACCTGGACCCTAAACCGTCCCCGTCCCCTAACCCTAACCCTAGCCCAAACCCTAACCCTAACCATTCCCCGAAGCCTGACCCTAACCCGTCCCCTAATCCTAACACGTACGCTGACACTAACCTGCGCCCTCACAAGTAGGCTCCCCCTAAAGCGTTGTCGTGCCCTCACCTGGACCCTAAACCGTCCCCGTCCCCTAACCCTAACCCTAGCCCGAACCCTAAACCTAAACCTTCCCCGAAGCCTGACCCTCACCCGTCCCCTAATCCTAACCCGTACGCTGACACTAACCCACGCCCTCACACGTACGTTCCCCCTAAAGCGTTGTCGTGCCCTCACCTGGACCCTAAACCGTCCCCGTCCCCTAACCCTAACCCTAGCCCGAACCCTAACCCTAACCCTTCCCCGAAGCCTGACCCTCACCCGTCCCCTAATCCTAACCCGTACGCTGACACTAACCCGCGCCCTCACACGTATGCTTCCCCTAAAGCGTTGTCGTGCCTTCACCTGGACCCTAAACCGTCCCCGTCCCCTAACCATAACCCTAGCCCGAACCCTAACCCTAACCCTTCCCCGAAGCCTGACCCTCACCGTCCCCTAATCTTAACCCGTACGCTGACACTAACCCTCGCCCTCACACGTACGCTCCCCCTAAAGCGTTGTCGTACCCTCACCTGGACCCTAAACCGTCCCCGTCCCCTAACCCTAACCCTAGCCCGAACCCGAACCCTAACCCTTCCCCGAAGCCTGACCCTCACCCGTCCCCTAATCCTAACCTGTACGCTGACACTATCCCGCGCCCTCACACGTACGCTCCCCCTAAAGCGTTGTCGTACCCTCACCTGGACCCTAAACCGTCCCCGTCCCCTAACCCTAACCCTAGCCCGAACCCTAACCCTAACACTTCCCCGAAGCCTGACCCTCAACCGTCACCTAATCCTAACCGGTACGCTGACACTAACCCGTGCCCTCACATGTACGCTCCCCCTAAAGAGTTGTCGTACCCTCACCTGGACCCTAAACCGTCCCTGTCCCCTAACCCTAACCCTAGCCCGAACCCTAACCCTAACCCTTCCCCGAAGCCTGACCCTCACCCGTCCCCTAATCCTAACCCGTACGCTGACACTAACCCGCGCCCTCACACGTACGCTCCCCCTAAAGCGTTGTCGTGCCCTCAACTGGACCCTAAACCGTCCCCGTCCCCTAACCCTAACCCTAGCCCGAACCCTAACCCTAACCCTTCCCCGAAGCCAGACCCTCACCCGTCCCCTAATCCTAACCCGTACGCTGACACTAACTCACGCCCTCACACGTACGCTCCCCCTAAAGCGTTGTCGTGCCCTCACCTGGACCCTAAACCGTCCCCGTCCCCTAACCCTAACCCTAGCCCAAACCCTAACCCTAACCCTTCCCCGAAGCCTGACCCTCACCCGTCCCCTAATCCTAACCCGTACGCTGACACTAACCCACGCCCTCACATGTACGCTCCCCCTAAAGCGTTGTCGTGCCCTCACCTGGACCCTAAACCGTCCCCGTCCGCTAACCCTAAACCTAGCCCGAACCCTAACCCGAACACTTCCCCGAAGCCTGACCCTCACCCGTCCCCTAATCCTAACGCGTACGCTGACACTAACCCGCGCCCTCACACTTACGCTCCCCCTAAAGCGTTGTCGTGCCCTCACCTGGACCCTAAACCGTCCCCGTCCCCTAACCCTAAAGCTAGCCCGAACCCTAACCCTAACCCTTCCCCGAAGCCTGACCCTCACCCGTCCCCTAATCCTAAACCGTACGCAGACACTAACCCGCGGCCTCACACGTACGCTCCCCCTAAAGCGTTGTCGTGCCCTCACCTGGACCCTAAACCGTCCCCGTCCCCTAACCCTAACCCTAACCCTTCCCCGAAGCCTGACCCTCACTCGTCCCCTAATCCTAACCCGTACGCTGACACTAACCCGTGCCCTCACACGTACGCTCCCCCTAAAGCGTTGTCGTACCCTCACCTGGACCCTAAACCGTCCCCGTGCCCTAAACCTAACCCTAGCCCGAACCCTAACCCTAACCCTTCCCCGAAGCCTGACCCTCACCCGTCCCCTAATCCTAACCTGTACGCTGACACTAACCTGCGCCCTCACACGTACGCTCCCCCTAAAGAGTTGTCGTGCCCTCACCTGGACCCTAAACCGTCCCCGTCCCCTAACCCTAACCCTAGCCCGAACCCTAAACCTAACCCTTCCCCGAAGCCTGACCCTCACTCGTCCCCTAATCCTAACCCGTACGCTGACACTAACCCGCGCCCTCACACGTACGCTCCCCCTAAAGCGTTGTCGTACCCTCACCTGGTCCCTAAACCTTCTCCGACCCCTAAACCTAACCCTAGCCCGAACCCTAACGCTAACCCTTCCCCGAAGCCTGACCCTCACCCGTCCCCTAATCCTAACCTGTACGCTGACACTAACCCACGCCCTCACACGTACGCTCCCCCTAAAGCATTGTCGTGCCCTCACCTGGACCCTAAACCGTCCCCGTCCCCTAACCCTAACCCTAGCCCGAACCCTAACCTTAACCCTTCCCCGAAGCCAGACCCTCACCCGTCCCCTAATCCTAACCCGTACGCTGACACTAACCCACGCCCTCACACGTACGCTCCCCCTAATGCGTTGTCGTGCCCTCACCTGGACCCTAAACCGTCCCCATCCCCTAACCCTAACCCTAGCCCGAACCCTAACCCTAACCCTTCCCCGAAGCCTGACCCTCACCCGTCCCCTAATCCTAACCCGTACGCTGACACTAACCCGCGCCCTCACATGTATGCTCCCCCTAAAGCGTTGTCGTGCCCTCACCTGGACCCTAAACCGTCCCCGTCCCCTAACCCTAACCCTAGCCCGAACCCTAAACCTAACCCTTCCCCGAAGCCTGACCCTCACCGTCCCCTAATCTTAACCCGTACGCTGACACTAACCCTCGCCCTCACACGTACGCTCCCCCTAAAGCGTTGTCGTACCCTCACCTGGACCCTAAACCGTCCCCGTCCCCTAACCCTAACCCTAGCCCGAACCCTAACACTAACCCTTCCCCGAAGCCAGACCCTCACCCGTCCCTTAATCCTAACCCGTACGCTGACACCAACTCACGCCCTCACACGTACGCTCCCCCTAAAGCGTTATCGTGCCCTCACCTGGACCCTAAACCGTCCCCGTCCCCTAACCCTAACCCTAGCCCAAACCCTAACCCTAACCCTTCCCCGAAGCATGACCCTCACCCGTCCCCTAATCCTAAGCCGTACGCTGACAATAACCCGCGCCCTCACACGTAGGCTCCCCCTAAAGCGTTGTCGTCCCTTCACCTGGACCCTAAACCGTCCCCGTCCGCTAACCCTAACCCTAGCCCGAACCCTAACCCAAACACTTCCCCGAAGCCTGACCCTCACCCGTCCCCTAATCCTAACGCGTACGCTGACACTAACCCGTGCCCTCACACTTACGCTCCCCCTAAAGCGTTGTCGTGCCCTCACCTGGACCCTAAACCGTCCCCATCCCCTAACCCTAACCCTAGCCCGAACCCTAACCCTAACCCTTCCCCGAAGCCTGACCCTCACCCGTCCCCTAATCCTAAACCGTACGCTGACACTAACCCGCGCCCTCACACGTACGCTCCCCCTAAAGCGTTGTCGTACCCTCACCTGGACCCTAAACCGTCCCCGTCCCCTAACCCTAACCCTAGCCCGAACCCTAACCCTAACCCTTCCCCGAAGCCTGACCCTCACCCGTCCCCTAATCCTAACCCGTACGCTGACACTAACCCGCGCCCTCACACGTACGCTCCCCGTAAAGCGTTGTCGTGCCCTCACCTGGACACTAAACCGTCACCGTCCCCTAAACCTAACCCTAGCCCGAACCCTAAACCTAACCCTTCCCCGAAGCCTGACCCTCACCGTCCCCTAATCTTAACCCGTACGCTGACACTAACCCTCGACCTCACACTTTCGCTCCCCCTAAAGCGTTGTCGTACCCTCACCTGGACCCTAAACCGTCCCCGTCCCCTAACCCTAACCCTAGCCCGAACCCTAACCCTAACCCTTCCCCGAAGCCTGACCCTCACCCGTCCCCTAATCCTAACCCGTACGCTGACACTAACCCGCGACCTCACACGTAGGCTCCCCCTAAAGCGTTGTCGTACCCTCACCTGGACCCTAAACCGTCCCCGTCCCCTAACCGTAACCCTAGCCCGAACCCTAACCCTAACCCTTCCCCGAAGCCTGACCCTCACCCGTCCCCTAATCTTAACCCGTACGCTGACACTAACCCGCGCCCTCACACGTACGCTCCCCGTAAAGCGTTGTCGTGCCCTCACCTGGACACTAAACCGTCACCATCCCCTAACCATAACCCTAGCCCGAACCCTAACCCTAACCCTTCCCCGAAGCCTGACCCTCACCCGTCCCCTAATCCTAACCCGTACGCTGACACTAACCCGCGCCCTCACACGTACGCGCCCCCTAAAGCGTTGTCGTACCCTCACCTAGACCCTAAACCGTCCCCGTCCCCTAACCCTAAACTTAGCCCGAACCCTAACCCTAACCCTTCCCCGAAGCCTGACCCTCACCCGTCCCCTAATCCTATCCCGAACGCTGACACTAACCCACGCCCTCAAACGTATGCTCCCCCTAAAGCGTTGTCGTGCCCTCACCTGGACCCTAAACCATCCCCGTCCCCTAACCCTAACCCTAGCCCGAACCCTAACCTAACCCTTCCCCGAAGCCTGACCCTCACCCGTCCCCTAATCCTAACCCGTACGCTGACACTAACCCGCGCCCTCACACGTACGCTCCCCATAAAGCGTTGTCGTGCCCTCACCTGGACACTAAACCGTCCCCGTCCCCTAACCCTAACCCTAGCCCGAACCCTAACCCTAACCCTTCCCCGAAGCCTGACCCTCACCCGTCCCCTAATCCTAACCCGTACGCTGACACTAACCCGCACCCTCACACGTACGCTCCCCCTAAAGCGTTCTCGTACCCTCACCTGGACCCTAAACCGTCCCCGTCTCCTAACCCTAACCCTAGCCCGAACCCTAACCCTAACACTTCCCCGAAGCCTGACCCTCACCCGTCCCCTAATCCTAACCCGTACACTGACACTAACCCGCCCCCTCACACGTACGCTCCCCCTAAAGCGTTGTCGTACCCTCACCTGGACCCTAAACCGTCCCCGTCCCCTAACCCTAACCCTAGCCCGAACCCTAACCCTAACCCTTCCCCGAAGCCTGACCCTCACCCGTCCCCTAATCCTAACCCGTACGCTGACACTAACCCGCGCCCTCACACGTACGCTCCCCCTAAAGCGTTGTCGTGCCCTCACCTGGACCTTAAACCGTCCCCGTACCCTAACCCTAACCCTAACCCGAACCCTAGCCCTAACCCTTCCCCGAAGCCAGACCCTCACCCGTCCCCTAATCCTAACCCGTACGCTGACACTAACCCACGCCCTCACACGTACGCTCCCCCTAAAGGGTTGTCGTGCCCTCACCTGGACCCTAAACCGTCCCCGTCCCCTAACCCTAACCGTAGCCCAAACCCTAACCCTAACCCTTCCCCGAAGCCTGACCCTCACCCGTCCCCTAATCCTAACCCGTACGCTGACACTAACCCGCGCCCTCACACGTACGCTCCCCCTAAAGCGTTGTCGTGCCCTCACCTGGACCCTAAACCGTCCCCGTCCCCTAACCCTAACCCTAGCCCGAACCCTAACCCTAACACTTCCCCGAAGCCTGACCCTCACCCGTCCCCTAATCCTAACCCGTACGCTGACACTAACCCGCCCCCTCACACGTACGCTCCCCCTAAAGCGTTGTCGTACCCTCACCTGGACCCTAAACCGTCCCCGTCCCCTAACCCTAACCCTAGCCCGAACCCTAACCCTAACCCTTCCCCGAAGCCTGACCCTCACCCGTCCCCTAATCCTAACCCGTACGCTGACACTAACCCGCGCCCTCACACGTACGCTCCCCCTAAAGCGCTGTCGTGCCCTCACCTGGACCCTAAACCGTCCCAGTCCCCTAACCCTAACCCTAGCCCGAACCCTAACCCTAACCCTTCCCCGAAGCCTGACACTCACCCGTCCCCTAATCCTAACCCGCACGCTGACACTAAACCGCGCCCTCACACGTACGCTCCCCCTAAAGCGTTGTCATACCCTCACCTGGACCCTAAACCGTCCCCGTCCCCTAACCCTAACCCTAGCCCAAACCCTAACCCTAACCCTTCCCCGAAGCCTGACCCTCACCCGTCCCCTAATCCTAACCCATACGCTGACACTAACCCGCGCCCTCACACGTACGCTCCCCCTAAAGCGTTGTCGTGCCCTCACCTGGACACTAAACCGTCCCCGTACCCTAACCCTAACCCTAGCCCGAACCCTAACCCTAACCCTTCCCCGAAGCCAGACACTCACCCGTCCCCTAATCCTAACCCGTACGCTGACACTAACCCACGCCCTCACACGTACGCTCCCCCTAAAGCGTTGTCGTGCCCTCACCTGGACCGTAAACCGTCCCCGTCCGCTAACCCTAACCCTAGCCCGAACCCTAACCCTAACCCTTCCCCGAAGCCTGACCCTCACCCGTCCCCTAATCCTAACCCGTACGCTGACACTAACCCGCGCCCTCACACGTACGCTCCCCCTAAAGCGTTGTCGTACCCTCACCTGGACCCTAAACCGTCCCCGTCCCCTAACCCTAACCCTAGCCCGAACCCTAACCCTAAACATTCCCCGAAGCCTGACCCTCACCCGTCCCCTAATCCTAACCCGAAAGCTGACACTAACCCGTGCCCTCACACGTACGCTCCCCCTAAAGCGTTATCGTACCATCACCTGGACCCTAAACCGTCCCCATCCCCTAACCCTAACCCTAGCCCGAACCCTAACCCTAACCCTTCCCCGAAGCCTGACCCTCACCCATCCCCTAATCCTAACACGAAAGCTGACACTAACCCGTGCCCTCACACGTACGCTCCCCCTAAAGCGTTGTCGTACCCTCACCTGGACCCTAAACCGTCCCCGTCCCCTAACCCTAAACCTAGCCCGAACCCTAAACCTAACCCTTCCCCGAAGCCTGACCCTCACCCGTCCCCTAATCCTAACCCGTACGCTGACACTAACCCGCGCCCTCAAACGTACGCTCCCCCTAAAGCGTTGTCGTGCCCTCACCTGGACCCTAAACCGTCCCCGTCCCCTAACCCTAACCCTAGCCCGAACCCTAACCCTAACCCTTCACCGAAGCCTGACCCTCACCCGTACCCTAATCCTAACCCGTACGCTGACACTAACCCGCACCCTCACACGTACGCTCCCCCTAAAGCGTTGTCGTACCCTCACCTGGACCCTAAACCGTCCCCGTCCCCTAACCCTAACCCTAGCCCGAACCCTAACCCTAACCCTTCCCCGAAGCCTGACCCTCACCCGTCCCCTAATCCTAACCCGTATGCTGACACTAACCCACGCCCTCACACGTACGCTCCCCCTAAAGCGTTGTCGTGCCCTCACCTGGACCCTAAACCGTCCCCGTCCCCTAACCCTAGCCCGAACCCTAACCCTAACCCTTCCCCGAAGCCTGACCCTCACCCGTCCCCTAATCCTAACCCGTACGCTGACACTAACCCGCACCCTCACACGTACGCTCCCCCTAAAGCGTTCTCGTACCCTCACCTGGACCCTAAACCGTCCCCGTCTCCTAACCCTAACCCTAGCCCGAACCGTAACCCTAACACTTCCCCGAAGCCTGACCCTCACCCGTCCCCTAATCCTAACCCGTATACTGACACTAACCCACCCCCTCACACGTACGCTCCCCCTAAAGCGTTGTCGTACCCTCACCTGGACCCTAAACCGTCCCCGTCCCCTAACCCTAACCCTAGCCCGAACCCTAACCCTAACCCTTCCCCGAAGCCTGACCCTCACCCGTCCCCTAATCCTAACCCGTACGCTGACACTAACCCGCGCCCTCACACGTACGCTCCCCCTAAAGCGCTGTCGTGCCCTCACCTGGACCCTAAACCGTCCCAGTCCCCTAACCCTAACCCTAGCCCGAACCCTAACCCTAACCCTTCCCCAAAGCCTGACACTAACCCGCCCCTAATCCTAACCCGTACGCTGACACTAACCCGCGCCCTCACACGTACGCTCCCCCTAAAGCGTTCTCGTACCCTCACCTGGACCCTAAACCGTCCCCGTCCCCTAACCCTAACCCTAGTCCCAACCCTAACCCTAACCCATCCCCGAAGCCTGACCCTCACCCGTCCCCTAATCCTAACCCGTACGCTGACACTAACCCGCGCCCTCACACGTACGCTCCCCCTAAAGCGTTGTCGTACCCTCACCTGCACCCTAAACCGTCCCCGTCCCCTAACCCTTACCTTAGCCCGAAACCTAACCCTAACCCTTCCCCGAAGCCTGACCCTCACCCGTCCCCTAATCCTAACCCGTACGCTGACACTAAACCGCGCCCTCACACGTACGCTCCCCCTAAAGCGTTGTCATACCCTCACCTGGACCCTAAACCGTCCCCGTCCCCTAACCCTAACCCTAGCCCAAACCCTAACCCTAACCCTTCCCCGAAGCCTGACCCTCACCCGTCCCCTAATCCTAACACATACGCTGACACTAACCCGCGCCCTCACACGTACGCTCCCCCTAAAGCGTTGTCGTGCCCTCACCTGGACACTAAACCGTCCCCGTACCCTAACCCTAACCCTAGCCCGAACCCTAACCCTAACCCTTCCCCGAAGCCAGACCCTCACCCGTCCCCTAATCCTAACCCGTACGCTGACACTAACCCACGCCCTCACACGTACGCTCCCCCTGAAGCGTTGTCGTGCCCTCACCTGGACCCTAAACCGTCCCCGTCCGCTAACCCTAACCCTAGCCCGAACCCTAACCCTAACCCTTCCCCGAAGCCTGACCCTCACCCGTCCCCTAATCCTAACCCGTACGCTGACACTAACCCGCGCCCTCACACGTACGCTCCCCCTAAAGCGTTGTCGTACCCTCACCTGGACCCTAAACCGTCCCCGTCCCCTAACCCTAACCCTAGCCCGAACCCTATCCCTAAACATTTCCCGAAGCCTGACCCTCACCCGTCCCCTAATCCTAACCCGTACGCTGACACTAACCCGCGCCCTCACACGTACGCTCCCCCTAAAGCGTTGTCGTGCCCTCACCTGGACCCTAAACCGTCCCCGTCCCCTAACCCTAACCATAGCCCGAACCCTAACCCTAACCCTTCCCCGAAGCCTGACCCTCACCCGTCCCCTAATCCTAACCCGTACGCTGACACTAACCCGTGCCCTCACACGTACGCTCCCCCTAAAGCGTTCTCGTACCCTCACCTGGACCCTAAACCTTCCCCGTCCCCTAACTCTAACCCTAGCCCGAACCCTAACCCAAACCCTTCCCCGAAGCCTGACCCTCACCCGTCCCCTAATCCTAACCCGTATGCTGACACTAACCCGCGCCCTCACACGTACGCTCCCCCTAAAGCATTGTCGTACCCTCACCTGGACCCTAAACCATCCCCGTCCCCTAAGCCTAACCCTAGCCCGAACACTAACCCTAACCCTTCCCCGAAGCCTGACCCTCACCCGTCCCCTAATCCTAACCCGTACGCTGACACTAACCCGCGCCCTCACACGTACGCTCCCCCTAAAGCGTTGTCGTACCCTCACCTGGACCCTAAACCGTCCCCGTCCCCTAAACCTAACCCTAGCCCGAACCCTAACCCTAACACTTCCCCGAAGCCTGACCCTCACCCGTCCCCTAATCCTAACCCGTACGCTGACAATAACCCGCGCCCTCACACATACGCTCCCCCTAAAACCTTGTCGTGCCCTCTCCTGGACCCTAAACCGTCCCCGTCCCCTAACCCTAACCCTAGCCCGAACCCAAACCCTAACCCTTCCCCGAAGCCTGACCCACACCCGTCCCCTAATCCTAACCCGTACGCTGACACTAACCCGCGCCCTCACACTTACGCTCCCCCAAAAGCGTTGTCGTACCCTCACCTGGACCCTAAACCGTCCCTGTCCCCTAACCCTAACCCTAGCCCGAACCCTAACCCTAACCCTTCCCCGAAGCCTGACCCTCACCCGGCCCCTCATCCTAACCCGTACGCTGACACTAACCCGCGCCCTCACACGTACGCTCCCCGTAAAGCGTTGTCGTGCCCTCACCTGGACACTAAACCGTCACCGTCCCCTAACCCTAACCCTAGCCCGAACCCTAAACCTAACCCTTCCCCGAAGCCTGACCCTCACCGTCCCCTAATCTTAACCCGTACGCTGACACTAACCCTCGCCCTCACACGTTCGCTCCCCCTAAAGCGTTGTCGTACCCTCACCTGGACCATAAACCGTCCCCGTCCCCTAACCCTAACCCTAGCCCGAACCCTAACCCTAACCCTTCCCCGAAGCCTGACCCTCACCCGTCCCCTAATCCTAACCCGTACGCTGACACTAACCCGTGCACTCACACGTACGCTCCCCGTAAAGCGTTGTCGTACCCTCACCTGGACCCTAAACCGTCCCTGTCCCCTAACCCTAACCCTAGCCCGAACCCTAAACCTAACCCTTCCCCGAAGCCTGACCCTCACCCGTCCCCTAATCCTAACCAGTACGCTGACACTAACCCGCGCCCTCACACGTACGCTCCCCCTAAAGCGTTGTCGTGCCCTCACCTGGACCCTAAACCGTCCCCGTCCCCTAACCCTAAAGCTAGCCGGAACCCTAACCCTAACCCTTCCCCGAAGCCAAACCCTCACCCGTCCCCTAATCCTAACCCGTACGCTGACACTAACTCACGCCCTCACACGTACGCTCCCCCTAAAGCGTTATCGTGCCCTCACCTGGACCCTAAACCGTCCCCGTCCCCTAACCCTAACCCTAGCCCAAACCCTAACCCTAACCCTTCCCCGAAGCCTGACCCTCACCCGTCCCCTAATCCTAACCCGTACGCTGACACTAACCCACGCCCTCACACGTACGCTCCCCCTAAAGCGTTGTCGTGCCCTCACCTGGACCCTAAACCGTCCCCGTCCCCTAACCCTAACCCTAGCCCGAACCCTAACCCTAACCCTTCCCCGAAGCCTAACCTTCACCCGTCCCCTAATCCTAACGCGTACGCTGACACTAACCCGCACCCTCACACGTACGCTCCCCCTAAAGCGTTGTCGTACCCTCACCTGGACCCTAAACCGTCCCCGTCCCCTAACCCTAACCCTAGCCCGAACCCTAACCCGAACACTTCCCCGAAGCCTGACCGTCACCCGTCCCCTAACCCTAACCCGTACGCTGACACTAACCCACTCCCTCACACGTACGCTCCCCCTAAAGCATTGTCGTGCCCTCACCTGGACCCTAAACCGTCCCCGTCCCCTAACCCTAACCCTAGCCCGAACCCTAACCCTAACCCTTCCCCGAAGCCTGACCCTCACCCGTCCCCTAATCCTAATTCGTACGCTGACACTAACCCGCGCCCTTACATGTACGCTCCCCCTAAAGCGTTGTCGTGCCCTCACCTGGACACTAAACCGTCCTCGTCCCCTAACCCTAACCCTAGCCGGAACCCTAACCCTAAACCTTCCCCGAAGCCTGACCCTCACCCGTCCCCCAATCCTAACCCGTACGCTGACACTAACCAGCGCCCTCACACGTACGCTCGCCTTAAAGCGTTGTCGTGCCCTCATCTGGACCCTAAACCGTCCCCGTCCCCTAACCCGAACCCTAACCCTAACCCTTCCCCGAAGCCTGACCCTCACCAGTCCACTAATCCTAACCCGTACGCTGACACTAACCCGCGCCCTCACATGTACGCTCCCCCTAAAGCGTTGTCGTGCCCTCACCTGGACCCTAAACCGTCCCCGTCCGCTAACCCTAAACCTAGCCCGAACCCTAACCCGAACACTTCCCCGAAGCCTGACCCTCACCCGTCCCCTAATCCTAACGCGTACGCTGACACTAACCCGCGCCCTCACACTTACGCTCCCCCTAAAGCGTTGTCGTGCCCTCACCTGGACCCTAAACAGTCCCCGTCCCCTAACCCTAAAGCTAGCCCGAACCCTAACCCTAACCCTTCCCCGAAGCCTGACCCTCACCCGTCCCCTAATCCTAAACCGTACGCAGACACTAACCCGCGGCCTCACACGTACGCTCCCCCTAAAGCGTTGTCGTGCCCTCACCTGGACCCTAAACCGTCCCCGTCCCCTAACCCTAACCCTAGCCCGAACCCTAACCCTAACCCTTCCCCGAAGCCTGACCCTCACTCATCCCCTAATCCCAACCCGTACGCTGACACTAACACGTGCCCTCACACGTACGCTCCCCCTAACGCGTTGTCGTACCCTCACCTGGACCCTAAACCGTCCCCGTGCCCTAAACCTAACCCTAGCCCGAACCCTAACCCTAACCCTTCCCCGAAGCCTGACCCTCACCCGTCCCCTAATCCTAACCTGTACGCTGACACTAACCTGCGCCCTCACACGTACGCTCCGCCTAAAGCGTTGTCGTGCCCTCACCTGGACCCTAAACCGTCCCCGTCCCCTAACCCTAACCCTAGCCCGAACCCTAAACCTAACCCTTCCCCGAAGCCTGACCCTCACTCGTCCCCTAATCCTAACCCGTACGCTGACACTAACCCGCGCCCTCACACGTACTCTCCCCCTAAAGCGTTGTCGTACCCTCACCTGGTCCCTAAACCTTCCCCGACCCCTAAACCTAACCCTAGCCCGAACCCTAACCCTAAACCTTCCCCGAAGCCTGACCCTCACCCGTCCCCTAATCCTAACCCGTACGCTGACACTAACCTGCGCCCTCACACGTACGCTCCCCCTAAAGTGTTGTCGTACCCTCACCTGGACCCTAAACCGTCCCCGTCCCCTAACCCTAACCCTAGCCCGAACCCTAACCCTAACCCTTCCCCGAAGCCTGACCCTCACCGTCCCCTAATCTTAACCCATACGCTGACACTAACCCTCGCCCTCACACGTACGCTCCACATAAAGCGTTGTCGTACCCTCACCTGGACCCTAAACCGTCCCCGTCCCCTAACCCTAACCCTAGCCCGAACCCTAACCCTAACCCTTCCCCGAAGCCTGACCCTCACCCGTCCCCTAATCCTAACCTGTACGCTGACACTAACCCGCGCCCTCACACGTACGCTACCCCTAAAGCGTTGTCGTACCCTCACCTGGACCCTAAACCGTCCCCGTCCCCTAACCCTAACCCTAGCCCGAACCCGAACCCTGACCCTTCCCGGAAGCCTGACCCTCACCCGTCACCTAATCCTAACCCGTACGCTGACACTAACCCGTGCCCTCACACTTACGCTCCCCCTAAAGCGTTGTCGTACCCTCACCTGGACCCTAAACCGTCCCTGTCCCCTAACCCTAACCCTAGCCCGCACCCTAACCCTAACCCTTCCCCGAAGCCTGACCCTCACCCGTCCCCTAATCCTAACCTGTACGCTGACACTAACCCACGCCCTCACACGTACGCTCCCCCTAAAGCATTGTCGTGCCCTCACCTGGACCCTAAACCGTCCCCGTCCCCTAACCCTAACCCTAGCCCGAACCCTAACCTTAACCCTTCCCCGAAGCCAGACCCTCACCCGTCCCCTAATCCTAACCCGTACGCTGACATTAACCCACGCCCTCACACGTACGCTCCCCCTAAAGCGTTGTCGTGCCCTCATCTGGACCCTAAACCGTCCCCGTCCCCTAACCCTAACCCTAGCCCGAACCCTAACCCTAACCCTTCCCCGAAGCCTGACCCTCACCCGTCCCCTAATCCTAACCCGTACGCTGACACTAACCCGCGCCCTCACACGTATGCTCCCCCTAAAGCGTTGTCGTGCCCTCACCTGGACCCTAAACCGTCCCCGTCCCCTAACCCTAACCCTAGCCCGAACCCTAACCCTAACCCTTCCCCGAAGCCTGACCCTCACCCGTCCCCTAATCCTAAACCGTACGCTGACACTAACCCGCGCCCTCACACGTACGCTCCCCCTAAAGCGTTGTCGTGCCCTCACCTGGACCCTAAACCGTCCCCGTCCCCTAACCCTAACCCTAGCCCGAACCCTAACCCTAACGCTTCCCCGAACCCTGACACTCACTCGTCCCCTAGTCCTAACCCGTACGCTGACACTAACCCGCGCCCTCACACGTACGCTCCCCCTAAAGCGTTGTCGTACCCTCACCTGGACCCTAAACCGTTCCCGTCCCCTAACCCTAACCCTAGCCCGAACCCTAACCCTAACCCTTCCCCGAAGCCTGACCCACACCCGTCCCCTAATCCTAACCCGTACGCTGACAATAACCCGCGCCCTCACACATACGCTCCCCCTAAAGCCTTGTCGTGCCCTCTCCTGGACCCTAAACCGTCCCCGTCCCCTAACCCTAACCCTAGCCCGAACCCTAACCCTAACCCTTCCCCGAAGCCTGACCCTCACCCGTCCCCTAATCCTAACCCGTACGCTGACACTAACCCGCGCCCTCACACGTACGCTCCCCCTAAAGCGTTGTCGTACCCTCACCTGGACCCTAAACCGTCCCCGTCCCCTAACCCTAACCCTAGGCCAAACCCTAACCCTAAACCTTCCCCGAAGCCTGACCCTCACTCGTCCCCTAATCCTAACCAGTACGCTGACACTAACCCGCGCTCTCACACGTACGCTCCCCCTAAAGCGTTGTCGTGCCCTCACCTGGACCCTAAACGGTCCCCGTTCCCTAACCCTAACCCTAGCCCGAACCCTAACCCTAACCCTTCCCCGAAGCCTGACCCTCACCCGTCCCCTAATCCTAACCCGTACGCTGACACTGACCCGCGCCCTCACACGTACGCTCCCCCTAAAGCGTTGTCGTACCCTCACCTGGACCCTAAACCGTCCCCGTCCCCTAACCCTAACCCTAGCCCAAACCCTAACCCTAACCCTTCCCCGAAGCCTGACCCTCACCCGTCCCCTAATCCTAACCCGTACGCTGACACTAACCCGTGCCCTCACACGTACGCTCCCCCTAAAGCGTTGTCGTACCCTCACCTGGACCCTAAACCGTCCCCGTCCCCTAACCCTAACCCTAGCCCGAACCCTAACCCTAACCCTTCCCCGAAGCCTGACCCTCACCCGTCCCCTAATCCTAACCCGTACGCTGACACTAACCCGCGCCCTCACACGTACGCTCCCCGTAAAGCGTTGTCGTGCCCTCTCCTGGACACTAAACCGTCACCGTCCCCTAACCCTAACCCTAGCCCGAACCCTAACCCTAACCCTTCCCCGAAGCCTGACACTCACCCGTCCCCTAATCCTAACCCGTACGCTGACACTTACCCGCGCCCTCACACGTACGCTCCCCCTAAAGCGTTGTCGTACCCTCACCTGGACCCTAAACCGTCCCCGTCCCCTAATCCTTACCTTAGCCCGAAACCTAACCCTAACCCTTCCCCGAAGCCTGACCCTCACCCGTCCCCTAATCCTAACCCGTACGCTGACACTAAACCGCGCCCTCACACGTACGCTCCCCCTAAAGCGTTGTCATACCCTCACCTGGACCCTAAACCGTCCCCGTCCCCTAACCCTAACCCTAGCCCAAACCCTAACCCTAACCCTTCCCCGAAGCCTGACCCTCACCCGTCCCCTAATCCTAACCCATACGCTGACACTAACCCGCGCCCTCACACGTACGCTCCCCCTAAACCGTTGTCGTGCCCTCACCTGGACACTAAACCGTCCCCGTACCCTAACCCTAACCCTAGCCCGAACCCTAACTCTAACCCTTCCCCGAAGCCAGACCCTCACCCGTCCCCTAATCCTAACCCGTACGCTGACACTAACCCACGCCCTCACACGTACGCTCCCCCTAAAGCGTTGTCGTGCCCTCACCTGGACCCTAAACCGTCCCCGTCCGCTAACCCTAACCCTAGCCCGAACCCTAACCCTAACCCTTCCCCGAAGCCTGACCCTCACCCGTCCCCTAATCCTAACCCGTACGCTGACACTAACCCGCGCCCTCACACGTACGCTCCCCCTAAAGCGTTGTCGTACCCTCACCTGGACCCTAAACCGTCCCCGTCCCCTAACCCTAACCCTAGCCCGAACCCTAACCCTAAACATTCCCCGAAGCCTGACCCTCACCCGTCCCCTAATCCTAACCCGTACGCTGACACTAACCCGTGCCCTCACACGTACGCTCCCCCTAAAGCGTTGTCGTACCCTCACCTGGACCCTAAACCGTCCCCATCCCCTAACCCTAACCCTAGCCCGAACCCTAACCCTAACCCTTCCCCGAAGCCTGACCCTCACCCGTCCCCTAATCCTAACCCGAAAGCTGACACTAACCCGTGCCCTCACACGTACGCTCCCCCTAAAGCGTTGTCGTACCCTCACCTGGACCCTAAACCGTCCCCGTCCCCTAACCCTAAACCTAGCCCGAACCCTAACCCTAACCCTTCCCCGAAGCCTGACCCTCACCCGTCCCCTAATCCTAACCCGTACGCTGACACTAACCCGCGCCCTCAAACGTACGCTTCCCCTAAAGCGTTGTCGTGCCCTCACCTGGACCCTAAACCGTCCCCGTCCCCTAACCCTAACCCTAGCCCGAACCCTAACCCTAACCCTTCACCGAAGCCTGACCCTCACCCGTACCCTAATCCTAACCCGTACGCTGACACTAACCCGCACCCTCACACGTACGCTCCCCCTAAAGCATTGTCGTACCCTCACCTGGACCCTAAACCGTCCCCTCCCCTAACCCTAACCCTAGCCCGAACCCTAACCCTAACCCTTCCCCGAAGCCTGACCCTCACCCGTCCCCTAATCCTAACCCGTACGCTGACACTAACCCGCGCCCTCACACGTACGCTCCCCCTAAAGCGTTGTCGTGCCCTCACCTGGACCCTAAACCGTCCCCGTCCCCTAACCCTAACCCTAGCCCGAACCCTAACCCTAACCCTTCCCCGAAGCCTGACCCTCACCCGTCCCCTAATCCTAACCCGTACGCTGACACTAACCCGCGCCCTCACACGTACGCTCCCCCTAAAGCGTTCTCGTACCCTCACCTGGACCCTAAACCGTCCCCGTCTCCTAACCCTAACCCTAGCCCGAACCCTAACCCTAACACTTCCCCGAAGCCTGACCCTCACCCGTCCCCTAATCCTAACCCGTACGCTGACACTAACCCGCCCCCTCACACGTACGCTCCCCCTAAAGAGTTGTCGTACCCTCACCTGGACCCTAAACCGTCCCCGTCCCCTAACCCTAACCCTAGCCCGAACCCTAACCCTAACCCTTCCCCGAAGCCTGACCCTCACCCGTCCCCTAATCCTAACCCGTACGCTGACACTAACCCGCGCCCTCACACGTACGCTCCCCCTAAAGCGCTTTCGTGCCCTCACCTGGACCCTAAACCGTCCCAGTCCCCTAACCCTAACCCTAGCCCGAACCCTAACCCTAACCCTTCCCCGAAGCCTGACACTCACCCGTCCCCTAATCCTAACGCGTACGCTGACACTAACCCGCGCCCTCACACGTACGCTCCCCCTAAAGCGTTCTCGTACCCTCACCTGGACCCTAAACCATCCCCGTCCCCTAACCCTAACCCTAGTCCCAACTCTAACCCTAACCCATCCCCGAAGCCTGACCCTCACCCGTCCCCTAATCCTAACCCGTACGCTGACACTAACCCGCGCCCTCACACGTACGATCCCCCTAAAGCGTTGTCGTACCCTCACCTGGACCCTAAACCGTCCCCGTCCCCTAACCCTTACCTTAGCCCGAAACCTAACCCTAACCCTTCCCCGAAGCCTGACCCTCACCCGTCCCCTAATCCTAACCCGTACGCTGACACTAAACCGCGCCCTCACACGTACGCTCCCCCTAAAGCGTTGTCATACCCTCACCTGGACCCTAAACCGTCCCCGTCCCCTAACCCTAACCCTAGCCCAAACCCTAACCCTAACCCTTCCCCGAAGCCTGACCCTCACCCGTCCCCTAATCCTAACCCATACGCTGACACTAACCCGCGCCCTCACACGTACGCTCCCCCTAAAGCGTTGTCGTGCCCTCACCTGGACACTAAACCGTCCCCGTACCCTAACCCTAACCCTAGCCCGAACCCTAACCCTAACCCTTCCCCGAAGCCAGACCCTCACCCGTCCCCTAATCCTAACCCGTACGCTGACACTAACCCACGCCCTCACACGTACGCTCCCCCTAAAGCGTTGTCGTGCCCTCACCTGGACCCTAAACCGTCCCCGTCCGCTAACCCTAACCCTAGCCCGAACCCTAACCCTAACCCTTCCCCGAAGCCTGACCCTCACCCGTCCCCTAATCCTAACCCGTACGCTGACACTAACCCGCGCCCTCACACGTACGCTCCCCCTAAAGCGTTGTCGTACCCTCACCTGGACCCTAAACCGTCCCCGTCCCCTAACCCTAACCCTAGCCCGAACCCTAACCCTAAACATTCCCCGAAGCCTGACCCTCACCCGTCCCCTAATCCTAACCCGTACGCTGACACTAACCCGCGCCCTCACACGTACGCTCCCCCTAAAGCGTTGTCGTGCCCTCACCTGGACCCTAAACCGTCCCCGTCCCCTAACCCTAACCATAGCCCGAACCCTAACCCTAACCCTTCCCCGAAGCCTGACCCTCACCCGTCCCCTAATCCTAACCCGTACGCTGACACTAACCCGTGCCCTCACACGTACACTCCCCCTAAAGCGTTCTCGTACCCTCACCTGGACCCTAAACCTTCCCTGTCCCCTAAATCTAACCCTAGCCCGAACCCTAACCCAAACCCTTCCCCGAAGCCTGACCCTCACCCGTCCCCTAATCCTAACCCGTACGCTGACACTAACCCGCGCCCTCACACGTACGCTCCCCCTAAAGCATTGTCGTACCCTCACCTGGACCCTAAACCATCCCCGTCCCCTAAGCCTAACCCTAGCCCGAACACTAACCCTAACCCTTCCCCGAAGCCTGACCCTCACCCGTCCCCTAATCCTAACCCGTACGCTGACACTAACCCGCGCCCTCACACGTACGCTCCCCCTAAAGCGTTGTCGTACCCTCACCTGGACCCTAAACCGTCCCCGTCCCCTAAACCTAACCCTAGCCCGAACCCTAACCCTAACACTTCCCCGAAGCCTGACCCTCACCCGTCCGCTAATCCTAACCCGTACGCTGACAATAACCCGCGCCCTCACACATACGCTCCCCCTAAAGCCTTGTCGTGCCCTCTCCTGGACCCTAAACCGTCCCCGTCCCCTAACCCTAACCCTAGCCCGAACCCAAACCCTAACCCTTCCCCGAAGCCTGACCCACACCCGTCCCCTAATCCTAACCCGTACGCTGACACTAACCCGCGCCCTCACACGTACGCTCCCCCGAAAGCGTTGTCGTACCCTCACCTGGACCCTAAACCGTCCCCGTCCCCTAACCCTAACCCTAGCCCGAACCCTAACCCTAACCCTCACCCGAAGCCTGACCCTCACCCGTCCCCTAATCCTAACCCGTACGCTGACACTAACCCGCGCTCTCAAACGTACGCTCCCCCTAAAGCGTTGTCGTGCCCTCACCTGGACCCTAAACCGTCTCCGTCCCCTAACCCTAACCCTAGCCCGAACCCTAACCCTAACCCTTCCCCGAAGCCTGACCCTCACCCGTCCCCTAATCCTAACCCGTACGCTGACACTAACCCGCGACCTCACACGTACGCTCCCCCTAAAGTATTGTCGTGCCCTCACCTGGACCCTAAACCGTCCCCGTCCCCTAACCCTAAACCTAGCCCGAACCCTAACCCTAACACTTCCCCGAAGCCTGACCCTCACCCGTCCCCTAATCCTAACCCGTACGCTGACACTAACCCGCGCTCTCAAACGTACGCTCCCCCTAAAGCGTTGTCGTGCCCTCACCTGGACCCTAAACCGTCTCCGTCCCCTAACCCTAACCCTAGCCCGAACCCTAACCCTAACCCTTCCCCGAAGCCTGACCCTCACCCGTCCTCTAATCCTAACCCGTACGCTGACACTAACCCGCGACCTCACACGTACGCTCCCCCTAAAGCATTGTCGTGCCCTCACCTGGACCCTAAACCGTCCCCATCCCCTAACCCTAACCCTAGCCCGAACCCTAACCCTAACCCTTCCCCGAAACCTGACCCTCACCCGTCCCCTAATCCTAACCCGTACGCTGACACTAACCCGCGCCCTCACACGTACGCTCCCCCTAAAGCGTTCTCGTACCCTCACCTGGACCCTAAACCGTCCCCATCCCCTAACCCTAAACCTAGCCCGAACCCTAACCCTAACCCTTCCCCGAAGCCTGACCCTCACCCGTCCCCTAATCCTAACCCGAAAGCTGACACTAACCCGCGCCCTCACACGTACGCTCCCCCTAAAGCGTTGTCGTACCCTCACCTGGACCCTAAACCGTCCCCGTCCCCTAACCCTAACCCTAGCCCGAACCCTAACCCTAACACTTCCCCGAAGCCTGACCCTCACCCGTCCCCTAATCCTAACCCGTACGCTGACCCTAACCCGCGCCCTCACACGTACGCTCCCCCGAAAGCGTTGTCGTGCCCTCACCTGGACCTTAAACCGTCCCCGTCCCCTAACCCTAACCCTAGCCCGAACCCTAACCCTAACCCTCACCCGAAGCCTGACCCTCACCCGTCCCCTAATCCTAACCCGTACGCTGACACTAACCCGCGCTCTCAAACGTACGCTCCCCCTAAAGCGTTGTCGTGCCCTCACCTGGACCCTAAACCGTCTCCGTCCCCTAACCCTAACCCTAGCCCGAACCCTAACCCTAACACTTCCCCGAAGCCTGACCCTCACCCATCCCCTAATCCTAACCCGTACGCTGACACTAACCCGCCCCCTCACACGTACGCTCCCCCTAAAGCGTTGTCGTACCCTCACCTGGACCCTAAACCGTCCCCGTCCCCTAACCCTAACCCTAGCCCGAACCCTAACCCTAAACCTTCCCCGAAGCCTGACCCTCACCCGTCCCCTAATCCTAACCCGTACGCTGACACTAACCCGCGCCCTCACACGTACGCTCCCCCTAAAGCGTTGTCGTGCCCTCACCTGGACCCTAAACCGTCCCAGTCCCCTAACCCTAACCCTAGCCCGAACCCTAACCCTAACCCTTCCCCGAAGCCTGACACTCACCCGTCCTCTAATCCTAACCCGTACGCTGACACTAACCCGCGCCCTCACACGTACGCTCCCCCTAAAGCGTTCTCGTACCCTCACCTGGACCCTAAACCGTCCCCGTCCCCTAACCCTAACCCTAGTCCGAACCCTAACCCTAACACATCCCCGAAGCCTGACCCTCACCCGTCCCCTAATCCTAAACCGTACGCTGACACTAACCCACGCCCTCACACGTACGCTCCCCCTAAAGCGTTGTCGTACCCTCACCTGGACCCTAAACCGTCCCCGTCCCCTAACCCTTACCTTAGCCCGAAACCTAACCCTAACCCTTCCCCGAAGCCTGACCCTCACCCGTCCCCTAATCCTAACGCGTACGCTGACACTAAACCGCGCCCTCACACGTACGCTCCCCCTAAAGCGTTGTCATACCCTCAACTGGACCCTAAACCGTCCCCGTCCCCTAACCCTAACCCTAGCCCGAACCCTAACCCTAACCCTTCCCCGAAGCCTGACCCTCACCCGTCCCCTAATCCTAACCCATACGCTGACACTAACCCGCGCCCTCACACGTACGCTCCCCCTAAAGCGTTGTCGTGCCCTCACCTGGACACTAAACCGTCCCCGTACCCTAACCCTAACCCTAGCCCGAACCCTAACCCTAACACTTCCCCGAAGCCAGACCCTCACCCGTCCCCTAATCCTAACCCGTACGCTGACACTAACCCGCGCCCTCACACGTACGCTCCCCCTAAAGCGTTGTCGTGCCCGCACCTGGACCCTAAACCGTCCCCGTCCCCTAACCCTAACCATACCCCGAACCCTAACCCTAACCCTTCCCCGAAGCCTGACCCTCACCCGTCCCCTAATCCTAACCCGTACGCTGACACTAACCCGAGCCCTCACACGTACGCTCCCCCTAAAGCGTTCTCGTACCCTCACCTGGACCCTAAACCTTCCCCGTCCCCTAACTCTAACCCTAGCCCGAACCCTAACCCAAACCCTTCCCCGAAGCCTGACCCTCACCCGTCCCCTAATCCTAACCCGTACGCTGACACTAACCCGCGCCCTCACACGTACGCTACCCCTAAAGCATTGTCGTACCCTCACCTGGACCCTAAACCATCCCCGTCCCCTAACCCTAACCCTAGCCCGAACACTAACCCTAACCCTTCCCCGAAGCCTGACCCTCACCCATCCCCTAATCCTAACCCGTACGCTGACACTAACCCGCGCCCTCACACGTACGCTCCCCCTAATGCGTTGTCGTACCCTCACCTGGACCCTAAACCGTCCCCGTCCCCTAAACCTAACCCTAGCCCGAACCCTAACCCTAACACTTCCCCGAAGCCTGACCCTCACCCGTCCCCTAATCCTAAACCGTACGCTGACAATAACCCGCGCCCTCACACATACGCTCCCCCTAAAGCCTTGTCGTGCCCTCACCTGGACCCTAAACCGTCCCCGTCACCTAACCCTAACCCTAGCCCGAACCCAAACCCTAACCCTTCCCCGAAGCCTCACCCTCACACGTCCCCTAATCCTAACCCGTACGCTGACACTAACCCGCGCCCTCACACGTACGCTCCCCCTAAAGCGTTGTCGTACCCTCACCTGGACCCTAAACCGTCCCCGTCCCCTAACCCTAACCCTAGCCCGAACCTTAACCCTAACCCTTCCCCGAAGCCAGATGCTCAGCCGTCCCCTAATCCTAACCCGTACGCTGACACTAACCCACGCCCTCACACGTACGCTCCCCCTAAAGCGTTGTCGTGCCCTCACCTGGACCCTAAACCGTCCCCGTCCGCTAACCCTAACCCTAGCCCGAACCTTAACCCTAACCCTTCCCCGAAGCCTGACCCTCACCCGTCCCCTAATCCTAACCCGTACGCTGACACTAACCCGCGCCCTCACACGTACGCTCCCCCTAAAGCGTTGTCGTACCCTCACCTGGACCCTAAACCGTCCCCGTCCCCTAACCCTAACCCTAGCCCGAACCCTAAACCTAACCCTTCCCCGAAGCCTGACCCTCACCCGTCCCCTAATCCTAACCCGTACGCTGACACTAACCCGCGCCCTCACACATACGCTCCGCCTAAAGCGTTGTCGTACCCTCACCTGGACCCTAAACCGTCCCCGTCCCCTAACCCTAACCCAAGCCCGAACCCTAACCCTAACCCTTCCCCGAAGACAGACCCTCACCCGTCCCCTAATCCTAATTCGTACGCTGACACTAACCCGCGCCCTCACACGTATGCTTCCCCTAAAGCGTTGTCGTGCCCTCACCTGGACCCTAAACCGTCCCCGTGCCCTAACCCTAACCCTAGCCCGAACCCTAACCCTAACCCTTCCCCGAAGCCTGACCCTCACCCGTCCCCTAATCCTATCCCGTACGCTGACACTAACCCGCGCCCTCACACGTACGCTCCCCCTAAAGCGTTGTCGTGCCCTCACCTGGACCCTAAACCGTCCCCGTCCCCTAACCCTAACCCTAGCCCGAACCCTAACCCTAACCCTTCCCCGAAGCCTGACCCTCACCCGTCCCCTAATCCTAACCCGTACGCTGACACTAACCTGCGCCCTCACACGTACGCTCCCCCTAAAGCATTGTCGTACCCTCACCTGGATCCTAAACCGTCCCCGTCCCCTAAACCTAACCCTAGCCCGAACCCTAACCCTAACCCTTCCCCAAAGCCTGACCCTCAACCGTCCCCTAATCCTAACCCGTACGCTGACAATAACCCGCGCCCTCACACATACGCTCCCCCTAAAGCCTTGTCGTGCCCTCTCCTGGACCCTAAACCGTCCCCGTCCCCTAACCCTAACCCTAGTGCGAACCCTAACCCTAACCCTTCCCCGAAGCCTGACCCTCACCCGTCCCCTAATCCTAACCCGTACGTTGACACTAACCCGCACCCTCACACGTACGCTCCCCCTAAAGAGTTGTCGTGCCCTCACCTGCACCCTAAACCGTCCCCGTCCCCTAACCCTAACTCTAGCCCGAACCCTAACCCTAACCCTTCCCCGAAGCCTGACCCTCACTCGTCCCCTAATCCTAACCCGTACGCTGACACTAACCCGCGCCCTCACACGTACGCTCACCCTAAAGCGTTGTCGTACCCTCACCTGGACCCTAAACCGTCCCCGTCCCCTAACCCTAACCCTAGCCCGAAACCTAACCCTAACCCTTCCCCGAAGCCTGACCCTCACCCGTCCCCTAATCCTAACCCGTACGCTGACACTAACCTGCGCCCTCACACGTACGCGCCCCCTAAAGCGTTGTCGTGCCCTCACCTGGACCCTAAACCGTCCCCGTCCCCTAACCCTAACCCTAGCCCGAACCCAAACCCTAACCCTTCCCCGAAGCCTGACCCTCACCCGTCCCCTAATCCTAACCCGTACGCTGACACTAACCCGCGCCCTCACACGTACGCTCCCCCTAAAGCGTTGTCGTACCCTCACCTGGACCCTAAACCGTCCCCGTCCCCTAACCCTAACCCTAGCCCGAACCCTAAACCTAACCCTTCCCCGAAGCCTGACCCTCACCCGTCCCCTAATCCTAACCCGTACGCTGACACTAACCCGCGCCCTCACACATACGCTCCGCCTAAAGCGTTGTCGTACCCTCACCTGGACCCTAAACCGTCCCCGTCCCCTAACCCTAACCCAAGCCCGAACCCTAACCCTAACCCTTCCCCGAAGACAGACCCTCACCCGTCCCCTAATCCTAATTCGTACGCTGACACTAACCCGCGCCCTCACACGTATGCTTCCCCTAAAGCGTTGTCGTGCCCTCACCTGGACCCTAAACCGTCCCCGTGCCCTAACCCTAACCCTAGACCGAACCCTAACCCTAACCCTTCCCCGAAGCCTGACCCTCACCCGTCCCCTAATCCTATCCCGTACGCTGACACTAACCCGCGCCCTCACACGTACGCTCCCCCTAAAGCGTTGTCGTGCCCTCACCTGGACCCTAAACCGTCCCCGTCCCCTAACCCTAACCCTAGCCCGAACCCTAACCCTAACCCTTCCCCGAAGCCTGACCCTCACCCGTCCCCTAATCCTAACCCGTACGCTGACACTAACCTGCGCCCTCACACGTACGCTCCCCCTAAAGCATTGTCGTACCCTCACCTGGATCCTAAACCGTCCCCGTCCCCTAAACCTAACCCTAGCCCGAACCCTAACCCTAACCCTTCCCCAAAGCCTGACCCTCAACCGTCCCCTAATCCTAACCCGTACGCTGACAATAACCCGCGCCCTCACACATACGCTCCCCCTAAAGCCTTGTCGTGCCCTCTCCTGGACCCTAAACCGTCCCCGTCCCCTAACCCTAACCCTAGTGCGAACCCTAACCCTAACCCTTCCCCGAAGCCTGACCCTCACCCGTCCCCTAATCCTAACCCGTACGTTGACACTAACCCGCACCCTCACACGTACGCTCCCCCTAAAGAGTTGTCGTGCCCTCACCTGCACCCTAAACCGTCCCCGTCCCCTAACCCTAACTCTAGCCCGAACCCTAACCCTAACCCTTCCCCGAAGCCTGACCCTCACTCGTCCCCTAATCCTAACCCGTACGCTGACACTAACCCGCGCCCTCACACGTACGCTCACCCTAAAGCGTTGTCGTACCCTCACCTGGACCCTAAACCGTCCCCGTCCCCTAACCCTAACCCTAGCCCGAAACCTAACCCTAACCCTTCCCCGAAGCCTGACCCTCACCCGTCCCCTAATCCTAACCCGTACGCTGACACTAACCTGCGCCCTCACACGTACGCGCCCCCTAAAGCGTTGTCGTGCCCTCACCTGGACCCTAAACCGTCCCCGTCCCCTAACCCTAACCCTAGCCCGAACCCAAACCCTAACCCTTCCCCGAAGCCTGACCCTCACCCGTCCCCTAATCCTAACCCGTACGCTGACACTAACCCGCGCCCTCACACGTACGCTCCCCCTAAAGCGTTGTCGTACCCTCACCTGGACCCTAAACCGTCCCCGTCCCCTAACCCTAACCCTAGTCCGAACCCTAACCCTAACCCTTCCCCGAAGCCTGACCCTCACCCGTCCCCTAATCCTAACCCGTACGCTGACACTAACCCGCGCCCTCACACGTACGCTCCCCCTAAAGCGTTGTCGTGCCCTCACCTGGACCCTAAACCGTCCCCGTCCCTTAACCCTAACCCTAGCCCGAACCCTAAACCTAACCCTTCCCCGAAGCCTGACCCTCACCCGTCCACTAATCCTAACCCGTACGCTGACACTAACACGCGCCCTCACACGTACGCTCCCCCTAAAGCGTTGTCGTACCCTCAACTGGACCCTAAACCGTCCCCGTCCCCTAACCCTAACCCTAGCCCGAACCCTAACCCTAAATATTCCCCGAAGCCTGACCCTCACCCGTCCCCTAATCCTAACCCGTACGCTGACACTAACCCGCGCCCTCACACGTACGCTCCCCCTAAAGCGTTGTCGTGCCCTCACCTGGACCCTAAACCGTCCCCGTCCCCTAACCCTAACCATAGCACGAACCCTAACCCTAACCCTTCCCCGAAGCCTGACACACACCCGTCCCCTAATCCTAACCCGTACGCTGACACTAACCCGTGCCCTCACACGTACGCTCCCCCTAAAGCGTTCTCGTACCCTCACCTGGACCCTAAACCTTCCCCGTCCCCTAACTCTAACCCTAGCCCGAACCCTAACCCAAACCCTTCCCCGAAGCCTGACCCTCACCCGTCCCCTAATCCTAACCCGTACGCTGACACTAACCCGCGCCCTCACACGTACGCTCCCCCTAAAGCGTTGTCGTACCCTCACCTGGACCCTAAACCGTCCCCATCCCCTAACCCTAAACCTAGCCCGAACCCTAACCCTAACCCTTCCCCGAAGCCAGACCCTCACCCGTCCCCTAATCCTAACCCGAAAGCTGACACTAACCCGCGCCCTCACACGTACGCTCCCCCTAAAGCGTTGTCGTACCCTCACCTGGACCCTAAACCGTCCCCGTCCCCTAACCCTAAACCTAGCCCGAACCCTAACCCTAACCCTTCCCCGAAGCCTGACCCTCACCCGTCCCCTAATCCTAACCCGTACGCTGACACTAACCCGCGCCCTCACACGTACGCTCCCCCTAAAGCCTTCTCGTACCCTCACCTGGACCCTAAACCGTCCCCGTCTCCTAACCCTAACCCTAGCCCGAACCCTAACCCTAACACTTCCCCGAAGCCTGACCCTCACCCGTCCCCTAATCCTAACCCGTACGCTGACACTAACCCGCCCCCTCACACGTACCCTCCCCCTAAAGCGTTGTCGTACCCTCACCTGGACCCTAAACCGTCCCCGTCCCCTAACCCTAACCCTAGCCCGAACCCTAACCCTAACCCTTCCCCGAAGCCTGACCCTCACCCGTCCCCTAATCCTAACCCGTACGCTGACACTAACCCGCGCCCTCACACGTACGCTCCCCCTAAAGCGTTGTCGTGCCCTCACCTGGACCCTAAACCGTCCCAATCCCCTAACCCTAACCCTAGCCTGAACCCTAACCCTAACCCTTCCCCGAAGCCTGACACTCACCCGTCCCCTAATCCTAACCCGTACGCTGACACTAACCCGCGCCCTCACACGTACGCTCCCACTAAAGCGTTCTCGTACCCTCACCTGGAACCTAAACCGTCCCCGTCCCCTAACCCTAACCCTAGTCCGAACCCTAACCCTAACCCATCCCCGAAGCCTGACCCTCACCCGTCCCCTAATCCTAACCCGTACGCTGACACTAACCCGCGCCCTCACACGTACGCTCCCCCTAAAGCGTTGTCGTACCCTCACCTGGACCCTAAACCGTCGCCGTCCCCTAACCCTTACCTTAGCCCGAAACCTAACCCTAACCCTTCCCCGAAGCCTGACCCTCACCCGTCCCCTAATCCTAACCCGTACGCTGACACTAAACCGCGCCCTCACACGTACGCTCCCCCTAAAGCGTTGTCATACCCTCACCTGGACCCTAAACCGTCCCCGTCCCCTAACCCTAACCCTAGCCCGAACCCTAACACTAACCCTCACCCGAAGCCTGACCCTCACCCTTCCCCTAATCCTAACCCATACGCTGACACTAACCCGCGCCCTCACACGTACGCTCCCCCTAAAGCGTTGTCGTGCCCTCACCTGGACACTAAACCGTCCCCGTACCCTAACCCTAACCCTAGCCCGAACCCTAACCCTAACACTTCCCCGAAGCCAGACCCTCACCCGTCCCCTAATCCTAACCCGTACGATGACACTAACCCACGCCCTCACACGTACGCTCCCCCTAAAGCGTTGTCGTGCCCGCACCTGGACCCTAAACCGTCCCCGTCCCCTAACCCTAACCATAGCCCGAACCTTAACCCTAACCCTTCCCCGAAGCCTGACCCTCACCCGTCCCCTAATCCTAACCCGTACGCTGACACTAACCCGAGCCCTCACACGTACGCTCCCCCTGAAGCGTTCTCGTACCCTCACCTGGACCCTAAACCTTCCCCGTCCCCTAACTCTAACCCTAGCCCGAACCCTAACCCAAACCCTTCCCCGAAGCCTGACCCTCACCCGTCCCCTAATCCTAACCCGTACGCTGACACTAACCCGCGCCCTCACACGTACGCTCCCCCTAAAGCATTGTCTTACCCTCACCTGGACCCTAAACCATCCCCGTCCCCTAACCCTAACCCTAGCCCGAACACTAACCCTAACCCTTCCCCGAAGCCTGACCCTCACCCGTCCCCTAATCCTAACCCGTACGCTGACACTAACCCGCGCCCTCACACGTACGCTCCCCCTAAAGCGTTGTCGTACCCTCACCTGGACCCTAAACCGTCCCCGTCCCCTAAACCTAACCCTAGCCCGAACCCTAACCCTAACACTTCCCCGAAGCCTGACCCTCACCCGTCCCCTAATCCTAACCCGTACGCTGACAATAACCCGCGCCCTCACACATACGCTCCCCCTAAAGCCTTGTCGTGCCCTCTCCTGGACCCTAAACCGTCCCCGTCCCCTAACCCTAACCCTAGCCCGAACCCTAACCCGAACACTTCCCCGAAGCCTGACCCTCACCCGTCCCCTAATCCTAACCCGTACGCTGACACTAACCCACGCCCTCACACGTACGCTCCCCCTAAAGCATTGTCGTGCCCTCACCTGGACCCTAAACCGTCCCCGTCCCCTAACCCTAACCCTAGCCTGAACCCTAACCCTAACCCTTCCCCGAAGCCTGACCCTCACCCGTCCCCTAATCCTAATTCGTACGCTGACACTAACCCGCGCCCTCACATGTGCGCTCTCCCTAAAGCGTTGTCGTGCCCTCACCTGGACCCTAAACCGTCCCCGTCCCCTAACCCTAACCCTAGCCCGAACCCTAACCCTAAACCTTCCCCGAAGCCTGACCCTCACCCGTCCCCTAATCCTAACCCGTACGCTGACACTAACCCGCGCCCTCACACGTACGCTCCCCCTAAAGCGTTGTCGTGCCCTCACCTGGACCCTAAACCGTCCCCGTCCCCTAACCCTAACCCTAGCCCGAACCCTAACCCTAACCCTTCCCCGAAGCCTGACCCTCACCCGTCCCCTAATCCTAACCCGTACGCTGACACTAACCCGCGCCCTCACACGTACGCTCCCCCTAAAGCGTTCTCGTGCCCTCTCCTGGACCCTAAACCATCCCCGTCCCCTAACCCTAACCCTAGTACGAACCCTAACCCTAACCCTTCCCCGAAGCCTGACCCTCACCCATCCCCTAATCCTAACCCGTACGCTGACACTAACCCGCGCCCTCACACGTACGCTCCCCCTAAAGCGTTGTCGTGCCCTCACCTGGACCCTAAACCGTCCCCGTCCCCTAACCCTAACCCTAGCCCGAACCCTAACCCTAAACCTTCCCCGAAGCCTAACCCTCACCCGTCCCCTAATCCTAACCCGTACGCTGACACTAACACGTGCCCTCAAACGTACGCTCCCCCTAAAGCGTTGTCGTGCCCTCACCTCGACCCTAAACCGTCCCCGTCCCCTAACCCTAACCCTAGCCCGAACCCTAACCCTAACCCTTCACCGAAGCCTGACCCTCACCCGTCCCCTAATCCTAACCCGTACGCTGACACTAACCCGCACCCTCACACGTACGCTCCCCCTAAAGCGTTGTCGTACCCTCACCTGGACCCTAAACCGTCCCCGTCCCCTAACCCTAACCCTAGCCCGAACCCTAACCCTAACCCTCACCCGAAGCCTGACCCTCACCCGTCCCCTAATCCTAACCCGTACGCTGACACTAACCCGCGCTCTCAAACGTACGCTCCCCCTAAAGCGTTGTCGTGCCCTCACCTGGACCCTAAACCGTCTCCGTCCCCTAACCCTAACCCTAGCCCGAACCCTAACCCTAACCCTTCCCCGAAGCCTGACCCTCACCCGTCCCCTAATCCTAACCCGTACGCTGACACTAACCCGCGACCTCACACGTACGCTCCCCCTAAATTATTGTCGTGCCCTCACCTGGACCCTAAACCGTCCCCGTCCCCTAACCCTAAACCTAGCCCGAACCCTAACCCTAACACTTCCCCGAAGCCTGACCCTCACCCGTCCCCTAATCCTAACCCGTACGCTGACACTAACCCGCGCTCTCAAACGTACGCTCCCCCTAAAGCGTTGTCGTGCCCTCACCTGGACCCTAAACCGTCTCCGTCCCCTAACCCTAACCCTAGCCCGAACCCTAACCCTAACCCTTCCCCGAAGCCTGACCCTCACCCGTCCTCTAATCCTAACCCGTACGCTGACACTAACCCGCGACCTCACACGTACGCTCCCCCTAAAGCATTGTCGTGCCCTCACCTGGACCCTAAACCGTCCCCATCCCCTAACCCTAACCCTAGCCCGAACCCTAACCCTAACCCTTCCCCGAAACCTGACCCTCACCCGTCCCCTAATCCTAACCCGTACGCTGACACTAACCCGCGCCCTCACACGTACGCTCCCCCTAAAGCGTTCTCGTACCCTCACCTGGACCCTAAACCGTCCCCATCCCCTAACCCTAAACCTAGCCCGAACCCTAACCCTAACCCTTCCCCGAAGCCTGACCCTCACCCGTCCCCTAATCCTAACCCGAAAGCTGACACTAACCCGCGCCCTCACACGTACGCTCCCCCTAAAGCGTTGTCGTACCCTCACCTGGACCCTAAACCGTCCCCGTCCCCTAACCCTAACCCTAGCCCGAACCCTAACCCTAACACTTCCCCGAAGCCTGACCCTCACCCGTCCCCTAATCCTAACCCGTACGCTGACCCTAACCCGCGCCCTCACACGTACGCTCCCCCGAAAGCGTTGTCGTGCCCTCACCTGGACCTTAAACCGTCCCCGTCCCCTAACCCTAACCCTAGCCCGAACCCTAACCCTAACCCTCACCCGAAGCCTGACCCTCACCCGTCCCCTAATCCTAACCCGTACGCTGACACTAACCCGCGCTCTCAAACGTACGCTCCCCCTAAAGCGTTGTCGTGCCCTCACCTGGACCCTAAACCGTCTCCGTCCCCTAACCCTAACCCTAGCCCGAACCCTAACCCTAACACTTCCCCGAAGCCTGACCCTCACCCATCCCCTAATCCTAACCCGTACGCTGACACTAACCCGCCCCCTCACACGTACGCTCCCCCTAAAGCGTTGTCGTACCCTCACCTGGACCCTAAACCGTCCCCGTCCCCTAACCCTAACCCTAGCCCGAACCCTAACCCTAAACCTTCCCCGAAGCCTGACCCTCACCCGTCCCCTAATCCTAACCCGTACGCTGACACTAACCCGCGCCCTCACACGTACGCTCCCCCTAAAGCGTTGTCGTGCCCTCACCTGGACCCTAAACCGTCCCAGTCCCCTAACCCTAACCCTAGCCCGAACCCTAACCCTAACCCTTCCCCGAAGCCTGACACTCACCCGTCCTCTAATCCTAACCCGTACGCTGACACTAACCCGCGCCCTCACACGTACGCTCCCCCTAAAGCGTTCTCGTACCCTCACCTGGACCCTAAACCGTCCCCGTCCCCTAACCCTAACCCTAGTCCGAACCCTAACCCTAACACATCCCCGAAGCCTGACCCTCACCCGTCCCCTAATCCTAAACCGTACGCTGACACTAACCCACGCCCTCACACGTACGCTCCCCCTAAAGCGTTGTCGTACCCTCACCTGGACCCTAAACCGTCCCCGTCACCTAACCCTTACCTTAGCCCGAAACCTAACCCTAACCCTTCCCCGAAGCCTGACCCTCACCCGTCCCCTAATCCTAACGCGTACGCTGACACTAAACCGCGCCCTCACACGTACGCTCCCCCTAAAGCGTTGTCATACCCTCAACTGGACCCTAAACCGTCCCCGTCCCCTAACCCTAACCCTAGCCCGAACCCTAACCCTAACCCTTCCCCGAAGCCTGACCCTCACCCGTCCCCTAATCCTAACCCATACGCTGACACTAACCCGCGCCCTCACACGTACGCTCCCCCTAAAGCGTTGTCGTGCCCTCACCTGGACACTAAACCGTCCCCGTACCCTAACCCTAACCCTAGCCCGAACCCTAACCCTAACACTTCCCCGAAGCCAGACCCTCACCCGTCCCCTAATCCTAACCCGTACGCTGACACTAACCCGCGCCCTCACACGTACGCTCCCCCTAAAGCGTTGTCGTGCCCGCACCTGGACCCTAAACCGTCCCCGTCCCCTAACCCTAACCATACCCCGAACCCTAACCCTAACCCTTCCCCGAAGCCTGACCCTCACCCGTCCCCTAATCCTAACCCGTACGCTGACACTAACCCGAGCCCTCACACGTACGCTCCCCCTAAAGCGTTCTCGTACCCTCACCTGGACCGTAAACCTTCCCCGTCCCCTAACTCTAACCCTAGCCCGAACCCTAACCCAAACCCTTCCCCGAAGCCTGACCCTCACCCGTCCCCTAATCCTAACCCGTACGCTGACACTAACCCGCGCCCTCACACGTACGCTACCCCTAAAGCATTGTCGTACCCTCACCTGGACCCTAAACCATCCCCGTCCCCTAACCCTAACCCTAGCCCGAACACTAACCCTAACCCTTCCCCGAAGCCTGACCCTCACCCATCCCCTAATCCTAACCCGTACGCTGACACTAACCCGCGCCCTCACACGTACGCTCCCCCTAATGCGTTGTCGTACCCTCACCTGGACCCTAAACCGTCCCCGTCCCCTAAACCTAACCCTAGCCCGAACCCTAACCCTAACACTTCCCCGAAGCCTGACCCTCACCCGTCCCCTAATCCTAAACCGTACGCTGACAATAACCCGCGCCCTCACACATACGCTCCCCCTAAAGCCTTGTCGTGCCCTCACCTGGACCCTAAACCGTCCCCGTCACCTAACCCTAACCCTAGCCCGAACCCAAACCCTAACCCTTCCCCGAAGCCTCACCCTCACACGTCCCCTAATCCTAACCCGTACGCTGACACTAACCCGCGCCCTCACACGTACGCTCCCCCTAAAGCGTTGTCGTACCCTCACCTGGACCCTAAACCGTCCCCGTCCCCTAACCCTAACCCTAGCCCGAACCTTAACCCTAACCCTTCCCCGAAGCCAGACGCTCAGCCGTCCCCTAATCCTAACCCGTACGCTGACACTAACCCACGCCCTCACACGTACGCTCCCCCTAAAGCGTTGTCGTGCCCTCACCTGGACCCTAAACCGTCCCCGTCCGCTAACCCTAACCCTAGCCCGAACCTTAACCCTAACCCTTCCCCGAAGCCTGACCCTCACCCGTCCCCTAATCCTAACCCGTACGCTGACACTAACCCGCGCCCTCACACGTACGCTCCCCCTAAAGCGTTGTCGTACCCTCACCTGGACCCTAAACCGTCCCCGTCCCCTAACCCTAACCCTAGCCCGAACCCTAAACCTAACCCTTCCCCGAAGCCTGACCCTCACCCGTCCCCTTATCCTAACCCGTACGCTGACACTAACCCGCGCCCTCACACGTACGCTCCGCCTAAAGCGTTGTCGTACCCTCACCTGGACCCTAAACCGTCCCCGTCCCCTAACCCTAACCCAAGCCCGAACCCTAACCCTAACCCTTCCCCGAAGACAGACCCTCACCCGTCCCCTAATCCTAATTCGTACGCTGACACTAACCCGCGCCCTCACACGTATGCTTCCCCTAAAGCGTTGTCGTGCCCTCACCTGGACCCTAAACCGTCCCCGTGCCCTAACCCTAACCCTAGCCCGAACCCTAACCCTAACCCTTCCCCGAAGCCTGACCCTCACCCGTCCCCTAATCCTATCCCGTACGCTGACACTAACCCGCGCCCTCACACGTACGCTCCCCCTAAAGCGTTGTCGTGCCCTCACCTGGACCCTAAACCGTCCCCGTCCCCTAACCCTAACCCTAGCCCGAACCCTAACCCTAACCCTTCCCCGAAGCCTGACCCTCACCCGTCCCCTAATCCTAACCCGTACGCTGACACTAACCTGCGCCCTCACACGTACGCTCCCCCTAAAGCATTGTCGTACCCTCACCTGGATCCTAAACCGTCCCCGTCCCCTAAACCTAACCCTAGCCCGAACCCTAACCCTAACCCTTCCCCAAAGCCTGACCCTCAACCGTCCCCTAATCCTAACCCATACGCTGACAATAACCCGCGCCCTCACACATACGCTCCCCCTAAAGCCTTGTCGTGCCCTCTCCTGGACCCTAAACCGTCCCCGTCCCCTAACCCTAACCCTAGTGCGAACCCTAACCCTAACCCTTCCCCGAAGCCTGACCCTCACCCGTCCCCTAATCCTAACCCGTACGTTGACACTAACCCGCACCCTCACACGTACGCTCCCCCTAAAGAGTTGTCGTGCCCTCACCTGCACCCTAAACCGTCCCCGTCCCCTAACCCTAACTCTAGCCCGAACCCTAACCCTAACCCTTCCCCGAAGCCTGACCCTCACTCGTCCCCTAATCCTAACCCGTACGCTGACACTAACCCGCGCCCTCACACGTACGCTCACCCTAAAGCGTTGTCGTACCCTCACCTGGACCCTAAACCGTCCCCGTCCCCTAACCCTAACCCTAGCCCGAAACCTAACCCTAACCCTTCCCCGAAGCCTGACCCTCACCCGTCCCCTAATCCTAACCCGTACGCTGACACTAACCTGCGCCCTCACACGTACGCGCCCCCTAAAGCGTTGTCGTGCCCTCACCTGGACCCTAAACCGTCCCCGTCCCCTAACCCTAACCCTAGCCCGAACCCAAACCCTAACCCTTCCCCGAAGCCTGACCCTCACCCGTCCCCTAATCCTAACCCGTACGCTGACACTAACCCGCGCCCTCACACGTACGCTCCCCCTAAAGCGTTGTCGTACCCTCACCTGGACCCTAAACCGTCCCCGTCCCCTAACCCTAACCCTAGTCCGAACCCTAACCCTAACCCTTCCCCGAAGCCTGACCCTCACCCGTCCCCTAATCCTAACCCGTACGCTGACACTAACCCGCGCCCTCACACGTACGCTCCCCCTAAAGCGTTGTCGTGCCCTCACCTGGACCCTAAACCGTCCCCGTCCCTTAACCCTAACCCTAGCCCGAACCCTAAACCTAACCCTTCCCCGAAGCCTGACCCTCACCCGTCCCCTAATCCTAACCCGTACGCTGACACTAACACGCGCCCTCACACGTACGCTCCCCCTAAAGCGTTGTCGTACCCTCACCTGGACCCTAAACCGTCCCCGTCCCCTAACCCTAACCCTAGCCCGAACCCTAACCCTAAACATTCCCCGAAGCCTGACCCTCACCCGTCCCCTAATCCTAACCCGTACGCTGACACTAACCCGCGCCCTCACACGTACGCTCCCCCTAAAGCGTTGTCGTGCCCTCACCTGGACCCTAAACCGTCCCCGTCCCCTAACCCTAACCATAGCACGAAGCCTAACCCTAACACTTCCCCGAAGCCTGACACTCACCCGTCCCCTAATCCTAACCCGTACGCTGACACTAACCCGTGCCCTCACACGTACGCTCCCCCTAAAGCGTTCTCGTACCCTCACCTGGACCCTAAACCTTCCCCGTCCCCTAACTCTAACCCTAGCCCGAACCCTAACCCAAACCCTTCCCCGAAGCCTGACCCTCACCCGTCCCCTAATCCTAACCCGTACGCTGACACTAACCCGCGCCCTCACACGTACGCTCCCCCTAAAGCGTTGTCGTGCCCTCACCTGGACCCTAAACCGTCCCCGTCCCCTAACCCTAACCCTAGCCCGAACCCTAACCCTAACCCTTCCCCGAAGCCTGACCCTCACCCGTCCCCTAATCCTAACCCGTACGCTGACACTAACCCGCGCCCTCACACGTACGCTCCCCCTAAAGCGTTGTCGTACCCTCACCTTGACCCTAAACCGTCACCGTCCCCTAACCCTAACCCTAGCCCGAACCCTAACCCTAACCCTTCCCCGAAGCCTGACCCTCAACCGTCCCCTAATCCTAACCCGTACGCTGACACTAACCCGTGCGCTCACACGTACGCTCCCCCTAAAGCGTTGTCGTACCCTCACCTGGACCCTAAACCGTCCCCGTCCCCTAACCCTAACCCTAGCCCGAACCCTAACCCTAACCCTTCCCCGAAGCCTGACCCTCACCCGTCCCCTAATCCTAACCCGTACGCTGACACTAACCCGCGCCCTCACACGTACGCTCCCCCTAAAGCGTTGTCGTACCCTCACCTGGACCCTAAACCGTCCCCGTCCCCTAACCCTAACCCTAGCCCGAACCCTAACCCTAACCCTTCCCCGAAGCCTGACCCTCACCCGTCCCCTAATCCTAACCCGTACGCTGACACTAACCTGCGCCCTCACACGTACGCTCCCCCTAAAGCGTTGTCGTACCCTCACCTGGACCCTAAACCGTCCCCATCCCCTAACCCTAAACCTAGCCCGAACCCTAACCCTAACCCTTCCCCGAAGCCAGACCCTCACCCGTCCCCTAATCCTAACCCGAAAGCTGACACTAACCCGCGCCCTCACACGTACGCTCCCCCTAAAGCGTTGTCGTACCCTCACCTGGACCCTAAACCGTCCCCGTCCCCTAACCCTAAACCTAGCCCGAACCCTAACCCTAACCCTTCCCCGAAGCCTGACCCTCACCCGTCCCCTAATCCTAACCCGTACGCTGACACTAACCCGCGCCCTCACACGTACGCTCCCCCTAAAGCCTTCTCGTACCCTCACCTGGACCCTAAACCGTCCCCGTCTCCTAACCCTAACCCTAGCCCGAACCCTAACCCTAACACTTCCCCGAAGCCTGACCCTCACCCGTCCCCTAATCCTAACCCGTACGCTGACACTAACCCGCCCCCTCACACGTACCCTCCCCCTAAAGCGTTGTCGTACCCTCACCTGGACCCTAAACCGTCCCCGTCCCCTAACCCTAACCCTAGCCCGAACCCTAACCCTAACCCTTCCCCGAAGCCTGACCCTCACCCGTCCCCTAATCCTAACCCGTACGCTGACACTAACCCGCGCCCTCACACGTACGCTCCCCCTAAAGCGTTGTCGTGCCCTCACCTGGACCCTAAACCGTCCCAATCCCCTAACCCTAACCCTAGCCTGAACCCTAACCCTAACCCTTCCCCGAAGCCTGACACTCACCCGTCCCCTAATCCTAACCCGTACGCTGACACTAACCCGCGCCCTCACACGTACGCTCCCACTAAAGCGTTCTCGTACCCTCACCTGGAACCTAAACCGTCCCCGTCCCCTAACCCTAACCCTAGTCCGAACCCTAACCCTAACCCATCCCCGAAGCCTGACCCTCACCCGTCCCCTAATCCTAACCCGTACGCTGACACTAACCCGCGCCCTCACACGTACGCTCCCCCTAAAGCGTTGTCGTACCCTCACCTGGACCCTAAACCGTCGCCGTCCCCTAACCCTTACCTTAGCCCGAAACCTAACCCTAACCCTTCCCCGAAGCCTGACCCTCACCCGTCCCCTAATCCTAACCCGTACGCTGACACTAAACCGCGCCCTCACACGTACGCTCCCCCTAAAGCGTTGTCATACCCTCACCTGGACCCTAAACCGTCCCCGTCCCCTAACCCTAACCCTAGCCCGAACCCTAACACTAACCCTCACCCGAAGCCTGACCCTCACCCTTCCCCTAATCCTAACCCATACGCTGACACTAACCCGCGCCCTCACACGTACGCTCCCCCTAAAGCGTTGTCGTGCCCTCACCTGGACACTAAACCGTCCCCGTACCCTAACCCTAACCCTAGCCCGAACCCTAACCCTAACACTTCCCCGAAGCCAGACCCTCACCCGTCCCCTAATCCTAACCCGTACGATGACACTAACCCACGCCCTCACACGTACGCTCCCCCTAAAGCGTTGTCGTGCCCGCACCTGGACCCTAAACCGTCCCCGTCCCCTAACCCTAACCATAGCCCGAACCTTAACCCTAACCCTTCCCCGAAGCCTGACCCTCACCCGTCCCCTAATCCTAACCCGTACGCTGACACTAACCCGAGCCCTCACACGTACGCTCCCCCTGAAGCGTTCTCGTACCCTCACCTGGACCCTAAACCTTCCCCGTCCCCTAACTCTAACCCTAGCCCGAACCCTAACCCAAACCCTTCCCCGAAGCCTGACCCTCACCCGTCCCCTAATCCTAACCCGTACGCTGACACTAACCCGCGCCCTCACACGTACGCTCCCCCTAAAGCATTGTCTTACCCTCACCTGGACCCTAAACCATCCCCGTCCCCTAACCCTAACCCTAGCCCGAACACTAACCCTAACCCTTCCCCGAAGCCTGACCCTCACCCGTCCCCTAATCCTAACCCGTACGCTGACACTAACCCGCGCCCTCACACATACGCTCCCCCTAAAGCGTTGTCGTACCCTCACCTGGACCCTAAACCGTCCCCGTCCCCTAAACCTAACCCTAGCCCGAACCCTAACCCTAACACTTCCCCGAAGCCTGACCCTCACCCGTCCCCTAATCCTAACCCGTACGCTGAAAATAACCCGCGCCCTCACACATACGCTCCCCCTAAAGCCTTGTCGTGCCCTCTCCTGGACCCTAAACCGTCCCCGTCCCCTAACCCTAGCCCGAACCCTAACCCGAACACTTCCCCGAAGCCTGATCCTCACCCGTCCCCTAATCCTAACCCGTACGCTGACACTAACCCACGCCCTCACACGTACGCTCCCCCTAAAGCATTGTCGTGCCCTCACCTGGACCCTAAACCGTCCCCGTCCCCTAACCCTAACCCTAGCCTGAACCCTAACCCTAACCCTTCCCCGAAGCCTGACCCTCACCCGTCCCCTAATCCTAATTCGTACGCTGACACTAACCCGCGCCCTCACATGTGCGCTCTCCCTAAAGCGTTGTCGTGCCCTCACCTGGACCCTAAACCGTCCCCGTCCCCTAACCCTAACCCTAGCCCGAACCCTAACCCTAAACCTTCCCCGAAGCCTGACCCTCACCCGTCCCCTAATCCTAACCCGTATGCTGACACTAACCCGCGCCCTCACACGTACGCTCCCCCTAAAGCGTTGTCGTGCCCTCACCTGGACCCTAAACCGTCCCCGTCCCCTAACCCTAACCCTAGCCCGAACCCTAACCCTAACCCTTCCCCGAAGCCTGACCCTCACCCGTCCCCTAATCCTAACCCGTACGCTGACACTAACCCGCGCCCTCACACGTACGCTCCCCCTAAAGCGTTCTCGTGCCCTCTCCTGGACCCTAAACCATCCCCGTCCCCTAACCCTAACCCTAGTACGAACCCTAACCCTAACCCTTCCCCGAAGCCTGACCCTCACCCATCCCCTAATCCTAACCCGTACGCTGACACTAACCCGCGCCCTCACACGTACGCTCCCCCTAAAGCGTTGTCGTGCCCTCACCTGGACCCTAAACCGTCCCCGTCCCCTAACCCTAACCCTAGCCCGAACCCTAACCCTAAACCTTCCCCGAAGCCTAACCCTCACCCGTCCCCTAATCCTAACCCGTACGCTGACACTAACACGTGCCCTCAAACGTACGCTCCCCCTAAAGCGTTGTCGTGCCCTCACCTCGACCCTAAACCGTCCCCGTCCCCTAACCCTAACCCTAGCCCGAACCCTAACCCTAACCCTTCACCGAAGCCTGACCCTCACCCGTCCCCTAATCCTAACCCGTACGCTGACACTAACCCGCACCCTCACACGTACGCTCCCCCTAAAGCGTTGACGTACCCTCACCTGGACCCTAAACCGTCCCCGTCCCCTAACCCTAACCCTAGCCCGAACCCTAACCCTAACCCTTCCCCGAAGCCTGACCCTCACCCGTCCCCTAATCCTAACCCGTACGCTGACACTAACCCGCGCCCTCACACGTACGCTCCCCCTAAAGCGTTGTCGTACCATCACCTGGACCCTAAACCGTCCCCGTCCCCTAACCCTAACCCTAGCCCGAACCCTAACCCTAACCCTTCCCCGAAGCCTGACCCTCACCCGTCCCCTAATCCTAACCCGTACGCTGACACTAACCCGCGCCCTCACACGTACGCTCCCCCTAAAGCGTTGTCGTGCCCTCACCTGGACCCTAAACCGTCACCGTCCCCTAACCCTAACCCTAGCCCGAACCCTAACCCTAACCCTTCCCCGAAGCCTGACCCTCACCCGTCCCCTAATCCTAACCCGTACGCTGACACTAACCCGCGCCCTCACACGTACGCTCCCCCTAAAGCGTTGTCGTACCCTCACCTGGACCCTAAACCGTCCCCGTCCCCTAACCCTAACCCTAGACCGAACCCTAACCCGAACACTTCCCCGAAGCCTGACCCTCACCCGACACCTAATCCTAACCCGTACGCTGACACTAACCCGCGCCCTCACATGTACGCTCCCCCTAAAGCATTGTCGTGCCCTCACCTGGACCCTCAACCGTCCCCGTCCCCTAACCCTAACCCTAGCCCGAACCCTAACCCTAACCCTTCCCCGAAGCCTGACCCTCACCCGTCCCCTAATCCTAATTCGTACGCTGACACTAACCCGCGCCCTCACATGTATGCTCCCCCTAAAGCGTTGTCCTGCCCTCACCTGGACCCTAAACCGTCCCCGTCCCCTAACCCTAACCCTAGCCCGAACCCTAACCCTAAACCTTCCCCGAAGCCTGACCATCACCCGTCCCCTAATCCTAACCCGTACGCTGACACTAACCCGCGCCCTCACACGTACGCTCCCCCTAAAGCGTTGTCGTGCCCTCACCTGGAACCTAAACCGTCCCCGTCCCCTAACCCTAACCCTAGCCCGAACCCTAACCCTAAACCTTCCCCGAAGCCTGACCCTCACCCGTCCCCTAATCCTAACCCGTACGCTGACACTAACCCGCGCCCTCACACGTACGCTCCCCCTAAAGCGTTATCGTGCCCTCACCTGGACCCTAAACCGTCCCCGTCCGCTAACCCTAACCCTAGCCCGAACCCTAACCCTAAGCCTTCCCCGAAGCCTGACCCGCACCCGTCCCCTAATCCTAACCCGTACGCTGACACTAACCCGCCCCCTCACACGTACGCTCCCCCTAAAGCATTGTCGTGCCCTCACCTGGACCCTAAACCGTCCCCGTCCCCTAACCCTAACCCTAGCCCGAACCCTAACCCTAACCCTTCCCCGAAGCCTGACCCTCACCCGTCCCCTAATCCTAAACCGTACGCTGATACTAACCCGCGCCCTCAGACGTACGCTCCCCCTAAAGCGTTGTCGTGCCCTCACCTGGACCCTAAACCGTACCCGTCCCCTAACCCTAACCCTAGCCCGAACCCGAACCCTAACCCTTCCCCGAAGCCTGACCCTCACCCGTCCCCTAATCCTAAACCGTACGCTGACACTAACCCGCGCCCTCACACTTACGCTCCCCCTAAAGCGTTGTCGTGCCCTCACCTGGACCCTAAACCGTCCCCGTCCCTTAACCCTAACCCTAGCCCGAACCCTAAACTTAACCCTTCCCCGAAACCTGACCCTCACTCGTCCCCTAATCCTAACCCGTACGCTGACACTAACCCGCGCCCTCACACGTACGCTCCCCCTAAAGCGTTGTCGTACCCTCACCTGGACCCTAAACCGTCCCCGTCCCCTAACCCTAACCCTAGCCCGAACACTAACCCTAACGCTTCCCCGAAGCCTGAACCTCACCCGTCCCCTAATCCTAACCCGTACGCTGACACTAACCCGCGCCCTCACACGTACGCTCCCCCTAAAGCGTTGTCGTACCCTCACCTGGACCCTAAACCGTCCCCGTCCCCTAACCCTAACCCTAGCCCGAACCCTAACCCTAACCCTTCCCCGAAGCCTGACCCTCACCGTCCCCTAATCTTAACCCGTACGCTGACACTAAACCTCGCCCTCACACGTACGCTCCCCCTAAAGCGTTGTCGTACCCTCACCTGGACCCTAAACCGTCCCCGTCCCCTAACCCTAACCCTAGCCCGAACCCTAACCCTAACCCTTCCCCGAAGCCTGACCCTCACCCGATACCTAATCCTAACCCGTACGCTGACACTAACCCATGCCCTCACACGTACGCCCCCACTAAAGCGTTGTCGTACCCTCACCTAGACCCTAAACCGTCCCTGTCCCCTAATCCAAACCCTAGCCCGAACCCTAACCCTAACACTTCCCCGAAGCCTGACCCTCACCCGTCCCCTAATCCTAACCCGTACGCTGACACTAACCCGCGCCCTCACATGTATGCTCCCCCTAAAGCGTTGTCGTGCCCTCACCTGGACCCTAAACCGTCCCCGTCCCCTAACCCTAACCCTAGCCCGAACCCTAACCCTAAACCTTCCCCGAAGCCTGACCCTCACCCGTCCCCTAATCCTAACCCGTACGCTGACACTAACCCGCGCCCTCACACGTACGCTCCCCCTAAAGCATTGTCGTGCCCTCACCTGGACCCTAAACCGTCCCCGTCCCCTAACCCTATCCCTAGCCCGAACCCTAACCCTAACCCTTCCCCGAAGCCTGACCCTCACCCGTCCCCTAATCCTAACCCGTACGCTGACAATAACCCGCGCCCTCACACGTACGCTCCCCCTAAAGCGTTGTCGTGCCCTCACCTGGACCCTAAACCGTCCCCGTCCCCTAACCCTAACCCTAGCCCGAACCCTAACCCTAAACCTTCCCCGAAGCCTGACCCTCACCCGTCCCCTAATCCTAACCCGTACGCTGACACTAACACGCGCCCTCAAACGTACGCTCCCCCTAAAGCGTTGTCGTGCCCTCACCTGGACCCTAAACCGTCCCTGTCCCCTAACCCTAACCCTAGCCCGAACCCTAACCCTAACCCTTCACCGAACCCTGACACTCACCCGTCCCCTAATCCTAACCCGTACGCTGACACTAACCCGCACCCTCACACGTACGCTCCCCCTAAAGCGTTGTCGTACCCTCACCTGGACCCTAAACCGTCCCCGTCCCCTAACCCTAACCCTAGCCCGAACCCTAACCCTAACCCTTTCCCGAAGCCTGACCCTCACCCGTCCCCTAATCCTAACCCGTACGCTGACACTAACCCGCGCGCTCACACGTACGCTCCCCCTAAAGCGTTGTCGTGCCCTCACCTGGACCCTAAACCGTCCCCGTCCCCTAACCCTAACCCTAGCCCGAACCCTAACCCTAACCCTTCCCCGAAGCCTGACCCTCACCCGTCCCCTAATCTTAACCCGTACGCTGACACTAACCCGCGCCCTCACACGTACGCTCCCCCTAACGCGTTGTCGTACCCTCACCTGGACCCTAAACCGTCTCCGTCCCCTAACCCTAACCCTAGCCCGAACCCTAACCCTAACCCTTCACCGAAGCCTGACCCTCACCCGTCCCCTAATCCTAACCCGTACGCTGACACTAACCCGCACTTTCACACGTACGCTCCCCCTAAAGCGTTGTCGTACCCTCACCTGGACCCTAAACCGTCCCCGTCCCCTAACCCTAACCCTAGCCCGAACCCTAACCCTAACCCTTCCCCGAAGCCTGAACCTCACCCGTCCCCTAATCCTAACCCGTACGCTGACACTAAACCGCGCCCTCACATGTATGCTCCCCCTAAAGCGTTGTCGTGCCCTCACCTGGACCCTAAACCGTCCCCGTCCCCTAACCCTAACCCTAGCCCGAACCCTAACCCTAACCCTTCCCCGAAGCCTGACCCTCACCCGTCCCCTAATCCTAACCCGTACGCTGACACTAACCCGCGCCCTCACACGTACGCTCCCCCTAAAGCGTTGTCGTGCCCTCACCTGGACCCTAAACCGTCCCCGTCCCCTAACCCTAAACCTAGCCCGAACCCTAACCCTAACCCTTCCCCGAAGCCTTACCCTCACCCGTCCCCTAATCCTAACCCGTACGCTGACACTAACCCGCGCCCTCACACGTACGCTCCCCCTAAAGCGTTGTCGTGCCCTCACCTGGACCCTAAACCGTCCCCGTCCCCTAACCCTAACCCTAGCCCAAACCCTAACCCTAAACCTTCCCCGAAGCCTGACCCTCACCCGTCCCCTAATCCTAAATCGGACGCTGACACTAACACGCGCCCTCAAACGTACGCTCCCCCTAAAGCGTTGTCGTGCCCTCACCTGGACCCTAAACCGTCCCCGTCCCCTAACCCTAACCCTAGCCCGAAACCTAACCCTAACCCTTCACCGAACCCTGACCCTCACCCGTCCCCTAATCCTAACCCGTACGCTGACACTAACCCGCACCCTCACACGTACGCTCCCCCTAAAGCGTTGTCGTACCCTCACCTGGAACCTAAACCGTCCCCGTCCCCTAACCCTAAACCTAGCCCGAACCCTAACCCTAACCCTTCCCCGAACCCTGACCCTCACCCTTCCCCTAATCCTAACCCGTACGCTGACACTAACCCGCGCCCTCACACGTACGCTCCCCCTAAAGCGTTGTCGTGCCCTCACCTGGACCCTAAACCGTCCCCGTCCCCTAACCCTAACCCTAGCCCGAACCCTAACCCTAACCCTTCCCCGAAGCCTGACCCTCACCCGTCCCCTAATCCTAACCCGTACGCTGACACTAACCCGCGCCCTCACACGTACGCTCCCCCTAAAGCGTTGTCGTACCCTCACCTGGACCCTAAACCGTCCCCGTCCCCTAACCCTAACCCTAGCCCGAACCCTAACCCTAACCCTTCCCCGAAGCCTGACCCTCACCCGTCCCCTAATCCTAACCCGTACGCTGACACTAACCCGCGCCCTCACACGTACGCTCCCCCTAAAGCGTTGTCGTGCCCTCACCTGGACCCTAAACCGTCACCGTCCCCTAACCCTAACCCTAGCCCGAACCCTAACCCTAACCCTTCCCCGAAGCCTGACCCTCACCCGTCCCCTAATCCTAACCCGTACGCTGACACTAACCCGCGCCCTCACACGTACGCTCCCCCTAAAGCGTTGTCGTACCCTCACCTGGACCCTAAACCGTCCCCGTCCCCTAACCCTAACCCTAGACCGAACCCTAACCCGAACACTTCCCCGAAGCCTGACCCTCACCCGACACCTAATCCTAACCCGTACGCTGACACTAACCCGCGCCCTCACATGTACGCTCCACCTAAAGCATTGTCGTGCCCTCACCTGGACCCTCAACCGTCCCCGTCCCCTAACCCTAACCCTAGCCCGAACCCTAACCCTAACCCTTCCCCGAAGCCTGACCCTCACCCGTCCCCTAATCCTAATTCGTACGCTGACACTAACCCGCGCCCTCACATGTATGCTCCCCCTAAAGCGTTGTCCTGCCCTCACCTGGACCCTAAACCGTCCCCGTCCCCTAACCCTAACCCTAGCCCGAACCCTAACCCTAAACCTTCCCCGAAGCCTGACCATCACCCGTCCCCTAATCCTAACCCGTACGCTGACACTAACCCGCGCCCTCACACGTACGCTCCCCCTAAAGCGTTGTCGTGCCCTCACCTGGAACCTAAACCGTCCCCGTCCCCTAACCCTAACCCTAGCCCGAACCCTAACCCTAAACCTTCCCCGAAGCCTGACCCTCACCCGTCCCCTAATCCTAACCCGTACGCTGACACTAACCCGCGCCCTCACACGTACGCTCCCCCTAAAGCGTTATCGTGCCCTCACCTGGACCCTAAACCGTCCCCGTCCGCTAACCCTAACCCTAGCCCGAACCCTAACCCTAAGCCTTCCCCGAAGCCTGACCCGCACCCGTCCCCTAATCCTAACCCGTACGCTGACACTAACCCGCGCCCTCACACGTACGCTCCCCCTAAAGCATTGTCGTGCCCTCACCTGGACCCTAAACCGTCCCCGTCCCCTAACCCTAACCCTAGCCCGAACCCTAACCCTAACCCTTCCCCGAAGCCTGACCCTCACCCGTCCCCTAATCCTAAACCGTACGCTGATACTAACCCGCGCCCTCAGACGTACGCTCCCCCTAAAGCGTTGTCGTGCCCTCACCTGGACCCTAAACCGTACCCGTCCCCTAACCCTAACCCTAGCCCGAACCCGAACCCTAACCCTTCCCCGAAGCCTGACCCTCACCCGTCCCCTAATCCTAAACCGTACGCTGACACTAACCCGCGCCCTCACACGTACGCTCCCCCTAAAGCGTTGTCGTGCCCTCACCTGGACCCTAAACCGTCCCCGTCCCTTAACCCTAACCCTAGCCCGAACCCTAAACTTAACCCTTCCCCGAAACCTGACCCTCACTCGTCCCCTAATCCTAACCCGTACGCTGACACTAACCCGCGCCCTCACACGTACGCTCCCCCTAAAGCGTTGTCGTACCCTCACCTGGACCCTAAACCGTCCCCGTCCCCTAACCCTAACCCTAGCCCGAACCCTAACCCTAACCCTTCCCCGAAGCCTGACCCTCACCGTCCCCTAATCTTAACCCGTACGCTGACACTAAACCTCGCCCTCACACGTACGCTCCCCCTAAAGCGTTGTCGTACCCTCACCTGGACCCTAAACCGTCCCCGTCCCCTAACCCTAACCCTAGCCCGAACCCTAACCCTAACCCTTCCCCGAAGCCTGACCCTCACCCGATACCTAATGCTAACCCGTACGCTGACACTAACCCATGCCCTCACACGTACGCCCCCACTAAAGCGTTGTCGTACCCTCACCTAGACCCTAAACCGTCCCTGTCCCCTAATCCAAACCCTAGCCCGAACCCTAACCCTAACACTTCCCCGAAGCCTGACCCTCACCCGTCCCCTAATCCTAACCCGTACGCTGACAATAACCCGCGCCCTCACACGTACGCTCCCCCTAAAGCGTTGTCGTGCCCTCACCTGGACCCTAAACCGTCCCCGTCCCCTAACCCTAACCCTAGCCCGAACCCTAACCCTAAACGTTCCCCGAAGCCTGACCCTCACCCGTCCCCTAATCCTAACCCGTACGCTGACACTAACACGCGCCCTCAAACGTACGCTCCCCCTAAAGCGTTGTCGTGCCCTCACCTGGACCCTAAACCGTCCCTGTCCCCTAACCCTAACCCTAGCCCGAACCCTAACCCTAACCCTTCACCGAACCCTGACACTCACCCGTCCCCTAATCCTAACCCGTACGCTGACACTAACCCGCACCCTCACACGTACGCTCCCCCTAAAGCGTTGTCGTACCCTCACCTGGACCCTAAACCGTCCCCGTCCCCTAACCCTAACCCTAGCCCGAACCCTAACCCTAACCCTTTCCCGAAGCCTGACCCTCACCCGTCCCCTAATCCTAACCCGTACGCTGACACTAACCCGCGCGCTCACACGTACGCTCCCCCTAAAGCGTTGTCGTGCCCTCACCTGGACCCTAAACCGTCCCCGTCCCCTAACCCTAACCCTAGCCCGAACCCTAACCCTAACCCTTCCCCGAAGCCTGACCCTCACCCGTCCCCTAATCTTAACCCGTACGCTGACACTAACCCGCGCCCTCACACGTACGCTCCCCCTAAAGCGTTGTCGTACCCTCACCTGGACCCTAAACCGTCTCCGTCCCCTAACCCTAACCCTAGCCCGAACCCTAACCCTAACCCTTCACCGAAGCCTGACCCTCACCCGTCCCCTAATCCTAACCCGTACGCTGACACTAACCCGCACTTTCACACGTACGCTCCCCCTAAAGCGTTGTCGTACCCTCACCTGGACCCTAAACCGTCCCCGTCCCCTAACCCTAACCCTAGCCCGAACCCTAACCCTAACCCTTCCCCGAAGCCTGAACCTCACCCGTCCCCTAATCCTAACCCGTACGCTGACACTAACCCGCGCCCTCACATGTATGCTCCCCCTAAAGCGTTGTCGTGCCCTCACCTGGACCCTAAACCGTCCCCGTCCCCTAACCCTAACCCTAGCCCGAACCCTAACCCTAACCCTTCCCCGAAGCCTGACCCTCACCCGTCCCCTAATCCTAACCCGTACGCTGACACTAACCCGCGTCCTCACACGTACGCTCCCCCTAAAGCGTTGTCGTGCCCTCACCTGGACCCTAAACCGTCCCCGTCCCCTAACCCTAAACCTAGCCCGAACCCTAAACCTAACCCTTCCCCGAAGCCTTACCCTCACCCGTCCCCTAATCCTAACCCGTACGCTGACACTAACCCGCGCCCTCACACGTACGCTCCCCCTAAAGCGTTGTCGTGCCCTCACCTGGACCCTAAACCGTCCCCGTCCCCTAACCCTAACCCTAGCCCGAACCCTAACCCTAACCCTTCCCCGAAGCCTGACCCTCACCCGTCCCCTTATCCTAACCCGTACGCTGACAATAACCCGCGCCCTCACACGTACGCTCCCCCTAAAGCGTTGTCGTGCCCTCACCTGGATCCTAAACCGTCCCCGTCCCCTAACCCTAACCCTAGCCCAAACCCTAACCCTAAACCTTCCCCGAAGCCTGACCCTCACCCGTCCCCTAATCCTAAATCGGACGCTGACACTAACACGCGCCCTCAAACGTACGCTCCCCCTAAAGCGTTGTCGTGCCCTCACCTGGACCCTAAACCGTCCCCGTCCCCTAACCCTAACCCTAGCCCGAAACCTAACCCTAACCCTTCACCGAACCCTGACCCTCACCCGTCCCCTAATCCTAACCCGTACGCTGACACTAACCCGCACCCTCACACGTACGCTCCCCCTAAAGCGTTGTCGTACCCTCACCTGGAACCTAAACCGTCCCCGTCCCCTAACCCTAAACCTAGCCCGAACCCTAACCCTAACCCTTCCCCGAACCCTGACCCTCACCCTTCCCCTAATCCTAACCCGTACGCTGACACTAACCCGCGCCCTCACACGTACGCTCCCCCTAAAGCGTTGTCGTGCCCTCACCTGGACCCTAAACCGTCCCCGTCCCCTAACCCTAACCCTAGCCCGAACCCTAACCCTAACCCTTCCCCGAAGCCTGACCCTCACCCGTCCCCTAATCCTAACCCGTACGCTGACACTAACCCGCGCCCTCACACGTACGCTCCCCCTAAAGCGTTGTCGTACCCTCACCTGGACCCTAAACCGTCCCCGTCCCCTAACCCTAACCCTAGCCCGAACCCTAACCCTAACCCTTCCCCGAAGCCTGACCCTCACCCGTCCCCTAATCCTAACCGGTAAGCTGACACTAACCCGCGCCCTCACACGTACGCTCCCGCTAAAGCATTGTCGTACCCTCACCTGGACTCTAAACCGTCCCCGTCCCCTAACCCTAACCCTAGCCCAAACCCTAACCCTAACCCTTCCCCGAAGACTGACCCTCACCCGTCCCCTAATCCTAACGCGTACGCTGACACTAACCCGCGCCCTCACACGTACGCTCCCCCTAAAGCGTTGTCGTGCCCTCACCTGGACCCTAAACCGTCCCCGTCCCCTAACCCTAACCCTAGCCCGAACCCTAACCCTAACCCTTCCCCGAAGCCTGACCCTCACCCGTCCCCTAATCCTAACCCGTACGCTGACAGTAACCCGCGCCCTCACACGTACGCTCCCCCTAAAGCGTTGTCGTGCCCTCACCTGGAACCTAAACCGTCCCCGTCCCCTAACCCTAACCCTAGCCCGAACCCTAACCCTAAACCTTCCCCGAAGCCTGACCCTCACCCGTCCCCTAATCCTAACACGTACGCTGACACTAACCCGCGCCCTCACACGTACGCTCCCCCTAAAGCGTTGTCGTGCCCTCACCTGGACCCTAAACCGTCCCCGTCCGCTAACCCTAACCCTAGCCCGAACCCTAACCCTAAGCCTTCCCCGAAGCCTGACCCTCACCCGTCCCCTAATACTAAACCGTACGCTGACACTAACCCGCGCCCTCACACGTACGCTCCCCCTAAAGCGTTGTCGTGCCCTCACCTGGACCCTAAACCGTCCCCGTCCCCTAACCCTAACCCAGGCCCGAACCCTAACCCTAAACCTTCCCCGAAGCCAGACCCTCACCCGTCCCCTAATCCTAACCCGTACGCTGACACTAACCCACGCCCTCACACGTACGCTCCCCCTAAAGCGTTGTCGTGCCCTCACCTGGACCCTAAACCGTCCCCGTCCCCTAACCCTAACCCTAGCCCAAACCCTAACCTTAACCCTTCCCCGAAGCCTGACCCTCTCCCGTCCCCTAATCCTAACCCGTACGCTGACACTAACCCGCGCCCTCACACGTACGCTCCCCCTAAAGCGTTGTCGTGCCCTCACCTGGACCCTAAACCGTCCCCGTCCGCTAACCCTAACCCTAGCCCGAACCCTAACCCTAACCCTTCCCCGAAGCCTGACCCTCACCCATCCCCTAATCCTAAAGCGTACGCTGACACTAACCCGCGCCCTCACACGTACGCTCCCCCTAAAGCGTTGTCGTACCCTCACCTGGACCCTAAACCGTCCCCATCCCCTAACCCTAACCCTAGCCCGAACCCTAACCCGAACACTTCCCCGAAGCCTGACCCTCACCCGTCCCCTAATCCTAACCCGTACGCTGACACTAACCCACGCCCTCACACGTACGCTCCCCCTAAAGCATTGTCGTGCCCTCACCTGGACCCTAAACCGTCCCCGTCCCCAACCCTAACCCTAGCCTGAACCCTAACCCTAACCCTTCCCCGAAGCCTGACCCTCACCCGTCCCCTAATCCTAATTCGTACGCTGACACTAACCCGCGCCCTCACATGTGCGCTCCCCCTAAAGCGTTGTCGTGCCCTCACCTGGACCCTAAACCGTCCCCGTCCCCTAACCCTAACCCTAGCCCGAACCCTAACCCTAACCCTTCCCCGAAGCCTGACCCTCACCCGTCCCCTAATCCTAACCCGTACGCTGACACTAACCCGCGCCCTCACACGTACGCTCCCCCTAAAGCGTTCTCGTGCCCTCACCTGGACCCTAAACCGTCCCCGTCCCCTAACCCTAACCCTAGTCCGAACCCTAACCCTAACCCTTCCCCGAAGACTGACCCTCACCCGTTCCCTAAGCCTAACCCGTACGCTGACACTAACCCGCGCCCTCACACGTACGCTCCCCCTAAAGCGTTGTCGTGCCCTCACTTGGACCCTAAACCGTCCCCGTCCCCTAACCCTAACCCTAGCCCGAACCCTAACCCTAAACCTTCCCCGAAGCCTAACCCTCACCCGTCCCCTAATCCTAACCCGTACGCTGACACTAACACGCGCCCTCAAACATACGCTCCCCCTAAAGCGTTGTCGTGCCCTCACCTCGACCCTAAACCGTCCCCGTCCCCTAACCCTAACCCTAGCCCGAACCCTAACCCTAACCCTTCACCGAAGCCTGACCCTCACCCGTCCCCTAATCCTAACCCGTACGCTGACACTAACCCGCACCCTCACACGTACGCTCCCCCTAAAGCGTTGACGTACCCTCACCTGGACCCTAAACCGTCCCCGTCCCCTAACCCTAACCCTAGCCCGAACCCTAACCCTAACCCTTCCCCGAAGCCTGACCCTCACCCGTCCCCTAATCCTAACCCGTACGCTGACACTAACCCGCGCCCTCACACGTACGCTCCCCCTAAAGCGTTGTCGTACCCTCACCTGGACCCTAAACCGTCCCCGTCCCCTAACCCTAACCCTAGCCCGAACCCTAACCCTAACCCTTCCCCGAAGCCTGACCCTCACCCGTCCCCTAATCCTAACCCGTACGCTGACACTAACCCGCGCCCTCACACGTACGCTCCCCCTAAAGCGTTGTCGTGCCCTCACCTGGACCCTAAACCGTCACCGTCCCCTAACCCTAACCCTAGACCGAACCCTAACCCTAACCCTTCCCCGAAGCCTGACCCTCACCCGTCCCCTAATCCTAACCCGTACGCTGACACTAACCCGCGCCCTCACACGTACGCTCCCCCTAAAGCGTTGTCGTACCCTCATCTGGACCCTAAACTGTCCCCGTCCCCTAACCCTAACCCTAGACCGAACCCTAACCCGAACACTTCCCCGAAGCCTAACCCTCACCCGACACCTAATCCTAACCCGTACGCTGACACTAACCCGCGCCCTCACATGTACGCTCCCCCTAAAGCATTGTCGTGCCCTCACCTGGACCCTCAACCGTCCCCGTCCCCTAACCCTAACCCTAGCCCGAACCCTAACCCTAACCCTTCCCCGAAGCCTGAACCTCACCCGTCCCCTAATCCTAACCCGTACGCTGACACTAACCCGCGCCCTCACATGTATGCTCCCCCTAAAGCGTTGTCGTGCCCTCACCTGGACCCTAAACCGTCCCCGTCCCCTAACCCTAACCCTAGCCCGAACCCTAACCCTAACCCTTTCCCGAAGCCTGACCCTCACCCGTCCCCTAATCCTAACCCGTACGCTTACACTAACCCACGCGCTCACACGTACGCTCCCCCTAAAGCGTTGTCGTGCCCTCACCTGGACCCTAAACCGTCCCCGTCCCCTAACCCTAACCCTAGCCCGAACCCTAACCCTAACCCTTCCCCGAAGCCTGACCCTCACCCGTCCCCTAATCTTAACCCGTACGCTGACACTAACCCGCGCCCTCACACGTACGCTCCCCCTAAAGCGTTGACGTACCCTCACCTGGACCCTAAACCGTCCCCGTACCCTAACCCTAACCCTAGCCCGAACCCTAACCCTAACCCTTCCCCGAAGCCTGACCCTCACCCGTCCCCTAATCCTAACCCGTACGCTGACACTAACCCGCGCCCTCACACGTACGCTCCCCCTAAAGCGTTGTCGTACCCTCACCTGGACCCTAAACCGTCCCCGTCCCCTAACCCTAACCCTAGCCCGAACCCTAACCCTAACCCTTCCCCGAAGCCTGACCCTCACCCGTCCCCTAATCCTAACCCGTACGCTGACACTAACCCGCGCCCTCACACGTACGCTCCCCCTAAAGCGTTGTCGTGCCCTCACCTGGACCCTAAACCGTCACCGTCCCCTAACCCTAACCCTAGACCGAACCCTAACTCTAACCCTTCCCCGAAGCCTGACCCTCACCCGTCCCCTAATCCTAACCCGTACGCTGACACTAACCCGCGCCCTCACACGTACGCTCCCCCTAAAGCGTTGTCGTACCCTCACCTGGACCCTAAACCGTCCCCGTCCCCTAACCCTAACCCTAGACCGAACCCTAACCCGAACACTTCCCCGAAGCCTGACCCTCACCCGACACCTAATCCTAACCCGTACGCTGACACTAACCCGCGCCCTCACATGTACGCTCCCCCTAAAGCATTGTCGTGCCCTCACCTGGACCCTCAACCGTCCCCGTCCCCTAACCCTAACCCTAGCCCGAACCCTAACCCTAACCCTTCCCCGAAGCCTGAACCTCACCCGTCCCCTAATCCTAACCCGTACGCTGACACTAACCCGCGCCCTCACATGTATGCTCCCCCAAAAGCGTTGTCGTGCCCTCACCTGGACCCTAAACCGTCCCCGTCCCCTAACCCTAACCCTAGCCCGAACCCTAACCCTAACCCTTTCCCGAAGCCTGACCCTCACCCGTCCCCTAATCCTAACCCGTACGCTTACACTAACCCACGCGCTCACACGTACGCTCCCCCTAAAGCGTTGTCGTGCCCTCACCTGGACCCTAAACCGTCCCCGTCCCCTAACCCTAACCCTAGCCCGAACCCTAACCCTAACCCTTCCCCGAAGCCTGACCCTCACCCGTCCCCTAATCTTAACCCGTACGCTGACACTCACCCGCGCCCTCACACGTACGCTCCCCTTAAAGCGTTGTCGTACCCTCACCTGGACCCTAAACCCTCTCCGTCCCCTAACCCTAACCCTAGCCCGAACCCTAACCCTAACCCTTCACCGAAGCCTGACCCTCACCCGTCCCCTAATCCTAACCCGTACGCTGACACTAACCCGCACTTTCACACGTACGCTCCCCCTAAAGCGTTGTCGTACCCTCACCTGGACCCTAAACCGTCCCCGTCCCCTAACCCTAACCCTAGCCCGAACCCTAACCCTAACCCTTCCCCGAAGCCTGAACCTCACCCGTCCCCTAATCCTAACCCGTACGCTGACACTAACCCGCGCCCTCACATGTATGCTCCCCCTAAAGCGTTGTCGTGCCCTCACCTGGACCCTAAACCGTCCCCGTCCCCTAACCCTAACCCTAGCCCGAACCCTAACCCTAACCCTTCCCCGAAGCCTGACCCTCACCCGTCCCCTAATCCTAACCCGTACGCTAACACTAACCCGCGCCCTCACACGTACGCTCCCCCTAAAGCGTTGTCGTGCCCTCACCTGGACCCTAAACCGTCCCCGTCCCCTAACCCTAAACCTAGCCCGAACCCTAACCCTAACCCTTCCCCGAAGCCTGACCCTCACCCGTCCCCTAATCCTAACCCGTACGCTGACACTAACCCGCGCCCTCACACGTACGCTCCCCCTAAAGCGTTGTCGTGCCCTCACCTGGACCCTAAACCGTCCCCGTCCCCTAACCCTAACCCTAGCCCGAACCCTAACCCTAACCCTTCCCCGAAGCCTGACCCTCACCCGTCCCCTAATCCTAACCCGTACGCTGACAATAACCCATGCCCTCACACGTACGCTCCCCCTAAAGCGTTGTCGTGCCCTCACCTGGATCCTAAACCGTCCCCGTCCCCTAACCCTAACCCTAGCCCAAACCCTAACCCTAAACCTTCCCCGAAGCCTGACCCTCACCCGTCCCCTAATCCTAAACCGGACGCTGACACTAACACGCGCCCTCAAACGTACGCTCCCCCTAAAGCGTTGTCGTGCCCTCACCTGGACCCTAAACCGTCCCCGTCCCCTAACCCTAACCCTAGCCCGAAACCTAACCCTAACCCTTCACCGAACCCTGACCCTCACCCGTCCCCTAATCCTAACCCGTACGCTGACACTAACCCGCACCCTCACACGTATGCTCCCCCTAAAGCGTTGTCATACCCTCACCTGGACCCTAAACCGTCCCCGTCCCCTAACCCTAACCCTAGCCCGAACCCTAACCCTAACCCTTCCCCGAAGCCTGACCCTCACCCGTCCCCTAATCCTAACCCGTACGCTGACACTAACCCGCGCCCTCACACGTACGCTCCCCCTAAAGCGTTGTCGTGCCCTCACCTGGACCCTAAACCGTCCCCGTCCCCTAACCCTAACCCTAGCCCAAACCCTAACCCTAACCCTTCCCCGAAGCCTGACCCTCACCCGTCCCCTAATCCTAACCCGTACGCTGACACTAACCCGCGCCCTCACACGTACGCTCCCCCTAAAGCGTTGTCGTACCCTCACCTGGACCCGAAACCGTCCCCGTCCCCTAACCCTAACCCTAGCCCGAACCCTAACCCTAACCCTTCACCGAAGCCTGACCCTCACCCGTCCCCTAATCCTAACCGGTAAGCTGACACTAACCCGCGCCCTCACACGTACGCTCCCCCTAAAGCATTGTCGTACCCTCACCTGGACTCTAAACCGTCCCCGTCCCCTAACCCTAACCCTAGCCCAAACCCTAACCCTAACCCTTCCCCGAAGACTGACCCTCACCCGTCCCCTAATCCTAACGCGTACGCTGACACTAACCCGCGCCCTCACTCATACGCTCCCCCTAAAGCGTTGTCGTGCCCTCACCTGGACCCTAAACCGTCCCCGTCCCCTAACCCTAACCCTAGCCCGAAACCTAACCCTAACCCTTCACCGAACCCTGACCCTCACCCGTCCCCTAATCCTAACCCGTACGCTGACACTAACCCGCACCCTCACACGTATGCTCCCCCTAAAGCGTTGTCATACCCTCACCTGGACCCTAAACCGTCCCCGTCCCCTAACCCTAACCCTAGCCCGAACCCTAACCCTAACCCTTCCCCGAAGCCTGACCCTCACCCGTCCCCTAATCCTAACCCGTACGCTGACACTAACCCGCGCCCTCACACGTACGCTCCCCCTAAAGCGTTGTCGTGCCCTCACCTGGACCCTAAACCGTCCCCGTCCCCTAACCCTAACCCTAGCCCAAACCCTAACCCTAACCCTTCCCCGAAGCCTGACCCTCACCCGTCCCCTAATCCTAACCCGTACGCTGACACTAACCCGCGCCCTCACACGTACGCTCCCCCTAAAGCGTTGTCGTACCCTCACCTGGACCCGAAACCGTCCCCGTCCCCTAACCCTAACCCTAGCCCGAACCCTAACCCTAACCCTTCACCGAAGCCTGACCCTCACCCGTCCCCTAATCCTAACCGGTAAGCTGACACTAACCCGCGCCCTCACACGTACGCTCCCCCTAAAGCATTGTCGTACCCTCACCTGGACTCTAAACCGTCCCCGTCCCCTAACCCTAACCCTAGCCCAAACCCTAACCCTAACCCTTCCCCGAAGACTGACCCTCACCCGTCCCCTAATCCTAACGCGTACGCTGACACTAACCCGCGCCCTCACTCATACGCTCCCCCTAAAGCGTTGTCGTGCCCTCACCTGGACCCTAAACCGTCCCCGTCCCCTAACCCTAACCCTAGCCCGAACCCTAACCCTAACACTTCCCCGAAGCCTGACCCTCACAAGTCCCCTAATCCTAACCCGTACGCTGACACTAACCCGCGCCCTCACACGTACGCTCCCCCTAAAGCGTTGTCGTGCCCTCACCTGGACCCTAAACCGTCCCCGTCCCCTAACCCTAACCCTAGCCCGAACCCTAACACTAACCCTTCCCCGAAGCCTGACCCTCACCCGTCCCCTAATCCTAACGCGTACGCTGACACTAACCCGCGCCCTCACACGTACGCTCCCCCTAAAGCGTTGTCGTGCCCTCACCTGGACCCTAAACCGTCACCGTCCCCTAACCCTAACCCTAGACCGAACCCTAACCCTAACCCTTCCCCGAAGCCTGACCCTCACCCGTCCCCTAATCCTAACCCGTACGCTGACACTAACCCGCGCCCTCACACGTACGCTCCCCCTAAAGCGTTGTCGTACCCTCACCTGGACCCTAAACCGTCCCCGTCCCCTAACCCTAACCCTAGACCGAACCCTAACCCGAACACTTCCCCGAAGCCTGACCCTCACCCGACACCTAATCCTAACCCGTACGCTGACACTAACCCGCGCCCTCACATGTACGCTCCCCCTAAAGCATTGTCGTGCCCTCACCTGGACCCTCAACCGTCCCCGTCCCCTAACCCTAACCCTAGCCCGAACCCTAACCCTAACCCTTCCCCGAAGCCTGAACCTCACCCGTCCCCTAATCCTAACCCGTACGCTGACACTAACCCGCGCCCTCACATGTATGCTCCCCCTAAAGCGTTGTCGTGCCCTCACCTGGACCCTAAACCGTCCCCGTCCCCTAACCCTAACCCTAGCCCGAACCCTAACCCTAACCCTTTCCCGAAGCCTGACCCTCACCCGTCCCCTAATCCTAACCCGTACGCTTACACTAACCCACGCGCTCACACATACGCTCCCCCTAAAGCGTTGTCGTGCCCTCACCTGGACCCTAAACCGTCCCCGTCCCCTAACCCTAACCCTAGCCCGACCCTAACCCTAACCCTTCCCCGAAGCCTGACCCTCACCCGTCCCCTAATCTTAACCCGTACGCTGACACTAACCCGCGCCCTCACACGTACGCTCCCCCTAAAGCGTTGACGTACCCTCACCTGGACCCTAAACCGTCCCCGTCCCCTAACCCTAACCCTAGCCCGAACCCTAACCCTAACCCTTCCCCGAAGCCTGACCCTCACCCGTCCCCTAATCCTAACCCGTACGCTGACACTAACCCGCGCCCTCACACGTACGCTCCCCCTAAAGCGTTGTCGTACCCTCATCTGGACCCTAAACCGTCCCCGTCCCCTAACCCTAACCCTAGCCCGAACCCTAACCCTAACCCTTCCCCGAAGCCTGACCCTCACCCGTCCCCTAATCCTAACCCGTACGCTGACACTAACCCGCGCCCTCACACGTACGCTCCCCCTAAAGCGTTGTCGTGCCCTCACCTGGACCCTAAACCGTCACCGTCCCCTAACCCTAACCCTAGACCGAACCCTAACCCTAACCCTTCCCCGAAGCCTGACCCTCACCCGTCCCCTAATCCTAACCCGTACGCTGACACTAACCCGCGCCCTCACACGTACGCTCCCCCTAAAGCGTTGTCGTACCCTCACCTGGACCCTAAACCGTCCCCGTCCCCTAACCCTAACCCTAGACCGAACCCTAACCCGAACACTTCCCCGAAGCCTGACCCTCACCCGACACCTAATCCTAAGCCGTACGCTGACACTAACCCGCGCCCTCACATGTACGCTCCCCCTAAAGCATTGTCGTGCCCTCACCTGGACCCTCAACCGTCCCCGTCCCCTAACCCTAACCCTAGCCCGAACCCTAACCCTAACCCTTCCCCGAAGCCTGAACCTCACCCGTCCCCTAATCCTAACCCGTACGCTGACACTAACCCGCGCCCTCACATGTATGCTCCCCCTAAAGCGTTGTCGTGCCATCACCTGGACCCTAAACCGTCCCCGTCCCCTAACCCTAACCCTAGCCCGAACCCTAACCCTAACCCTTTCCCGAAGCCTGACCCTCACCCGTCCCCTAATCCTAACCCGTACGCTTACACTAACCCACGCGCTCACACGTACGCTCCCCCTAAAGCGTTGTCGTGCCCTCACCTGGACCCTAAACCGTCCCCGTCCCCTAACCCTAACCCTAGCCCGAACCCTAACCCTAACCCTTCCCCGAAGCCTGACCCTCACCCGTCCCCTAATCTTAACCCGTACGCTGACACTAACCCGCGCCCTCACACGTACGCTCCCCCTAAAGCGTTGTCGTACCCTCACCTGGACCCTAAACCCTCTCCGTCCCCTAACCCTAACCCTAGCCCGAACCCTAACCCTAACCCTTCACCGAAGCCTGACCCTCACCCGTCCCATAATCCTAACCCGTACGCTGACACTAACCCGCACTTTCACACGTACGCTCCCCCTAAAGCGTTGTCGTACCCTCACCTGGACCCTAAACCGTCCCCGTCCCCTAACCCTAACCCTAGCCCGAACCCTAACCCTAACCCTTCCCCGAAGCCTGAACCTCACCCGTCCCCTAATCCTAACCCGTACGCTGACACTAACCCGCGCCCTCACACGTACGCTCCCCCTAAAGCGTTGTCGTACCCTCACCTGGACCCTAAACCCTCTCCGTCCCCTAACCCTAATCCTAGCCCGAACCCTAACCCTAACCCTTCACCGAAGCCTGACCCTCACCCGTCCCCTAATCCTAACCCGTACGCTGACACTAACCCGCACTTTCACACGTACGCTCCCCCTAAAGCGTTGTCGTACCCTCACCTGGACCCTAAACCGTCCCCGTCCCCTAACCCTAACCCTAGCCCGAACCCTAACCCTAACCCTTCCCCGAAGCCTGACCCTCACCCGTCCCCTAATCCTAACCCGTACGCTGACACTAACCCGCGCCCTCACACGTACGCTCCCCCTAAAGCGTTGTCGTGCCCTCACCTGGACCCTAAACCGTCCCCGTCCCCTAACCCTAAACCTAGCCCGAACCCTAACCCTAACACTTCCCCGAAGCCTGACCCTCACCCGTCCCCTAATCCTAACCCGTACGCTGACACTAACCCGCGCCCTCACACGTACGCTCCCCCTAAAGCGTTGTCGTGCCCTCACCTGGACCCTAAACCGTCCCCGTCCCCTAACCCTAACCCTAGCCCGAACCCTAACCCTAACCCTTCCCCGAAGCCTGACCCTCACCCGTCCCCTAATCCTAACCCGTACGCTGACAATAACCCATGCCCTCACACGTACGCTCCCCCTAAAGCGTTGTCGTGCCCTCACCTGGATCCTAAACCGTCCCCGTCCCCTAACCCTAACCCTAGCCCAAACCCTAACCCTAAACCTTCCCCGAAGCCTGACCCTCACCCGTCCCCTAATCCTAAACCGGACGCTGACACTAACACGTGCCCTCAAACGTACGCTCCCCCTAAAGCGTTGTCGTGCCCTCACCTGGACCCTAAACTGTCCCCGTCCCCTAACCCTAACCCTAGCCCGAAACCTAACCCTAACACTTCACCGAACCCTGACCCTCACCCGTCCCCTAATCCTAACCCGTACGCTGACACTAACCCGCACCCTCACACGTATGCTCCCCCTAAAGCGTTGTCATACCCTCACCTGGACCCTAAACCGTCCCCGTCCCCTAACCCTAACCCTAGCCCGAACCCTAACCCTAACCCTTCCCCGAAGCCTGACCCTCACCCTTCCCCTAATCCTAACCCGTACGCTGACACTAACCCGCGCCCTCACACGTACGCTCCCCCTAAAGCGTTGTCGTGCCCTCACCTGGACCCTAAACCGTCCCCGTCCCCTAACCCTAACCCTAGACCGAACCCTAACCCTAACCCTTCCCCGAAGCCTGACCCTCACCCGTCCCCTAATCCTAACCCGTACGCTGACACTAACCCGCGCCCTCACACGTACGCTCCCCCTAAAGCGTTGTCGTACCCTCACCTGGACCCTAAACCGTCCCCGTCCCCTAACCCTAACCCTAGCCCGAACCCTAACCCTAACCCTTCCCCGAAGCCTGACTCTCACCCGTCCCCTAATCTTAACCCGTACGCTGACACTAACCCGCGCCCTCACACGTACGCTCCCCCTAAAGCGTTGACGTACCCTCACCTGGACCCTAAACCGTCCCCGTCCCCTAACCCTAACCCTAGCCCGAACCCTAACCCTAACCCTTCCCCGAAGCCTGACCCTCACCCGTCCCCTAATCCTAACCCGTACGCTGACACTAACCCGCGCCCTCACACGTACGCTCCCCCTAAAGCGTTGTCGTACCCTCATCTGGACCCTAAACCGTCCCCGTCCCCTAACCCTAACCCTAGCCCGAACCCTAACCCTAACCCTTCCCCGAAGCCTGACCCTCACCCGTCCCCTAATCCTAACCCGTACGCTGACACTAACCCACGCCCTCACACGTACGCTCCCCCTAAAGCGTTGTCGTGCCCTCACCTGGACCCTAAACCGTCACCGTCCCCTAACCCTAACCCTAGACCGAACCCTAACCCTAACCCTTCCCCGAAGCCTGACCCTCACCCGTCCCCTAATCCTAACCCGTACGCTGACACTAACCCGCGCCCTCACACGTACGCTCCCCCTAAAGCGTTGTCGTACCCTCACCTGGACCCTAAACCGTCCCCGTCCCCTAACCCTAACCCTAGACCGAACCCTAACCCGAACACTTCCCCGAAGCCTGACCCTCACCCGACACCTAATCCTAACCCGTACGCTGACACTAACCCGCGCCCTCACATGTACGCTCCCCCTAAAGCATTGTCGTGCCCTCACCTGGACCCTCAACCGTCCCCGTCCCCTAACCCTAACCCTAGCCCGAACCCTAACCCTAACCCTTCCCCGAAGCCTGAACCTCACCCGTCCCCTAATCCTAACCCGTACGCTGCCACTAACCCGCGCCCTCACATGTATGCTCCCCCTAAAGCGTTGTCGTGCCATCACCTGGACCCTAAACCGTCCCCGTCCCCTAACCCTAACCCTAGCCCGAACCCTAACCCTAACCCTTTCCCGAAGCCTGACCCTCACCCGTCCCCTAATCCTAACCCGTACGCTTACACTAACCCACGCGCTCACACGTACGCTCCCCCTAAAGCGTTGTCGTGCCCTCACCTGGACCCTAAACCGTCCCCGTCCCCTAACCCTAACCCTAGCCCGAACCCTAACCCTAACCCTTCCCCGAAGCCTGACCCTCACCCGTCCCCTAATCTTAACCCGTACGCTGACACTAACCCGCGCCCTCACACGTACGCTCCCCCTAAAGCGTTGTCGTACCCTCACCTGGACCCTAAACCCTCTCCGTCCCCTAACCCTAACCCTAGCCCGAACCCTAACCCTAACCCTTCACCGAAGCCTGACCCTCACCCGTCCCCTAATCCTAACCCGTACGCTGACACTAACCCGCACTTTCACACGTACGCTCCCCCTAAAGCGTTGTCGTACCCTCACCTGGACCCTAAACCGTCCCCGTCCCCTAACCCTAACCCTAGCCCGAACCCTAACCCTAACCCTTCCCCGAAGCCTGAACCTCACCCGTCCCCTAATCCTAACCCGTACGCTGACACTAACCCGCGCCCTCACATGTATGCTCCCCCTAAAGCGTTGTCGTGCCCTCACCTGGACCCTAAACCGTCCCCGTCCCCTAACCCTAACCCTAGCCCGAACCCTAACGCTAACCCTTCCCCGAAGCCTGACCCTCACCCGTCCCCTAATCCTAACCCGTACGCTGACACTAACCCGCGCCCTCACACGTACGCTCCCCCTAAAGCGTTGTCGTGCCCTCACCTGGACCCTAAACCGTCCCCGTCCCCTAACCCTAAACCTAGCCCGAACCCTAACCCTAACCCTTCCCCGAAGCCTGACCCTCACCCGTCCCCTAATCCTAACCCGTACGCTGACACTAACCCGCGCCCTCACACGTACGCTCCCCCTAAAGCGTTGTCGTGCCCTCACCTGGACCCTAAACCGTCCCCGTCCCCTAACCCTAACCCTAGCCCGAACCCTAACCCTAACCCTTCCCCGAAGCCTGACCCTCACCCGTCCCCTAATCCTAACCCGTACACTGACAATAACCCATGCCCTCACACGTACGCTCCCCCTAAAGCGTTGTCGTGCCCTCACCTGGATCCTAAACCGTCCCCGTCCCCTAACCCTAACCCTAGCCCAAACCCTAACCCTAAACCTTCCCCGAAGCCTGACCCTCACCCGTCCCCTAATCCTAAACCGGACGCTGACACTAACACGCGCCCTCAAACGTACGCTCCCCCTAAAGCGTTGTCGTGCCCTCACCTGGACCCTAAACTGTCCCCGTCCCCTAACCCTAACCCTAGCCCGAAACCTAACCCTAACCCTTCACCGAACCCTGACCCTCACCCGTCCCCTAATCCTAACCCGTACGCTGACACTAACCCGCACCCTCACACGTATGCTCCCCCTAAAGCGTTGTCATACCCTCACCTGGACCCTAAACCGTCCCCGTCCCCTAACCCTAACCCTTCCCCGAAGCCTGAACCTCACCCTTCCCCTAATCCTAACCCGTACGCTGACACTAACCCGCGCCCTCACACGTACGCTCCCCCTAAAGCGTTGTCGTGCCCTCACCTGGACCCTAAACCGTCCCCGTCCCCTAACCCTAACCCTAGCCCAAACCCTAACCCTAACCCTTCCCCGAAGCCTGACCCTCACCCGTCCCCTAATCCTAACCCGTACGCTGACACTAACCCGCGCCCTCACACGTACGCTCCCCCTAAAGCGTTGTCGTACCCTCACCTGGACCCGAAACCGTCCCCGTCCCCTAACCCTAACCCTAGCCCGAACCCTAACCCTAACCCTTCACCGAAGCCTGACCCTCACCCGTCCCCTAATCCTAACCGGTAAGCTGACACTAACCCGCGCCCTCACACGTACGCTCCCCCTAAAGCATTGTCGTACCCTCACCTGGACTCTAAACCGTCCCCGTCCCCTAACCCTAACCCTAGCCCAAACCCTAACCCTAACCCTTCCCCGAAGACTGACCCTCACCCGTCCCCTAATCCTAACGCGTACGCTGACACTAACCCGCGCCCTCACTCATACGCTCCCCCTAAAGCGTTGTCGTGCCATCACCTGGACCCTAAACCGTCCCCGTCCCCTAACCCTAACCCTAGCCCGAACCCTAACCCTAAGCCTTTCCCGAAGCCTGACCCTCACCCGTCCCCTAATCCTAACCCGTACGCTGACACTAACCCGCGCCCTCACACGTACGCTCCCCCTAAAGCGTTGTCGTGCCCTCACCTGGACCCTAAACCGTCCCTGTCCCCTAACCCTAACCCTAGCCCTAACCCTAACCCTAACCCTTCCCCGAACCTGACCCTCACCCGTCCCCTAATCCTATCCCGTCCGCTGACACTAACCCGCGCCCTCACACGTACGCTCCCCCTAAAGCGTTGTCGTGCCCTCACCTGGACCCTAAACCGTCCCCGTCCCCTAACCCTAACCCTAGCCCAAACCCTAACCCTAACCCTTCCCCGAAGCCTTACCCTCACCCGTCCACTAATCCTAACCCGTACGCTGACACTAACCCGCGCCCTCACACGTACGCTCCCCGTAAAGCGTTGTCGTGCCCTCACCTGGACCCTAAACCGGACCCGTCCGCAAACCCTAACCCTAGCCCGAACCCTAACCCTAACCCTTCCCCAAAGCCTGACCCTCATCCGTCCCCTAATCCTAACCCGTACGCTGACACTAACCCACGCCCTCACACGTACGCTCCCCCTAAAGCATTGTCGTGCCCTCACCTGGACCCTAAACCGTCCCCGTCCCCTAACCCTAACCCTAGCCCGAACCCTAAACCTAACCCTTCCCCGAAGCCTGACCCTCACCCGTACCCTAATCCTAACCCGTACGCTGACACTAACCCGCGCCCTCACACGTACACTCCCCCTAAAGCGTTGTCGTGCCCTCACCTGGACCCTAAACCGTCCCCGTCCCCTAACCCTAACCCTAGCCCGAACCCTAACCCTAACCCTTCCCCGAAGCCTGACCCTCACCCGTCCCCTAATCCTATCCCGTACGCTGACACTAATCCGCGCCCTCACACGTACGCTCCCCCTAAACCATTGTCGTGCCCTCACCTGGACCCTAAACCGTCCCCGTCCCCTAACCCTAACCCTAGCCCGAATCCTAACCCTAAACCTTCTCCGAAGCCTGACCCACACCGTCCCCTAATCTTATCCCGTACGCTGACACTAACCCTCGCCCTCACACGTACGCTCCCCCTAAAGCGTTGTCGTACCCTCACCTGGACCCTAAACCGTCCCCGTCCCCTAACCCTAACCCTAGCCCGAACCCTAACCCTAACACTTCCCCGAAGCCTGACCCTCACCCGTCCCCTAATCCTAACCCGTACGCTGACACTAACCCGCGCCCTCACACGTACGCTCCCCCTAAAGCGTTGTCATGCCCTCACCTGGACCCTAAACCGTCCCCGTCCGCTAACCCTAACCCTAGCCCGAAACCTAACCCTAACCCTTCCCCGAAGCCTGACCCTCACCCGTCCCCTAATCCTAACGCGTACGCTGACACTAACCCACGCCCTGACACGTACGCTCCCACTAAAGCGTTGTCGTACACTCACCTGGACCCTAAACCGTCCCCGTCCCCTAACCCTAACCCTAGCCCGAACCCTAACCCTAACCCTTCCCCGAAGCCTGAACCTCACCCGTCCCCTAATCCTAACCCGTACGCTGACACTAACCCGCGCCCTCACATGTATGCTCCCCCTAAAGCGTTGTCGTGCCATCACCTGGACCCTAAACCGTCCCCGTCCCCTAACCCTAACCCTAGCCCGAACCCTAACCCTAACCCTTTCCCGAAGCCTGACCCTCACCCGTCCCCTAATCCTAACCCGTACGCTTGCACTAACCCACGCGCTCACACGTACACTCCCCCTAAAGCGTTGTCGTGACCTCACCTGGACCCTAAACCGTCCCCGTCCCCTAACCCTAACCCTAGCCCGAACCCTAACCCTAACCCTTCCCCGAAGCCTGACCCTCACCCGTCCCCTAATCTTAACCCGTACGCTGACACTAACCCGCGCCCTCACACGTACGCTCCCCCTAAAGCGTTGTCGTACCCTCACCTGGACCCTAAACCCTCTCCGTCCCCTAACCCTAACCCTAGCCCGAACCCTAACCCTAACCCTTCACCGAAGCCTGACCCTCACCCGTCCCCTAATCCTAACCCGTACGCTGACACTAACCCGCACTTTCACACGTACGCTCCCCCTAAAGCGTTGTCGTACCCTCACCTGGACCCTAAACCGTCCCCGTCCCCTAACCCTAACCCTAGCCCGAACCCTAACCCTAACCCTTCCCCGAAGCCTGAACCTCACCCGTCCCCTAATCCTAACCCGTACGCTGACACTAACCCGCGCCCTCACATGTATGCTCCCCCTAAAGCGTTGTCGTGCCCTCACCTGGACCCTAAACCGTCCCCGTCCCCTAACCCTAACCCTAGCCCGAACCCTAACGCTAACCCTTCCCCGAAGCCTGACCCTCACCCGTCCCCTAATCCTAACCCGTACGCTGACACTAACCCGTGCCCTCACACGTACGCTCCCCCTAAAGCGTTGTCGTGCCCTCACCTGGACCCTAAACCGTCCCCGTCCCCTAACCCTAAACCTAGCCCGAACCCTAACCCTAACCCTTCCCCGAAGCCTGACCCTCACCCGTCCCCTAATCCTAACCCGTACGCTGACACTAACCCGCGCCCTCACACGTACGCTCCCCCTAAAGCGTTGTCGTGCCCTCACCTGGACCCTAAACCGTCCCCGTCCCCTAACCCTAACCCTAGCCCGAACCCTAACCCTAACCCTTCCCCGAAGCCTGACCCTCACCCGTCCCCTAATCCTAACCCGTACGCTGACAATAACCCATGCCCTCACACGTACGCTCCCCCTAAAGCGTTGTCGTGCCCTCACCAGGATCCTAAACCGTCCCCGTCCCCTAACCCTAACCCTAGCCCAAACCCTAACCCTAAACCTTCCCCGAAGCCTGACCCTCACCCGTCCCCTAATCCTAAACCGGACGCTGACACTAACACGCGCCCTCAAACGTACGCTCCCCCTAAAGCGTTGTCGTGCCCTCACCTGGACCCTAAACTGTCCCCGTCCCCTAACCCTAACCCTAGCCCGAAACCTAACCCTAACCCTTCACCGAACCCTGACCCTCACCCGTCCCCTAATCCTAACCCGTACGCTGACACTAACCCGCACCCTCACACGTATGCTCCCCCTAAAGCGTTGTCATACCCTCACCTGGACCCTAAACCGTCCCCGTCCCCTAACCCTAACCCTTCCCCGAAGCCTGACCCTCACCCTTCCCCTAATCCTAACCCGTACGCTGACACTAACCCGCGCCCTCACATGTACGCTCCCCCTAAAGCGTTGTCGTGCCCTCACCTGGACCCTAAACCGTCCCCGTCCCCTAACCCTAACCCTAGCCCAAACCCTAACCCTAACCCTTCCCCGAAGCCTGACCCTCACCCGTCCCCTAATCCTAACCCGTACGCTGACACTAACCCGCGCCCTCACACGTACGCTCCCCCTAAAGCGTTGTCGTACCCTCACCTGGACCCGAAACCGTCCCCGTCCCCTAACCCTAACCCTAGCCCGAACCCTAACCCTAACCCTTCACCGAAGCCTGACCCTCACCCGTCCCCTAATCCTAACCGGTAAGCTGACACTAACCCGCGCCCTCACACGTACGCTCCCCCTAAAGCATTGTCGTACCCTCACCTGGACTCTAAACCGTCCCCGTCCCCTAACCCTAACCCTAGCCCAAACCCTAACCCTAACCCTTCCCCGAAGACTGACCCTCACCCGTCCCCTAATCCTAACGCGTACGCTGACACTAACCCACGCCCTCACTCATACGCTCCCCCTAAAGCGTTGTCGTGCCATCACCTGGACCCTAAACCGTCCCCGTCCCCTAACCCTAACCCTAGCCCGAACCCTAACCCTAAGCCTTCCCCGAAGCCTGACCCTCACCCGTCCCCTAATCCTAACCCGTACGCTGACACTAACCCGCGCCCTCACACGTACGCTCCCCCTAAAGCGTTGTCGTGCCCTCACCTGGACCCTAAACCGTCCCTGTCCCCTAACCCTAACCCTAGCCCTAACCCTAACCCTAACCCTTCCCCGAACCTGACCCTCACCCGTCCCCTAATCCTATCCCGTCCGCTGACACTAACCCGCGCCCTCACACGTACGCTCCCCCTAAAGCGTTGTCGTGCCCTCACCTGGACCCTAAACCGTCCCCGTCCCCTAACCCTAACCCTAGCCCAAACCCTAACCCTAACCCTTCCCCGAAGCCTTACCCTCACCCGTCCACTAATCCTAACCCGTACGCTGACACTAACCCGCGCCCTCACACGTACGCTCCCCGTAAAGCGTTGTCGTGCCCTCACCTGGACCCTAAACCGGCCCCGTCCGCTAACCCTAACCCTAGCCCGAACCCTAACCCTAACCCTTCCCCAAAGCCTGACCCTCATCCGTCCCCTAATCCTAACCCGTACGCTGACACTAACCCGCGCCCTCACACGTACACTCCCCCTAAAGCGTTGTCGTGCCCTCACCTGGACCCTAAACCGTCCCCGTCCCCTAACCCTAACCCTAGCCCGAACCCTAACCCTAACCCTTCCCCGAAGCCTGACCCTCACCCGTCCCCTAATCCTATCCCGTACGCTGACACTAATCCGCGCCCTCACACGTACGCTCCCCCTAAACCATTGTCGTGCCCTCACCTGGACCCTAAACCGTCCCCGTCCCCTAACCCTAACCCTAGCCCGAATCCTAACCCTAAACCTTCTCCGAAGCCTGACCCACACCGTCCCCTAATCTTATCCCGTACGCTGACACTAACCCTCGCCCTCACACGTACGCTCCCCCTAAAGCGTTGTCGTACCCTCACCTGGACCCTAAACCGTCCCCGTCCCCTAACCCTAACCCTAGCCCGAACCCTAACCCTAACACTTCCCCGAAGCCTGACCCTCACCCGTCCCCTAATCCTAACCCGTACGCTGACACTAACCCGCGCCCTCACACGTACGCTCCCCCTAAAGCGTTGTCATGCCCTCACCTGGACCCTAAACTGTCCCCGTCCGCTAACCCTAACCCTAGCCCGAAACCTAACCCTAACCCTTCCCCGAAGCCTGACCCTCACCCGTCCCCTAATCCTAACGCGTACGCTGACACTAACCCACGCCCTGACACGTACGCTCCCACTAAAGCGTTGTCGTACACTCACCTGGACCCTAAACCGTCCCCGTCCCCTAACCCTAACCCTAGCCCGAACCCTAACCCGAACACTTCCCCGAAGCCTGACCCTCACCCGCCCCTAATCCTAACCCGTACGCTGACACTAACCCACGCCCTCACATGTACGCTCCCCCTAAAGCATTGTCGTGCCCTCACCTGGACCCTAAACCGTCCCCGTCCCCTAACCCTAACACTAGCCCGAACCCTAACCCTAACCCTTCCCCGAAGCCTGACCCTCACCCGTCCCCTAATCCTAATTCGTACGCTGACACTAACCCGCACCCTCACATGTACGCTCCCCCTAAAGCGTTGTCGTGCCCTCACCTGGACCCTAAACCGTCCCCGTCCCCTAACCCTAACCCTAGCCCGAACCCTAACCCTAACCCTTCCCCGAAGCCTGACACTCACCCGTCCCCTAATCCTAAACCGTACGCTGACACTAACCCGCGCCCTCACACGTACGCTCCCCCTAAAGCGTTGTCGTGCCCTCACCTGGACCCTAAACCGTCCCCGTCCCTTAACACTAACCCTAGCCCGAACCCTAAACCTAACCCTTCCCCGAAACCTGACCCTCACTCGTCCCCTAATCCTAACCCGTACGCTGACACTAACCCGCGCCCTCACACATACGCTCCCCCTAAAGCGTTGTCGTACCCTCACCTGGACCCTAAACCGTCCCCGTCCCCTAACCCTAACCCTAGCCCGAACCCTAACCCTAACGCTTCCCCGAAGCCTGACACTCACCCGTCCCCTAATCCTAACCCGTACGCTGACACTAACCCGCGCCCTCACACGTACGCTCCCCCTAAAGCGTTGTCGTACCCTCACCTGGACCCTAAACCGTCCCCGTCCCCTAACCCTAACCCTAGCCCGAACCCTAACCCTAACGCTTTCCCGAAGCCTGACCCTCACCCGTCCCCTAATCCTAACCTGTACGCTGACACTAACCCGCGCCCTCACACGTACGCTCCCCCTAAAGCGTTGTCGTGCCCTCACCTGGACCCTAAACCGTCCCCGTCCCCTAACCCTAACCCTAGCCCGAACCCTAACCCTAACCCTTCCCCGAAGCCTGACCCTCACCCGTCCCCTAATCCTAACCCGTACGCTGACACTAACCCGCGCCCTCACACGTACGCTCCCCCTAAAACGTTGTCGTGCCCTCACCTGGACCCTAAACCGTCCCCATCCGCTAATCCTAACCCTAACCCGAACCTTAACCCTAACTCTTCCCCGAAGCCTGACCCTCACCCGTCCCCTAATCCTAACGCGTACGCTGACACTAACCCGCGCCCTCACACGTACGCTCCCCCTAAAGCGTTGTCGTGCCCTCACCTGGACCCTAAACCGTCCCCGTCCCCTAACCCTAACCCTAGCCCGAACCCTAACCCTAAGCCTTCCCCGAAGCCTGACCCTCACCCGTCCCCTAATCCTAACCCGTACGCTGACACTAACCCGCGCCCTCACACGTACGCTCCCCCTAAAGCGTTGTCGTGTCCTCACCTGGACCCTAAACCGTCCCCGTCCCCTAACCCTAACCCTAGCCCGAACCCTAACCCTAACCCTTCCCCGAAGCCTGACCCTCACCCGTCCCCTAATCCTATCCCGTACGCTGACACTAACCCGCGCCCTCACACGTACGCTCCCCCTAAAGCGTTGTCTTGCCCTCACCTGGACCCTAAACCGTCCCCGTCCCCTAACCCTAACCCTAGCCCGAACCCTAAAACTAACCCTTCCCCGAAACCTGACCCTCACTCGTCCCCTAATCCTAACCCGTACGCTGACACTAACCCGCGCCCTCACACGTACGCTCCCCCTAAAGCGTTGTCGTACCCTCACCTGGACCCTAAACCGTCCCCGTCCCCTAACCCTAACCCTAGCCCGAACCCTAAAACTAACCCTTCCCCGAAGCCTGACCCTCACTCGTCCCCTAATCCTAACCCGTACGCTGACACTAACCCGCGCCCTCACACGTACGCTCCCCCTAAAGCGTTGTCGTACCCTCACCTGGACCCTAAACCGTCCCCGTCCCCTAACCCTAACCCTAGCCCGAACCCTAACCTTAACCCTTCCCCGAAGCCTGACCCTCACCCATCCCCTAATCCTAACCTGTACGCTGACACTAACCCGCGCCCTCACACGTACGCTCCCCCTAAAGCGTTGTCGTGCCCTCACCTGGATCCTAAACCGTCCCCGTCCCCTAACCCTAACCCTAGACCGAACCCTAACCCTAACCCTTCCCCGAAGCCTGACCCTCACCCGTCCCCATATCCTAAACCGTACGCTGACACTAACCCGCACCCTCACACGTACGCTCCCCCTAAAGCGTTGTCGTGCCCTCACCTGGACCCTAAACCGTCCCCATCCCCTAACCCTAACCCTAGCCCGAACCCTAAACCTAACCCTTCCCCGAAACCTGACCCTCACTCGTCCCCTAATCCTAACCCGTACGCTGACACTAACCCACTCCCTCACACGTACGCTCCCCCTAAAGCGTTGTCGTGCCCTCACCTGGACCCTAAACCGTCCCCGTCCCCTAACCCTAACCCTAGCCCGAACCCTAACCCTAACCCTTTCCCGAAGCCTGACCCTCACCCGTCCCCTAATCCTAACCCGTACGCTTACACTAACCCACGCGCTCACACATACGCTCCCCCTAAAGCGTTGTCGTGCCCTCACCTGGACCCTAAACCGTCCCCGTCCCCTAACCCTAACCCTAGCCCGAACCCTAACCCTAACCCTTCCCCGAAGCCTGACCCTCACCCGTCCCCTAATCTTAACCCGTACGCTGACACTAACCCGCGCCCTCACACGTACGCTCCCCCTAAAGCGTTGACGTACCGTCACCTGGACCCTAAACCGTCCCCGTCCCCTAACCCTAACCCTAGCCCGAACCCTAACCCTAACCCTTCCCCGAAGCCTGACCCTCACCCGTCCCCTAATCCTAACCCGTACGCTGACACTAACCCGCGCCCTCACACGTACGCTCCCCCTAAAGCGTTGTCGTACCCTCATCTGGACCCTAAACCGTCCCCGTCCCCTAACCCTAACCCTAGCCCGAACCCTAACCCTAACCCTTCCCCGAAGCCTGACCCTCACCCGTCCCCTAATCCTAACCCGTACGCTGACACTAACCCGCGCCCTCACACGTACGCTCCCCCTAAAGCGTTGTCGTGCCCTCACCTGGACCCTAAACCGTCACCGTCCCCTAACCCTAACCCTAGACCGAACCCTAACCCTAACCCTTCCCCGAAGCCTGACCCTCACCCGTCCCCTAATCCTAACCCGTACGCTGACACTAACCCGCGCCCTCACACGTACGCTCCCCCTAAAGCGTTGTCGTACCCTCACCTGGACCCTAAACCGTCCCCGTCCCCTAACCCTAACCCTAGACCGAACCCTAACCCGAACACTTCCCCGAAGCCTGACCCTCACCCGACACCTAATCCTAACCCGTACGCTGACACTAACCCGCGCCCTCACATGTACGCTCCCCCTAAAGCATTGTCGTGCCCTCACCTGGACCCTCAACCGTCCCCGTCCCCTAACCCTAACCCTAGCCCGAACCCTAACCCTAACCCTTCCCCGAAGCCTGACCCTCACCCTTCCCCTAATCCTAACCCGTACGCTGACACTAACCCGCGCCCTCACATGTATGCTCCCCCTAAAGCGTTGTCGTGCCATCACCTGGACCCTAAACCGTCCCCGTCCCCTAACCCTAACCCTAGCCCGAACCCTAACCCTAACCCTTTCCCGAAGCCTGACCCTCACCCGTCCCCTAATCCTAACCCGTACGCTTACACTAACCCACGCGCTCACACGTACGCTCCCCCTAAATCGTTGTCGTGCCCTCACCTGGACCCTAAACCGTCCCCGTCCCCTAACCCTAACCCTAGCCCGAACCCTAACCCTAACCCTTCCCCGAAGCCTGAACCTCACCCGTCCCCTAATCCTAACCCGTACGCTGACACTAACCCGCGCCCTCACACGTACGCTCCCCCTAAAGCGTTGTCGTACCCTCACCTGGACCCTAAACCCTCTCCGTCCCCTAACCCTAACCCTAGCCCGAACCCTAACCCTAACCCTTCACCGAAGCCTGACCGTCACCCGTCCCCTAATCCTAACCCGTACGCTGACACTAACCCGCACTTTCACACGTACGCTCCCCCTAAAGCGTTGTCGTACCCTCACCTGGACCCTAAACCGTCCCCGTCCCCTAACCCTAACCCTAGCCCGAACCCTAACCCTAACCCTTCCCCGAAGCCTGACCCTCACCCGTCCCCTAATCCTAACCCGTACGCTGACACTAACCCGCGCCCTCACACGTACGCTCCCCCTAAAGCGTTGTCGTGCCCTCACCTGGACCCTAAACCGTCCCCGTCCCCTAACCCTAAACCTAGCCCGAACCCTAACCCTAACCCTTCCCCGAAGCCTGACCATCACCCGTCCCCTAATCCTAACCCGTACGCTGACACTAACCCGCGCCCTCACACGTACGCTCCCCCTAAAGCGTTGTCGTGCCCTCACCTGGACCCTAAACCGTCCCCGTCCCCTAACCCTAACCCTAGCCCGAACGCTAACCCTAACCCTTCCCCGAAGCCTGACCCTCACCCGTCCCCTAATCCTAACCCGTACGCTGACAATAACCCATGCCCTCACACGTACGCTCCCCCTAAAGCGTTGTCGTGCCCTCACCTGGATCCTAAACCGTCCCCGTCCCCTAACCCTAACCCTAGCCCAAACCCTAACCCTAAACCTTCCCCGAAGCCTGACCCTCACCCGTCCCCTAATCCTAAACCGGACGCTGACACTAACACGCGCCCTCAAACGTACGCTCCCCCTAAAGCGTTGTCGTGCCCTCACCTGGACCCTAAACTGTCCCCGTCCCCTAACCCTAACCCTAGCCCGAAACCTAACCCTAACCCTTCACCGAACCCTGACCCTCACCCGTCCCCTAATCCTAACCCGTACGCTGACACTAACCCGCACCCTCACACGTATGCTCCCCCTAAAGCGTTGTCATACCCTCACCTGGACCCTAAACCGTCCCCGTCCCCTAACCCTAACCCTAGCCCGAACCCTAACCCTAACCCTTCCCCGAAGCCTGACCCTCACCCTTCCCCTAATCCTAACCCGTACGCTGACACTAACCCGCGCCCTCACACGTACGCTCCCCCTAAAGCGTTGTCGTGCCCTCACCTGGACCCTAAACCGTCCCCGTCCCCTAACCCTAACCCTAGCCCAAACCCTAACCCTAACCCTTCCCCGAAGCCTGACCCTCACCCGTCCCCTAATCCTAACCCGTACGCTGACACTAACCCGCGCCCTCACACGTACGCTCCCCCTAAAGCGTTGTCGTACCCTCACCTGGACCCTAAACCGTCCCCGTCCCCTAACCCTAACCCTAGCCCGAACCCTAACCCTAACCCTTCCCCGAAGCCTGACCCTCACCCGTCCCCTAATCTTAACCCGTACGCTGACACTAACCCGCGCCCTCACACGTACGCTCCCCCTAAAGCGTTGACGTACCCTCACCTGGACCCTAAACCGTCCCCGTCCCCTAACCCTAACCCTAGCCCGAACCCTAACCCTAACCCTTCCCCGAAGCCTGACCCTCACCCGTCCCCTAATCCTAACCCGTACGCTGACACTAACCCGCGCCCTCACACGTACGCTCCCCCTAAAGCGTTGTCGTACCCTCATCTGGACCCTAAACCGTCCCCGTCCCCTAACCCTAACCCTAGCCCGAACCCTAACCCTAACCCTTCCCCGAAGCCTGACCCTCACCCGTCCCCTAATCCTAACCCGTACGCTGACACTAACCCGCGCCCTCACACGTACGCTCCCCCTAAAGCGTTGTCGTGCCCTCACCTGGACCCTAAACCGTCACCGTCCCCTAACCCTAACCCTAGACCGAACCCTAACCCTAACCCTTCCCCGAAGCCTGACCCTCACCCGTCCCCTAATCCTAACCCGTACGCTGACACTAACCCGCGCCCTCACACGTACGCTCCCCCTAAAGCATTGTCGTGCCCTCACCTGGACCCTCAACCGTCCCCGTCCCCTAACCCTAACCCTAGCCCGAACCCTAACCCTAACCCTTCCCCGAAGCCTGAACCTCACCCGTCCCCTAATCCTAACCCGTACGCTGACACTAACCCGCGCCCTCACATGTATGCTCCCCCTAAAGCGTTGTCGTGCCATCACCTGGACCCTAAACCGTCCCCGTCCCCTAACCCTAACCCTAGCCCGAACCCTAACCCTAACACTTTCCCGAAGCCTGACCCTCACCCGTCCCCTAATCCTAACCCGTACGCTTACACTAACCCACGCGCTCACACGTACGCTCCCCCTAAAGCGTTGTCGTGCCCTCACCTGGACCCTAAACCGTCCCCGTCCCCTAACCCTAACCCTAGCCCGAACCCTAACCCTAACCCTTCCCCGAAGCCTGACCCTCACCCGTCCCCTAATCTTAACCCGTACGCTGACACTAACCCGCGCCCTCACACGTACGCTCCCCCTAAAGCGTTGTCGTACCCTCACCTGGACCCTAAACCCTCTCCGTCCCCTAACCCTAACCCTAGCCCGAACCCTAACCCTAACCCTTCACCGAAGCCTGACCCTCACCCGTCCCCTAATCCTAACCCGTACGCTGACACTAACCCGCACTTTCACACGTACGCTCCCCCTAAAGCGTTGTCGTACCCTCACCTGGACCCTAAACCGTCCCCGTCCCCTAACCCTAACCCTAGCCCGAACCCTAACCCTAACCCTTCCCCGAAGCCTGAACCTCACCCGTCCCCTAATCCTAACCCGTACGCTGACACTAACCCGCGCCCTCACATGTATGCTCCCCCTAAAGCGTTGTCGTGCCCTCACCTGGACCCTAAACCGTCCCCGTCCCCTAACCCTAACCCTAGCCCGAACCCTAACGCTAACCCTTCCCCGAAGCCTGACCCTCACCCGTCCCCTAATCCTAACCCGTACGCTGACACTAACCCGCGCCCTCACACGTACGCTCCCCCTAAAGCGATGTCGTGCCCTCACCTGGACCCTAAACCGTCCCCGTCCCCTAACCCTAAACCTAGCCCGAACCCTAACCCTAACCCTTCCCCGAAGCCTGACCCTCACCCGTCCCCTAATCCTAACCCGTACGCTGACACTAACCCGCGCCCTCACACGTACGCTCCCCCTAAAGCGTTGTCGTGCCCTCACCTGGACCCTAAACCGTCCCCGTCCCCTAACCCTAACCCTAGCCCGAACCCTAACCCTAACCCTTCCCCGAAGCCTGACCCTCACCCGTCCCCTAATCCTAACCCGTACGCTGACAATAACCCAAGCCCTCACACGTACGCTCCCCCTAAAGCGTTGTCGTGCCCTCACCTGGATCCTAAACCGTCCCCGTCCCCTAACCCTAACCCTAGCCCAAACCCTAACCCTAAACCTTCCCCGAAGCCTGACCCTCACCCGTCCCCTAATCCTAAACCGGACGCTGACACTAACACGCGCCCTCAAACGTACGCTCCCCCTAAAGCGTTGTCGTGCCCTCACCTGGACCCTAAACTGTCCCCGTCCCCTAACCCTAACCCTAGCCCGAAACCTAACCCTAACCCTTCACCGAACCCTGACCCTCACCCGTCCCCTAATCCTAACCCGTACGCTGACACTAACCCGCACCCTCACACGTATGCTCCCCCTAAAGCGTTGTCATACCCTCACCTGGACCCTAAACCGTCCCCGTCCCCTAACCCTAACCCTAGCCCGAACCCTAACCCTAACCCTTCCCCGAAGCCTGACCCTCACCCTTCCCCTAATCCTAACCCGTACGCTGACACTAACCCGCGCCCTCACACGTACGCTCCCCCTAAAGCGTTGTCGTGCCCTCACCTGGACCCTAAACCGTCCCCGTCCCCTAACCCTAACCCTAGCCCAAACCCTAACCCTAACCCTTCCCCGAAGCCTGACCCTCACCCGTCCCCTAATCCTAACCCGTACGCTGACACTAACCCGCGCCCTCACACGTACGCTCCCCCTAAAGCGTTGTCGTACCCTCACCTGGACCCGAAACCGTCCCCGTCCCCTAACCCTAACCCTAGCCCGAACCCTAACCCTAACCCTTCACCGAAGCCTGGCCCTCACCCGTCCCCTAATCCTAACCGGTAAGCTGACACTAACCCGCGCCCTCACACGTACGCTCCCCCTAAAGCATTGTCGTACCCTCACCTGGACTCTAAACCGTCCCCGTCCCCTAACCCTAACCCTAGCCCAAACCCTAACCCTAACCCTTCCCCGAAGACTGACCCTCACCCGTCCCCTAATCCTAACGCGTACGCTGACACTAACCCGCGCCCTCACTCATACGCTCCCCCTAAAGCGTTGTCGTGCCATCACCTGGACCCTAAACCGTCCCCGTCCCCTAACCCTAACCCTAGCCCGAACCCTAACCCTAAGCCTTCCCCGAAGCCTGACCCTCACCCGTCCCCTAATCCTAACCCGTACGCTGACACTAACCCGCGCCCTCACACGTACGCTCCCCCTAAAGCGTTGTCGTGCCCTCACCTGGACCCTAAACCGTCCCTGTCCCCTAACCCTAACCCTAGCCCTAACCCTAACCCTAACCCTTCCCCGAACCTGACCCTCACCCGTCCCCTAATCCTATCCCGTCCGCTGACACTAACCCGCGCCCTCACACGTACGCTCCCCCTAAAGCGTTGTCGTGCCCTCACCTGGACCCTAAACCGTCCCCGTCCCCTAACCCTAACCCTAGCCCAAACCCTAACCCTAACCCTTCCCCGAAGCCTGACCCTCACCCGTCCACTAATCCTAACCCGTACGCTGACACTAACCCGCGCCCTCACACGTACGCTCCCCGTAAAGCGTTGTCGTGCCCTCACCTGGACCCTAAACCGGCCCCGTCCGCTAACCCTAACCCTAGCCCGAACCCTAACCCTAACCCTTCCCCGAAGCCTGACCCTCACCCTTCCCCTAATCCTAACCCGTACGCTGACACTAACCCGCGCCCTCACACGTACGCTCCCCCTAAAGCGTTGTCGTGCCCTCACCTGGACCCTAAACCGTCCCCGTCCCCTAACCCTAACCCTAGCCCAAACCCTAACCCTAACCCTTCCCCGAAGCCTGACCCTCACCCGTCCCCTAATCCTAACCCGTACGCTGACACTAACCCGCGCCCTCACACGTACGCTCCCCCTAAAGCGTTGTCGTACCCTCACCTGGACCCTAAACCGTCCCCGTCCCCTAACCCTAACCCTAGCCCGAACCCTAACCCTAACCCTTCCCCGAAGCCTGACCCTCACCCGTCCCCTAATCTTAACCCGTACGCTGACACTAACCCGCGCCCTCACACGTACGCTCCCCCTAAAGCGTTGACGTACCCTCACCTGGACCCTAAACCGTCCCCGTCCCCTAACCCTAACCCTAGCCCGAACCCTAACCCTAACCCTTCCCCGAAGCCTGACCCTCACCCGTCCCCTAATCCTAACCCGTACGCTGACACTAACCCGCGCCCTCACACGTACGCTCCCCCTAAAGCGTTGTCGTACCCTCATCTGGACCCTAAACCGTCCCCGTCCCCTAACCCTAACCCTAGCCCGAACCCTAACCCTAACCCTTCCCCGAAGCCTGACCCTCACCCGTCCCCTAATCCTAACCCGTACGCTGACACTAACCCGCGCCCTCACACGTACGCTCCCCCTAAAGCGTTGTCGTGCCCTCACCTGGACCCTAAACCGTCACCGTCCCCTAACCCTAACCCTAGACCGAACCCTAACCCTAACCCTTCCCCGAAGCCTGACCCTCACCCGTCCCCTAATCCTAACCCGTACGCTGACACTAACCCGCGCCCTCACACGTACGCTCCCCCTAAAGCGTTGTCGTACCCTCACCTGGACCCTAAACCGTCCCCGTCCCCTAACCCTAACCCTAGACCGAACCCTAACCCGAACACTTCCCCGAAGCCTGACCCTCACCCGACACCTAATCCTAACCCGTACGCTGACAGTAACCCGCGCCCTCACATGTACGCTCCCCCTAAAGCATTGTCGTGCCCTCACCTGGACCCTCAACCGTCCCCGTCCCCTAACCCTAACCCTAGCCCGAACCCTAACCCTAACCCTTCCCCGAAGCCTGAACCTCACCCGTCCCCTAATCCTAACCCGTACGCTGACACTAACCCGCGCCCTCACATGTATGCTCCCCCTAAAGCGTTGTCGTGCCATCACCTGGACCCTAAACCGTCCCCGTCCCCTAACCCTAACCCTAGCCCGAACCCTAACCCTAACACTTTCCCGAAGCCTGACCCTCACCCGTCCCCTAATCCTAACCCGTACGCTTACACTAACCCACGCGCTCACACGTACGCTCCCCCTAAAGCGTTGTCGTGCCCTCACCTGTACCCTAAACCGTCCCCGTCCCCTAACCCTAACCCTAGCCCGAACCCTAACCCTAACCCTTCCCCGAAGCCTGACCCTCACCCGTCCCCTAATCTTAACCCGTACGCTGACACTAACCCGCGCCCTCACACGTACGCTCCCCCTAAAGCGTTGTCGTACCCTCACCTGGACCCTAAACCCTCTCCGTCCCCTAACCCTAACCCTAGCCCGAACCCTAACCCTAACCCTTCACCGAAGCCTGACCCTCACCCGTCCCCTAATCCTAACCCGTACGCTGACACTAACCCGCACTTTCACACGTACGCTCCCCCTAAAGCGTTGTCGTACCCTCACCTGGACCCTAAACCGTCCCCGTCCCCTAACCCTAACCCTAGCCCGAACCCTAACCCTAACCCTTCCCCGAAGCCTGAACCTCACCCGTCCCCTAATCCTAACCCGTACGCTGACACTAACCCGCGCCCTCACATGTATGCTCCCCCTAAAGCGTTGTCGTGCCCTCACCTGGACCCTAAACCGTCCCCGTCCCCTAACCCTAACCCTAGCCCGAACCCTAACGCTAACCCTTCCCCGAAGCCTGACCCTCACCCGTCCCCTAATCCTAACCCGTACGCTGACACTAACCCGCGCCCTCACACGTACGCTCCCCCTAAAGCGTTGTCGTGCCCTCACCTGGACCCTAAACCGTCCCCGTCCCCTAACCCTAAACCTAGCCCGAACCCTAACCCTAACCCTTCCCCGAAGCCTGACCCTCACCCGTCCCCTAATCCTAACCCGTACGCTGACACTAACCCGCGCCCTCACACGTACGCTCCCCCTAAAGCGTTGTCGTGCCCTCACCTGGACCCTAAACCGTCCCCGTCCCCTAACCCTAACCCTAGCCCGAACCCTAACCCTAACCCTTCCCCGAAGCCTGACCCTCACCCGTCCCCTAATCCTAACCCGTACGCTGACAATAACCCATGCCCTCACACGTACGCTCCCCCTAAAGCGTTGTCGTGCCCTCACCTGGATCCTAAACCGTCCCCGTCCCCTAACCCTAACCCTAGCCCAAACCCTAACCCTAAACCTTCCCCGAAGCCTGACCCTCACCCGTCCCCTAATCCTAAACCGGACGCTGACACTAACACGCGCCCTCAAACGTACGCTCCCCCTAAAGCGTTGTCGTGCCCTCACCTGGACCCTAAACTGTCCCCGTCCCCTAACCCTAACCCTAGCCCGAAACCTAACCCTAACCCTTCACCGAACCCTGACCCTCACCCGTCCCCTAATCCTAACCCGTACGCTGACACTAACCCGCACCCTCACACGTATGCTCCCCCTAAAGCGTTGTCATACCCTCACCTGGACCCTAAACCGTCCCCGTCCCCTAACCCTAACCCTAGCCCGAACCCTAACCCTAACCCTTCCCCGAAGCCTGACCCTCACCCTTCCCCTAATCCTAACCCGTACGCTGACACTAACCCGCGCCCTCACACGTACGCTCCCCCTAAAGCGTTGTCGTGCCCTCACCTGGACCCTAAACCGTCCCCGTCCCCTAACCCTAACCCTAGCCCAAACCCTAACCCTAACCCTTCCCCGAAGCCTGACCCTCACCCGTCCCCTAATCCTAACCCGTACGCTGACACTAACCCGCGCCCTCACACGTACGCTCCCCCTAAAGCGTTGTCGTACCCTCACCTGGACCCGAAACCGTCCCCGTCCCCTAACCCTAACCCTAGCCCGAACCCTAACCCTAACCCTTCACCGAAGCCTGACCCTCACCCGTCCCCTAATCCTAAACGGTAAGCTGACACTAACCCGCGCCCTCACACGTACGCTCCCCCTAAAGCATTGTCGTACCCTCACCTGGACTCTAAACCGTCCCCGTCCCCTAACCCTAACCCTAGCCCAAACCCTAACCCTAACCCTTCCCCGAAGACTGACCCTCACCCGTCCCCTAATCCTAACGCGTACGCTGACACTAACCCGCGCCCTCACTCATACGCTCACCCTAAAGCGTTGTCGTGCCATCACCTGGACCCTAAACCGTCCCCGTCCCCTAACCCTAACCCTAGCCCGAACCCTAACCCTAAGCCTTCCCCGAAGCCTGACCCTCACCCGTCCCCTAATCCTAACCCGTACGCTGACACTAACCCGCGCCCTCACACGTACGCTCCCCCTAAAGCGTTGTCGTGCCCTCACCTGGACCCTAAACCGTCCCTGTCCCCTAACCCTAACCCTAGCCCTAACCCTAACCCTAACCCTTCCCCGAACCTGACCCTCACCCGTCCCCTAATCCTATCCCGTCCGCTGACACTAACCCGCGCCCTCACACGTACGCTCCCCCTAAAGCGTTGTCGTGCCCTCACCTGGACCCTAAACCGTCCCCGTCCCCTAACCCTAACCCTAGCCCAAACCCTAACCCTAACCCTTCCCCGAAGCCTGACCCTCACCCGTCCACTAATCCTAACCCGTACGCTGACACTAACCCGCGCCCTCACACGTACGCTCCCCGTAAAGCGTTGTCGTGCCCTCACCTGGACCCTAAACCGGCCCCGTCCGCTAACCCTAACCCTAGCCCGAACCCTAACCCTAACCCTTCCCCGAAGCCTGACCCTCACCCTTCCCCTAATCCTAACCCGTACGCTGACACTAACCCGCGCCCTCACACGTACGCTCCCCCTAAAGCGTTGTCGTGCCCTCACCTGGACCCTAAACCGTCCCCGTCCCCTAACCCTAACCCTAGCCCAAACCCTAACCCTAACCCTTCCCCGAAGCCTGACCCTCACCCGTCCCCTAATCCTAACCCGTACGCTGACACTAACCCGCGCCCTCACACGTACGCTCCCCCTAAAGCGTTGTCGTACCCTCACCTGGACCCTAAACCGTCCCCGTCCCCTAACCCTAACCCTAGCCCGAACCCTAACCCTAACCCTTCCCCGAAGCCTGACCCTCACCCGTCCCCTAATCTTAACCCGTACGCTGACACTAACCCGCGCCCTCACACGTACGCTCCCCCTAAAGCGTTGACGTACCCTCACCTGGACCCTAAACCGTCCCCGTCCCCTAACCCTAACCCTAGCCCGAACCCTAACCCTAACCCTTCCCCGAAGCCTGACCCTCACCCGTCCCCTAATCCTAACCCGTACGCTGACACTAACCCGCGCCCTCACACGTACGCTCCCCCTAAAGCGTTGTCGTACCCTCATCTGGACCCTAAACCGTCCCCGTCCCCTAACCCTAACCCTAGCCCGAACCCTAACCCTAACCCTTCCCCGAAGCCTGACCCTCACCCGTCCCCTAATCCTAACCCGTACGCTGACACTAACCCGCGCCCTCACACGTACGCTCCCCCTAAAGCGTTGTCGTGCCCTCACCTGGACCCTAAACCGTCACCGTCCCCTAACCCTAACCCTAGACCGAACCCTAACCCTAACCCTTCCCCGAAGCCTGACCCTCACCCGTCCCCTAATCCTAACCCGTACGCTGACACTAACCCGCGCCCTCACACGTACGCTCCCCCTAAAGCGTTGTCGTACCCTCACCTGGACCCTAAACCGTCCCCGTCCCCTAACCCTAACCCTAGACCGAACCCTAACCCGAACACTTCCCCGAAGCCTGACCCTCACCCGACACCTAATCCTAACCCGTACGCTGACAGTAACCCGCGCCCTCACATGTACGCTCCCCCTAAAGCATTGTCGTGCCCTCACCTGGACCCTCAACCGTCCCCGTCCCCTAACCCTAACCCTAGCCCGAACCCTAACCCTAACCCTTCCCCGAAGCCTGAACCTCACCCGTCCCCTAATCCTAACCCGTACGCTGACACTAACCCGCGCCCTCACATGTATGCTCCCCCTAAAGCGTTGTCGTGCCATCACCTGGACCCTAAACCGTCCCCGTCCCCTAACCCTAACCCTAGCCCGAACCCTAACCCTAACACTTTCCCGAAGCCTGACCCTCACCCGTCCCCTAATCCTAACCCGTACGCTTACACTAACCCACGCGCTCACACGTACGCTCCCCCTAAAGCGTTGTCGTGCCCTCACCTGTACCCTAAACCGTCCCCGTCCCCTAACCCTAACCCTAGCCCGAACCCTAACCCTAACCCTTCCCCGAAGCCTGACCCTCACCCGTCCCCTAATCTTAACCCGTACGCTGACACTAACCCGCGCCCTCACACGTACGCTCCCCCTACAGCGTTGTCGTACCCTCACCTGGACCCTAAACCCTCTCCGTCCCCTAACCCTAACCCTAGCCCGAACCCTAACCCTAACCCTTCACCGAAGCCTGACCCTCACCCGTCCCCTAATCCTAACCCGTACGCTGACACTAACCCGCACTTTCACACGTACGCTCCCCCTAAAGCGTTGTCGTACCCTCACCTGGACCCTAAACCGTCCCCGTCCCCTAACCCTAACCCTAGCCCGAACCCTAACCCTAACCCTTCCCCGAAGCCTGAACCTCACCCGTCCCCTAATCCTAACCCGTACGCTGACACTAACCCGCGCCCTCACATGTATGCTCCCCCTAAAGCGTTGTCGTGCCCTCACCTGGACCCTAAACCGTCCCCGTCCCCTAACCCTAACCCTAGCCCGAACCCTAACGCTAACCCTTCCCCGAAGCCTGACCCTCACCCGTCCCCTAATCCTAACCCGTACGCTGACACTAACCCGCGCCCTCACACGTACGCTCCCCCTAAAGCGTTGTCGTGCCCTCACCTGGACCCTAAACCGTCCCCGTCCCCTAACCCTAAACCTAGCCCGAACCCTAACCCTAACCCTTCCCCGAAGCCTGACCCTCACCCGTCCCCTAATCCTAACCCGTACGCTGACACTAACCCGCGCCCTCACACGTACGCTCCCCCTAAAGCGTTGTCGTGCCCTCACCTGGACCCTAAACCGTCCCCGTCCCCTAACCCTAACCCTAGCCCGAACCCTAACCCTAACCCTTCCCCGAAGCCTGACCCTCACCCGTCCCCTAATCCTAACCCGTACGCTGACAATAACCCATGCCCTCACACGTACGCTCCCCCTAAAGCGTTGTCGTGCCCTCACCTGGATCCTAAACCGTCCCCGTCCCCTAACCCTAACCCTAGCCCAAACCCTAACCCTAAACCTTCCCCGAAGCCTGACCCTCACCCGTCCCCTAATCCTAAACCGGACGCTGACACTAACACGCGCCCTCAAACGTACGCTCCCCCTAAAGCGTTGTCGTGCCCTCACCTGGACCCTAAACTGTCCCCGTCCCCTAACCCTAACCCTAGCCCGAAACCTAACCCTAAGCCTTCCCCGAAGCCTGACCCTCACCCGTCCCCTAATCCTAACCCGTACGCTGACACTAACCCGCACCCTCACACGTATGCTCCCCCTAAAGCGTTGTCATACCCTCACCTGGACCCTAAACCGTCCCCGTCCCCTAACCCTAACCCTAGCCCGAACCCTAACCCTAACCCTTCCCCGAAGCCTGACCCTCACCCTTCCCCTAATCCTAACCCGTACGCTGACACTAACCCGCGCCCTCACACGTACGCTCCCCCTAAAGCGTTGTCGTGCCCTCACCTGGACCCTAAACCGTCCCCGTCCCCTAACCCTAACCCTAGCCCAAACCCTAACCCTAACCCTTCCCCGAAGCCTGACCCTCACCCGTCCCCTAATCCTAACCCGTACGCTGACACTAACCCGCGCCCTCACACGTACGCTCCCCCTAAAGCGTTGTCGTACCCTCACCTGGACCCGAAACCGTCCCCGTCCCCTAACCCTAACCCTAGCCCGAACCCTAACCCTAACCCTTCACCGAAGCCTGACCCTCACCCGTCCCCTAATCCTAACCGGTAAGCTGACACTAACCCGCGCCCTCACACGTACGCTCCCCCTAAAGCATTGTCGTACCCTCACCTGGACTCTAAACCGTCCCCGTCCCCTAACCCTAACCCTAGCCCAAACCCTAACCCTAACCCTTCCCCGAAGACTGACCCTCACCCGTCCCCTAATCCTAACGCGTACGCTGACACTAACCCGCGCCCTCACTCATACGCTCCCCCTAAAGCGTTGTCGTGCCATCACCTGGACCCTAAACCGTCCCCGTCCCCTAACCCTAACCCTAGCCCGAACCCTAACCCTAAGCCTTCCCCGAAGCCTGACCCTCACCCGTCCCCTAATCCTAACCCGTACGCTGACACTAACCCGCGCCCTCACACGTACGCTCCCCCTAAAGCGTTGTCGTGCCCTCACCTGGACCCTAAACCGTCCCTGTCCCCTAACCCTAACCCTAGCCCTAACCCTAACCCTAACCCTTCCCCGAACCTGACCCTCACCCGTCCCCTAATCCTATCCCGTCCGCTGACACTAACCCGCGCCCTCACACGTACGCTCCCCCTAAAGCGTTGTCGTGCCCTCACCTGGACCCTAAACCGTCCCCGTCCCCTAACCCTAACCCTAGCCCAAACCCTAACCCTAACCCTTCCCCGAAGCCTGACCCTCACCCGTCCACTAATCCTAACCCGTACGCTGACACTAACCCGCGCCCTCACACGTACGCTCCCCGTAAAGCGTTGTCGTGCCCTCACCTGGACCCTAAACCGGCCCCGTCCGCTAACCCTAACCCTAGCCCGAACCCTAACCCTAACCCTTCCCCAAAGCCTGACCCTCATCCGTCCCCTAATCCTAACCCGTACGCTGACACTAACCCACGCCCTCACACGTACGCTCCCCCTAAAGCATTGTCGTGCCCTCACCTGGACCCTAAACCGTCCCCGTCCCCTAACCCTAACCCTAGCCCGAACCCTAAACCTAACCCTTCCCCGAAGCCTGACCCTCACCCGTACCCTAATCCTAACCCGTACGCTGACACTAACCCGTGCCCTCACACGTACACTCCCCCTAAAGCGTTGTCGTGCCCTCACCTGGACCCTAAACCGTCCCCGTCCCCTAACCCTAACCCTAGCCCGAACCCTAACCCTAACCCTTCCCCGAAGCCTGACCCTCACCCGTCCCCTAATCCTATCCCGTACGCTGACACTAATCCGCGCCCTCACACGTACGCTCCCCCTAAACCATTGTCGTGCCCTCACCTGGACCCTAAACCGTCCCCGTCCCCTAACCCTAACCCTAGCCCGAATCCTAACCCTAAACCTTCCCCGAAGCCTGACCCACACCGTCCCCTAATCTTATCCCGTACGCTGACACTAACCCTCGCCCTCACACGTACGCTCCCCCTAAAGCGTTGTCGTACCCTCACCTGGACCCTAAACCGTCCCCGTCCCCTAACCCTAACCCTAGCCCGAACCCTAACCCTAACACTTCCCCGAAGCCTGACCCTCACCCGTCCCCTAATCCTAACCCGTACGCTGACACTAACCCGCGCCCTCACACGTACGATCCCCCTAAAGCGTTGTCATGCCCTCACCTGGACCCTAAACCGTCCCCGTCCGCTAACCCTAACCCTAGCCAGAAACCTAACCCTAACCCTTCCCCGAAGCCTGACCCTCACCCGTCCCCTAATGCTAACGCGTACGCTGACACTAACCCACGCCCTGACACGTACGCTCCCACTAAAGCGTTGTCGTACACTCACCTGGACCCTAAACCGTCCCTGTCCCCTAACCCTAACCCTAGCCCGAACCCTAACCCGAACACTTCCCCGAAGCCTGACCCTCACCCGCCCCTAATCCTAACCCGTACGCTGACACTAACCCACGCCCTCACATGTACGCTCCCCCTAAAGCATTGTCGTGCCCTCACCTGGACCCTAAACCGTCCCCGTCCCCTAACCCTAACACTAGCCCGAACCCTAACCCTAACCCTTCCCCGAAGCCTGACCCTCACCCGTCCCCTAATCCTAATTCGTACGCTGACACTAACCCGCACCCTCACATGTACGCTCCCCCTAAAGCGTTGTCGTGCCCTCACCTGGACCCTAAACCGTCCCCGTCCCCTAACCCTAACCCTAGCCCGAACCCTAACCCTAACCCTTCCCCGAAGCCTGACACTCACCCGTCCCCTAATCCTAAACCGTACGCTGACACTAACCCGCGCCCTCACACGTACGCTCCCCCTAAAGCGTTGTCGTGCCCTCACCTGGACCCTAAACCGTCCCCGTCCCTTAACACTAACCCTAGCCCGAACCCTAAACCTAACCCTTCCCCGAAACCTGACCCTCACTCGTCCCCTAATCCTAACCCGTACGCTGACACTAACCCGCGCCCTCACACGTACGCTCCCCCTAAAGCGTTGTCGTACCCTCACCTGGACCCTAAACCGTCCCCGTCCCCTAACCCTAACCCTAGCCCGAACCCTAACCCTAACGCTTCCCCGAAGCCTGACCCTCACCCGTCCCCTAATCCTAACCCGTACGCTGACACTAACCCGCGCCCTCACACGTACGCTCCCCCTAAAGCGTTGTCGTACCCTCACCTGGACCCTAAACCGTCCCCGTCCCCTAACCCTAACCCTAGCCCGAACCCTAACCCTAACGCTTTCCCGAAGCCTGACCCTCACCCTTCCCTTATCCTAACCTGTACGCTGACACTAACCCGCGCCCTCACACGTACGCTCCCCCTAAAGCGTTGTCGTGCCCTCACCTGGACCCTAAACCGTCCCCGTCCCCTAACCCTAACCCTAGCCCGAACCCTAACCCTAACCCTTCCCCGAAGCCTGACCCTCACCCGTCCCCTAATCCTAACCCGTACGCTGACACTAACCCGCACCCTCACACGTACGCTCCCCCTAAAACGTTGTCGTGCCCTCACCTGGACCCTAAACCGTCCCCGTCCGCTAATCCTAACCCTAACCCGAACCTTAACCCTAACTCTTCCCCGAAGCCTGACCCTCACCCGTCCCCTAATCCTAACGCGTACGCTGACACTAACCCGCGCCCTCACACGTACACTCCCCCTAAAGCGTTGTCGTGCCCTCACCTGGACCCTAAACCGTCCCCGTCCCCTAACCCTAACCCTAGCCCAAACCCTAACCCTAAGCCTTCCCCGAAGCCTGACCCTCACCCGTCCCCTAATCCTAACCCGTACGCTGACACTAACCCGCGCCCTCACACGTACGCTCGCCCTAAAGCGTTGTCGTGTCCTCACCTGGACCCTAAACCGTCCCCGTCCCCTAACCCTAACCCTAGCCCGAACCCTAACCCTAACCCTTCCCCGAAGCCTGACCCTCACCCGTCCCCTAATCCTATCCCGTACGCTGACACTAACCCGCGCCCTCACACGTACGCTCCCCCTAAAGCGTTGTCGTGCCCTCACCTGGACCCTAAACCGTCCCCGTCCCCTAACCCTAACCCTAGCCCGAACCCTAAAACTAAACCTTCCCCGAAACCTGACCCTCACTCGTCCCCTAATCCTAACCCGTACGCTGACACTAACCCGCGCCCTCACACGTACGCTCCCCCTAAAGCGTTGTCGTACCCTCACCTGGACCCTAAACCGTCCCCGTCCCCTAACCCTAACCCTAGCCCGAACCCTAAAACTAACCCTTCCCCGAAACCTGACCCTCACTCGTCCCCTAATCCTAACCCGTACGCTGACACTAACCCGCGCCCTCACACGTACGCTCCCCCTAAAGCGTTGTCGTACCCTCACCTGGACCCTAAACCGTCCCCGTCCCCTAACCCTAACCCTAGCCCGAACCCAAACCTTAACCCTTCCCCGAAGCCTGACCCTCACCCATCCCCTAATCCTAACCTGTACGCTGACACTAACCCGCGCCCTCACACGTACGCTCCCCCTAAAGCGTTGTCGTGCCCTCACCTGGATCCTAAACCGTCCCCGTCCCCTAACCCTAACCCTAGACCGAACCCTAACCCTAACCCTTCCCCGAAGCCTGACCCTCACCCGTCCCCATATCCTAAACCGTACGCTGACACTAACCCGCACCCTCACACGTACGCTCCCCCTAAAGCGTTGTCGTGCCCTCACCTGGACCCTAAACCGTCCCCATCCCCTAACCCTAACCCTAGCCCGAACCCTAAACCTAACCCTTCCCCGAAACCTGACCCTCACTCGTCCCCTAATCCTAACCCGTACGCTGACACTAACCCACTCCCTCACACGTACGCTCCCCCTAAAGCGTTGTCGTACCCTCACCTGGACCCTAAACCGTCCCCGTCCCCTAACCCTAACCCTAGCCCGAACCCTAACCCTAACGCTTCCCCGAAGCCTGACCCTCACCCGTCCCCTAATCCTAACCCGTACGCTGAAACTAACCCGCGCCCTCACACGTACGCTCCCCCTAAAGCGTTGTCGTACCCTCACCTGGACCCTAAACCGTCCCCGTCCCCTAACCCTAACCCTAGCCCGATCCCTAACCCTAACCCTTCCCCGAAGCCTGACCCTCACCGTCCCCTAATCTTAACCCGTACGCTGACACTAAACCTCGCCCTCACACGTACGCTCCCCCTAAAGCGTTGTCGTACCCTCACCTGGACCCTAAACAGTCCCCGTCCCCTAACCCTAACCCTAGCCCGAACCCTAACCCTAACCCTTCCCCGAAGCCTGACCCTCACCCGTCACCTAATCCTAACCCGTACGCTGACACTAACCCGTGCCCTCACACATACGCTCCCCCTAAAGCGTTGTCGTGGCCTCACCTGGACCCTAAAACGTCCCTGTTCCCTAACCCTAAACCTAGCCCGAACCCTAACCCTAACCCTTCCCCGAAGCCTGACCCTCACCCGTCCCCTAATCCTAACCCGTACGCTGACACTAACCCACGCCCTCACACGTACGCTCCCCCTAAAGCGTTGTCGTGCCCTCACCTGGACCCTAAACCGTCACCGTCCCCTAACCCTAACCCTAGCCCAAACCCTAACCCTAACCCTTCCCCGAAGACTGACCCTCACCCGTCCCCTAATCCTAACGCGTACGCTGACACTAACCCGCGCCCTCACACGTACGCTCCCCCTAAAGCGTTGTCGTGCCCTCACCTGGACCCTAAACCTTCCCTGTCCCCTAACCCTAACCCTAGCCCGAACCCTAACCCTAACACTTCCCCGAAGCCTGACCCTCACAAGTCCCCTAATCCTAACCCGTACGCTGACACTAACCCGTGCCCTCACACGTACGCTCCCCCTAAAGCGTTGTCGTGGCCTCACCTGGACCCTAAAACGTCCCTGTTCCCTAACCCTAAACCTAGCCCGAACCCTAACCCTAACCCTTCCCCGAAGCCTGACCCTCACCCGTCCCCTAATCCTAACCCGTACGCTGACAATAACCCGCGCCCTCACACGTACGCTCCCCCTAAAGCGTTGTCGTGCCCTCACCTGGACCCTAAACCGTCCCCGTCCGCTAACCCTAACCCTAGCCCGAACCCTAACCCTAACCCTTCCCCGAAGCCTGACCCTCACCCGTCCCCTAATCCTAACCCGTACGCTGACACTAACCCGCGCCCTCACACGTACGCTCCCCCTAAAGCGTTGTCATGCCCTCACCTGGACCCTAAACCGTCCCAGTCCGCTAACCCTAACCCTAGCCCGAAACCTAACCCTAACCCTTCCCCGAAGCCTGACCCTCACCCGTCCCCTAATCCTAATGCGTATGCTGACACTAACCCACGCCCTGACACGTACGCTCCCACTAAAGCGTTGTCGTACACTCACCTGGACCCTAAACCGTCCCCGTCCCCTAACCCTAACCCTAGCCCGAACCCTAACCCGAACACTTCCCCGAAGCCTGACCCTCACCCGTCCCCTAATCCTAACCCGTACGCTGACACTAACCCACGCCCTCACATGTACGCTCCCCCTAAAGCATTGTCGTGCCCTCACCTGGACCCTAAACCGTCCCCGTCCGCTAACCCTAACACTAGCCCGAACCCTAACCCTAACCCTTCCCCGAAGCCTGACCCTCACCCGTCCCCTAATCCTAATTCGTACGCTGACACTAACCCGCACCCTCACATGTACGCTCCCCCTAAAGCGTTGTCGTGCCCTCACCTGGACCCTAAACCGTCCCCGTCCCCTAACCCTAACCCTAGCCCGAACCCTAACCCTAACGCTTCCCCGAAGCCTGACCCTCACCCGTCCCCTAATCCTAACCCGTACGCTGACACTAACCCGCGCCCTCACACGTACGCTCCCCCTAAAGCGTTGTCGTACCCTCACCTGGACCCTAAACCGTCCCCGTCCCCTAACCCTAACCCTAGCCCGAACCCTAACCCTAACCCTTCCCGGAAGCCTGACCCTCACCGTCCCCTAATCTTAACCCGTACGCTGACACTAAACCTCGCCCTCACACGTACGCTCCCCCTAAAGCGTTGTCGTACCCTCACATGGACCCTAAACCGTCCCCGTCCCCTAACCCTAACCCTAGCCCGAACCCTAACCCTAACCCTTCCCCGAAGCCTGACCCTCACCCGTCCCCTAATCCTAACCCGTACGATGACACTAACCCGCGCCCTCACACGTACGCTCCCCCTAAAGCATTGTCGAGCCCTCACCTGGACCCTAAACCGTCCCCGTCCCCTAACCCTAACCCTAGCCCGAACCCTAACCCTAACCCTTCCCCGAAGCCAGACACTCACCCGTCCCCTAATCCTAACCCGTACGCTGACACTAACCCACGCCCTCACAAGTACGCTCCCCCTAAAGCGTTGTCGTGCCCTCACCTGGACCCTAAACCGTCCCCGTCCCCTAACCCTAACCCTAGCCCAAACCCTAACCCTAACACTTCCCCGAAGCCTGACCCTCACCCGTCCCCTAATCCTAACCCGTACGCTGACACTAACCCGCGCCCTCACACGTACGCTCCCCCTAAAGCGTTGTCGTGCCCTCACCTGGACCCTAAACCGTCCCCGTCCCCTAACCCTAACCCTAGCCCGAACCCTAACCCTAAACCTTCACCGAAGCCTGACCCTCACCCGTCCCCTAATCCTAACCCGTACGCTGACACTTACCCGCGCCCTCACACGTACGCTCCCCCTAAAGCGTTGTCGTACCCTCACCTGGACCCTAAACCGTCCCCGTCCCCTAACCCTAACCCTAGCCCGAACCCTAACCTTAACCCTTCCCCGAAGCCTGACCCTCACCCGTCCCCTAATCCTAACCTGTACGCTGACACTAACCCGCGCCCTCACACGTACGCTCCCCCTAAAGCGTTGTCGTACCCTCACCTGGACCCTAAACCGTCCTCGTCCCCTAACCCTAACCCTAGCCCGAACCCTAACCCTAACCCTTCCCCGAAGCCTGACCCTCACCGTCCCCTATTCTTAACCCGTACGCTGACACTAACCCTCGCCCTCACACGTACGCTCCCCCTAAAGCGTTGTCGTACCCTCACCTGGACCCTAAACCGTCCCGTCCCCTAACCCTAACCCTAGCCCGAAACCTAACCCTAACCCTTCCCAGAAGCCTGACCGTCACCCGTCCCCTAATCCTAACCCGTACGCTGACACTAACCCGCGCCCTCACACGTACGCTCCCCCTAAAGCGTAGTCATGCCCTCACCTGGACCCTAAACCGTCCCCGTCCGCTAATCCTAACCCTAGCCCGAACCCTAACCCTAAACCTTCCCCGAAGCCTGACCCTCAAGCGTCCCCTAATCCTAACCCGTACGCTGACACTAACCCGCGCCCTCACACGTACGCTCCCCCTAAAGCGTTGTCGTGCCCTCACCTGGACCCTAAACCGTCCCCGTCCCCTAACCCTAACCCTAGACCGAACCCTAACCCTAACCCTTCCCCGAAGCCTGACCCTCACACGTCCCCTAATCCTAAACCGTACGCTGACACTAACCTGCGCCCTCACACGTACGCTCCCCCTAAAGCGTTGTCGTGCCCTCACCTGGACCCTAAACCGTCCCCGTCCCCTAACCCTAACCCTAGCCCGAACCCTAAACCTAACCCTTCCCCGAAACCTGACCCTCACTCGTCCCCTAATCCTAACCCGTACGCTGACACTAACCCACACCCTCACACGTACGCTCCCCCTAAAACGTTGTCGTACCCTCACCTGGACCCTAAACCGTCCCCGTCCCCTAACCCTAACCCTAGCCCGAACCCTAACCCTAACGCTTCCCCGAAGCCTGACCCTCACCCGTCCCCTAATCCTAACCCGTACGCTGACACTAACCCGCGCCCTCACACGTACGCTCCCCCTAAAGCGTTGTCGTACCCTCACCTGTACCCTAAACCGTCCCCGTCCCCTAACCCTAACCCTAGCCCGATCCCTAACCCTAAACCTTCCCCGAAGCCTGACCCTCACCGTCCCCTAATCTTAACCCGTACGCTGACACTAAACCTCGCCCTCACACGTACGCTCCCCCTAAAGCGTTGTCGTACCCTCACCTGGTCCCTAAACAGTCCCCGTCCCCTAACCCTAACCCTAGCCCGAACCCTAACCCTAACCCTTCCCCGAAGCCTGACCCTCACCCGTCACCTAATCCTCACCCGTACGCTGACACTAACCCGTGCCCTCACACGTACGCTCCCCCTAAAGCGTTGTCGTACCCTCACCTGGACCCTAAACCGTCCCTGTTCCCTAACCCTAAACCTAGCCCGAACCCTAACCCTAACCCTTCCCCGAAGCCTGACCCTCACCCGTCCCCTAATCCTAACCCGTACGCTGACACTAACCCGCGCCCTCACACGTACGCTCCCCCTAAAGCGTAGTCATGCCCTCACCTGGACCCTAAACCGTCCCCGTCCGCTAATCCTAACCCTAGCCCGAACCCTAACCCTAAACCTTCCCCGAAGCCTGACCCTCAAGCGTCCCCTAATCCTAACCCGTACGCTGACACTAACCCGCGCCCTCACACGTACGCTCCCCCTAAAGCGTTGTCGTGCCCTCACCTGGACCCTAAACCGTCCCCGTCCCCTAACCCTAACCCTAGACCGAACCCTAACCCTAACCCTTCCCCGAAGCCTGACCCTCACACGTCCCCTAATCCTAAACCGTACGCTGACACTAACCTGCGCCCTCACACGTACGCTCCCCCTAAAGCGTTGTCGTGCCCTCACCTGGACCCTAAACCGTCCCCGTCCCCTAACCCTAACCCTAGCCCGAACCCTAAACCTAACCCTTCCCCGAAACCTGACCCTCACTCGTCCCCTAATCCTAACCCGTACGCTGACACTAACCCACACCCTCACACGTACGCTCCCCCTAAAACGTTGTCGTACCCTCACCTGGACCCTAAACCGTCCCCGTCCCCTAATCCTAACCCTAGCCCGAACCCTAACCCTAACGCTTCCCCGAAGCCTGACCCTCACCCGTCCCCTAATCCTAACCCGTACGCTGACACTAACCCGCGCCCTCACACGTACGCTCCCCCTAAAGCGTTGTCGTACCCTCACCTGTACCCTAAACCGTCCCCGTCCCCTAACCCTAACCCTAGCCCGATCCCTAACCCTAAACCTTCCCCGAAGCCTGACCCTCACCGTCCCCTAATCTTAACCCGTACGCTGACACTAAACCTCGCCCTCACACGTACGCTCCCCCTAAAGCGTTGTCGTACCCTCACCTGGTCCCTAAACAGTCCCCGTCCCCTAACCCTAACCCTAGCCCGAACCCTAACCCTAACCCTTCCCCGAAGCCTGACCCTCACCCGTCACCTAATCCTCACCCGTACGCTGACACTAACCCGTGCCCTCACACGTACGCTCCCCCTAAAGCGTTGTCGTACCCTCACCTGGACCCTAAACCGTCCCTGTTCCCTAACCCTAAACCTAGCCCGAACCCTAACCCTAACCCTTCCCCGAAGCCTGACCCTCACCCGTTCCCTAATCCTAACCCGTACGCTGACACTAACCCGCGCCCTCACACGTACGCTCCCCCTAAAGCATTGTCGAGCCCTCACCTGGACCCTAAACCGTCCCAGTCCCCTAACCCTAACCCTAGCCCGAACCCTAACCCTAACCCTTCACCGAAGCCTGACCCTCACCCGTCCCCTAATCCTAACCCGTACGCTGACACTAACCCGCGCCCTCACACGTACGCTCCCCCTAAAGCGTTGTCGTACCCTCACCTGGACCCTAAACCGTCCCCATCCCCTAAACCTAACCCTAGCCCGAACCCTAACCCTAACCCTTCCCCGAAGCCTGACCCTCACCCGTCCCCTAATCCTAACGCGTACGCTGACACTAACCCGCGCCCTCACACGTACGCTCCCCCTAAAGCGTTGTCGTGCCCTCACCTGGACCCTAAACCGTCCCCGTCCCCTAACCCTAACCCTAGCCCGAACCCTAACCCTAACACTTCCCCAAAGCCTGACCCTCACCCGTCCCCTAATCCTAACCCGTACGCTGACACTAACCCGCGCCCTCACACGTACGCTCCCCCTAAAGCGTTGTCGTGCCCTCACCTGGACCCTAAACCGTCCCCGTCCCCTAACCCTAACCCTAGCCCGAACCCTAACCCTAACCCTTCCCCGAAGCCTGACCCTCACCCGTCCCCTAATCCTAACCCGTACGCTGACACTAACCCGCACCCTCACACGTACGCTCCCCCTAAAACGTTGTCGTGCCCTCACCTGGACCCTAAACCGTCCCCGTCCGCTAATCCTAACCCTAGCCCGAACCTTAACCCTAACCCTTCCCCGAAGCCTGACCCTCACCCGTACCCTAATCCTAACCCGTACGCTGACACTAACCCGCGCCCTCACACTTACGCTCCCCCTAAAGCGTTGTCGTGCCCTCACCTGGACCCTAAACCGTCCCCGTCCCCTAACCCTAACCCTAGCCCGAACCCTAACCCTAAGCCTTCCCCGAAGCCTGACCCTCACCCGTCCCCTAATCCTAACCCGTACGGTGACACTAACCCGCGCCCTCACACGTACGCTCCCCCTAAAGCGTTGTCGTGTCCTCACCTGGACCCTAAACCGTCCCCGTCCCCTAACCCTAACCCTAGCCCGAACCCTAACCCTAACCCTTCCCCGAAGCCTGACCCTCACCCGTCCCCTAATTCTATCCCGTACGCTGACACTAACCCGCGCCCTCACACGTACGCTCCCCCTAAAGCGTTGTCGTGCCCTCACCTGGACCCTAAACCGTCCCCGTCCCCTAACCCTAACCCTAGCCCGAACCCTAAAACTAACCCTTCCCCGAAACCTGACCCTCACTCGTCCCCTAATCCTAACCCGTACGCTGACACTAACCCGCGCCCTCACACGTACGCTCCCCCTAAAGCGTTGTCGTACCCTCACCTGGACCCTAAACCGTCCCCGTCCCCTAACCCTAACCCTAGCCCGAACCCTAAAACTAACCCTTCCCCGAAACCTGACCCTCACTCGTCCACTAATCCTAACCCGTACGCTGACACTAACCCGCGCCCTCACACGTACGCTCCCCCTAAAGCGTTGTCGTACCCTCACCTGGACCCTAAACCGTCCCCGTCCCCTAACCCTAACCCTAGCCCGAACCCTAACCCTAACCCTTCCCCGAAGCCTGACCCTCACCCGTCCCCTAATCCTAACCCGTACGCTGACACTAACCCGCGCCCTCACACGTACGCTCCCCCTAAAGCGTTCTCGTGCCCTCACCTGGACCCTAAACCGTCCCCGTCCCCTAACCCTAACCCTAGCCCGAACCCTAACCCTAACACTTCCCCGAAGCCTGACCCTCACCCGTCCCCTAATCCTAACCCGTACGCTGACACTAACCCGCCCCCTCACACGTACGCTCCCCCTAAAGCGTTGTCGTACCCTCACCTGGACCCTAAACCGTCCCCGTCCCCTAACCCTAACCCTAGCCCGAACCCTAACCCTAACCCTTCCCCGAAGCCTGACCCTCACCCGTCCCCTAATCCTAACCCGTACGCTGACACTAACCCGCGCCCTCACACGTACGCTCCCCCTAAAGCGCTGTCGTGCCCTCACCTGGACCCTAAACCGTCCCAGTCCCCTAACCCTAACCCTAGCCCGAACCCTAACCCTAACCCTTCCCCGAAGCCTGACACTCACCCGTCCCCTAATCCTAACCCGCACGCTGACACTAAACCGCGCCCTCACACGTACGCTCCCCCTAAAGCGTTGTCATACCCTCACCTGGACCCTAAACCGTCCCCGTCCCCTAACCCTAACCCTAGCCCAAACCCTAACCCTAACCCTTCCCCGAAGCCTGACCCTCACCCGTCCCCTAATCCTAAACCATACGCTGACACTAACCCGCGCCCTCACACGTACGCTCCCCCTAAAGCGTTGTCGTGCCCTCACCTGGACACTAAACCGTCCCCGTACCCTAACCCTAACCCTAGCCCGAACCCTAACCCTAACCCTTCCGCGAAGCCAGACACTCACCCGTCCCCTAATCCTAACCCGTACGCTGACACTAACCCACGCCCTCACACGTACGCTCCCCCTAAAGCGTTGTCGTGCCCTCACCTGGACCGTAAACCGTCCCCGTCCGCTAACCCTAACCCTAGCCCGAACCCTAACCCTAACCCTTCCCCGAAGCCTGACCCTCACCCGTCCCCTAATCCTAACCCGTACGCTGACACTAACCCGCGCCCTCACACGTACGCTCCCCCTAAAGCGTTGTCGTACCCTCACCTGGACCCTAAACCGTCCCCGTCCCCTAACCCTAACCCTAGCCCGAACCCTAACCCTAAACATTCCCCGAAGCCTGACCCTCACCCGTCCCCTAATCCTAACCCGAAAGCTGACACTAACCCGTGCCCTCACACGTACGCTCCCCCTAAAGCGTTGTCGTACCCTCACCTGGACCCTAAACCGTCCCCATCCCCTAACCCTAACCCTAGCCCGAACCCTAACCCTAACCCTTCCCCGAAGCCTGACCCTCACCCGTCCACTAATCCTAACACGAAAGCTGACACTAACCCGTGCCCTCACACGTACGCTCCCCCTAAAGCGTTGTCGTACCCTCACCTGGACCCTAAACCGTCCCCGTCCCCTAACCCTAAACCTAGCCCGAACCCTAAACCTAACCCTTCCCCGAAGCCTGACCCTCACCCGTTCCCTAATCCTAACCCGTACGCTGACACTAACCCGCGCCCTCAAACGTACGCTCCCCCTAAAGCGTTGTCGTGCCCTCACCTGGACCCTAAACCGTCCCCGTCCTCTAACCCTAACCCTAGCCCGAACCCTAACCCTAACCCTTCACCGAAGCCTGACCCTCACCCGTAACCTAATCCTAACCCGTACGCTGACACTAACCCGCACCCTCACACGTACGCTCCCCCTAAAGCGTTGTCGTACCCTCACCTGGACCCTAAACCGTCCCCGTCCCCTAACCCTAACCCTAGCCCGAACCCTAACCCTAACACTTCCCCGAAGCCTGACCCTCACCCGTCCCCTAATCCTAACCCGTATGCTGACACTAACCCGCGCCCTCACACGTACGCTCCCCCTAAAGCGTTGTCGTGCCCTCACCTGGACCCTAAACCGTCCCCGTCCCCTAACCCTAACCCTAGCCCGAACCCTAACCCTAACCCTTCCCCGAAGCCTGACCCTCACCCGTCCCCTAATCCTAACCCGTACGCTGACACTAACCCGCACCCTCACACGTACGCTCCCCCTAAAGCGTTCTCGTACCCTCACCTGGACCCTAAACCGTCCCCGTCTCCTAACCCTAACCCTAGCCCGAACCGTAACCCTAACACTTCCCCGAAGCCTGACCCTCACCCGTCCCCTAATCCTAACCCGTACGCTGACACTAACCCACCCCCTCACACGTACGCTCCCCCTAAAGCGTTGTCGTACCCTCACCTGGACCCTAAACCGTCCCCGTCCCCTAACCCTAACCCTAGCCCGAACCCTAACCCTAACCCTTCCCCGAAGCCTGACACTCACCCGCCCCTAATCCTAACCCGTACGCTGACACTAACCCGCGCCCTCACACGTACGCTCCCCCTAAAGCGTTCTCGTACCCTCACCTGGACCCTAAACCGTCCCCGTCCCCTAACCCTAACCCTAGTCCCAACCCTAACCCTAACCCATCCCCGAAGCCTGACCCTCACCCGTCCCCTAATCCTAACCCGTACGCTGACACTAACCCACGCCCTCACACGTACGCTCCCCCTAAAGCGTTGTCGTACCCTCACCTGCACCCTAAACCGTCCCCGTCCCCTAACCCTTACCTTAGCCCGAAACCTAACCCTAACCCTTCCCCGAAGCCTGACCCTCACCCGTCCCCTAATCCTAACCCGTACGCTGACACTAACCCGCGCCCTCACACGTACGCTCCCCCTAAAGCGTTGTCGTGCCCTCACCTGGACCTTAAACCGTCCCCGTACCCTAACCCTAACCCTAGCCCGAACCCTAGCCCTAACCCTTCCCCGAAGCCAGACCCTCACCCGTCCCCTAATCCTAACCCGTACGCTGACACTAACCCACGCCCTCACACGTACGCTCCCCCTAAAGGGTTGTCGTGCCCTCACCTGGACCCTAAACCGTCCCCGTCCCCTAACCCTAACCCTAGCCCAAACCCTAACCCTAACCCTTCCCCGAAGCCTGACCCTCACCCGTCCCCTAATCCTAACCCGTACGCTGACACTAACCCACGCCCTCACACGTACGCTCCCCCTAAAGCGTTGTCGTGCCCTCACCTGGACCCTAAACCGTCCCCGTCCGCTAACCCTAACCCTAGCCCGAACCCTAACCCTAACCCTTCCCCGAAGCCTGACCCTCACCCGTCCCCTAATCCTAACCCGTACGCTGACACTAACCCGCGCCCTCACACGTACGCTCCCCCTAAAGCGTTGTCGTACCCTCACCTGGACCCTAAACCGTCCCCGTCCCCTAACCCTAACCCTAGCCCGAACCCTAAAACTAACCCTTCCCCGAAACCTGACCCTCACTCGTCCCCTAATCCTAACCCGTACGCTGACACTAACCCGCGCCCTCACACGTACGCTCCCCCTAAAGCGTTGTCGTGCCCTCACCTGGATCCTAAACCGTCCCCGTCCCCTAACCCTAACCCTAGACCGAACCCTAACCCTAACCCTTCCCCGAAGCCTGACCCTCACCCGTCCCCATATCCTAAACCGTACGCTGACACTAACCCGCACCCTCACACGTACGCTCCCCCTAAAGCGTTGTCGTGCCCTCACCTGGACCCTAAACCGTCCCCATCCCCTAACCCTAACCCTAGCCCGAACCCTAAACCTAACCCTTCCCCGAAACCTGACCCTCACTCGTCCCCTAATCCTAACCCGTACGCTGACACTAACCCACTCCCTCACACGTACGCTCCCCCTAAAGCGTTGTCGTACCCTCACCTGGACCCTAAACCGTCCCCGTCCCCTAACCCTAACCCTAGCCCGAACCCTAACCCTAACGCTTCCCCGAAGCCTGACCCTCACCCGTCCCCTAATCCTAACCCGTACGCTGACACTAACCCGCGCCCTCACACGTACGCTCCCCCTAAAGCGTTGTCGTACCCTCACCTGGACCCTAAACCGTCCCCGTCCCCTAACCCTAACCCTAGCCCGATCCCTAACCCTAACCCTTCCCCGAAGCCTGACCCTCACCGTCCCCTAATCTTAACCCGTACGCTGACACTAAACCTCGCCCTCACACGTACGCTCCCCCTAAAGCGTTGTCGTACCCTCACCTGGACCCTAAACAGTCCCCGTCCCCTAACCCTAACCCTAGCCCGAACCCTAACCCTAACCCTTCCCCGAAGCCTGACCCTCACCCGTCACCTAATCCTAACCCGTACGCTGACACTAACCCGTGCCCTCACACATACGCTCCCCCTAAAGCGTTGTCGTGGCCTCACCTGGACCCTAAAACGTCCCTGTTCCCTAACCCTAAACCTAGCCCGAACCCTAACCCTAACCCTTCCCCGAAGCCTGACCCTCACCCGTCCCCTAATCCTAACCCGTACGCTGACACTAACCCACGCCCTCACACGTACGCTCCCCCTAAAGCGTTGTCGTGCCCTCACCTGGACCCTAAACCGTCACCGTCCCCTAACCCTAACCCTAGCCCAAACCCTAACCCTAACCCTTCCCCGAAGACTGACCCTCACCCGTCCCCTAATCCTAACGCGTACGCTGACACTAACCCGCGCCCTCACACGTACGCTCCCCCTAAAGCGTTGTCGTGCCCTCACCTGGACCCTAAACCTTCCCTGTCCCCTAACCCTAACCCTAGCCCGAACCCTAACCCTAACACTTCCCCGAAGCCTGACCCTCACAAGTCCCCTAATCCTAACCCGTACGCTGACACTAACCCGTGCCCTCACACGTACGCTCCCCCTAAAGCGTTGTCGTGGCCTCACCTGGACCCTAAAACGTCCCTGTTCCCTAACCCTAAACCTAGCCCGAACCCTAACCCTAACCCTTCCCCGAAGCCTGACCCTCACCCGTCCCCTAATCCTAACCCGTACGCTGACAATAACCCGCGCCCTCACACGTACGCTCCCCCTAAAGCGTTGTCGTGCCCTCACCTGGACCCTAAACCGTCCCCGTCCGCTAACCCTAACCCTAGCCCGAACCCTAACCCTAACCCTTCCCCGAAGCCTGACCCTCACCCGTCCCCTAATCCTAATGCGTATGCTGACACTAACCCACGCCCTGACACGTACGCTCCCACTAAAGCGTTGTCGTACACTCACCTGGACCCTAAACCGTCCCCGTCCCCTAACCCTAACCCTAGCCCGAACCCTAACCCGAACACTTCCCCGAAGCCTGACCCTCACCCGTCCCCTAATCCTAACCCGTACGCTGACACTAACCCACGCCCTCACATGTACGCTCCCCCTAAAGCATTGTCGTGCCCTCACCTGGACCCTAAACCGTCCCCGTCCCCTAACCCTAACACTAGCCCGAACCCTAACCCTAACCCTTCCCCGAAGCCTGACCCTCACCCGTCCCCTAATCCTAACCCGTACGCTGACACTAACCCGCGCCCTCACACGTACGCTCCCCCTAAAGCGTTGTCGTGCCCTCACCTGGACCCTAAACCGTCCCCGTCCCCTAACCCTAACCCTAGCCCGAACCCTAACCCTAACCCTTCACCGAAGCCTGACCCTCACCCGTCCCCTAATCCTAACCCGTACGCTGACACTTAACCGCGCCCTCACACGTACGCTCCCCCTAAAGCGTTGTCGTACCCTCACCTGGACCCTAAACCGTCCCCGTCCCCTAACCCTAACCCTAGCCCGAACCCTAACCTTAACCCTTCCCCGAAGCCTGACCCTCACCCGTCCCCTAATCCTAACCTGTACGCTGACACTAACCCGCGCCCTCACACGTACGCTCCCCCTAAAGCGTTGTCGTACCCTCACCTGGACCCTAAACCGTCCTCGTCCCCTAACCCTAACCCTAGCCCGAACCCTAACCCTAACCCTTCCCCGAAGCCTGACCCTCACCGTCCCCTATTCTTAACCCGTACGCTGACACTAACCCTCGCCCTCACACGTACGCTTCCCCTAAAGCGTTGTCGTACCCTCACCTGGACCCTAAACCGTCCCGTCCCCTAACCCTAACCCTAGCCCGAAACCTAACCCTAACCCTTCCCAGAAGCCTGACCGTCACCCGTCCCCTAATCCTAACCCGTACGCTGACACTAACCCGCGCCCTCACACGTACGCTCCCCCTAAAGCGTAGTCATGCCCTCACCTGGACCCTAAACCGTCCCCGTCCGCTAATCCTAACCCTAGCCCGAACCCTAACCCTAAACCTTCCCCGAAGCCTGACCCTCAAGCGTCCCCTAATCCTAACCCGTACGCTGACACTAACCCGCGCCCTCACACGTACGCTCCCCCTAAAGCGTTGTCGTGCCCTCACCTGGACCCTAAACCGTCCCCGTCCCCTAACCCTAACCCTAGACCGAACCCTAACCCTAACCCTTCCCCGAAGCCTGACCCTCACACGTCCCCTAATCCTAAACCGTACGCTGACACTAACCTGCGCCCTCACACGTACGCTCCCCCTAAAGCGTTGTCGTGCCCTCACCTGGACCCTAAACCGTCCCCGTCCCCTAACCCTAACCCTAGCCCGAACCCTAAACCTAACCCTTCCCCGAAACCTGACCCTCACTCGTCCCCTAATCCTAACCCGTACGCTGACACTAACCCACACCCTCACACGTACGCTCCCCCTAAAACGTTGTCGTACCCTCACCTGGACCCTAAACCGTCCCCGTCCCCTAACCCTAACCCTAGCCCGAACCCTAACCCTAACGCTTCCCCGAAGCCTGACCCTCACCCGTCCCCTAATCCTAACCCGTACGCTGACACTAACCCGCGCCCTCACACGTACGCTCCCCCTAAAGCGTTGTCGTACCCTCACCTGTACCCTAAACCGTCCCCGTCCCCTAACCCTAACCCTAGCCCGATCCCTAACCCTAAAACTTCCCCGAAGCCTGACCCTCACCGTCCCCTAATCTTAACCCGTACGCTGACACTAAACCTCGCCCTCACACGTACGCTCCCCCTAAAGCGTTGTCGTACCCTCACCTGGTCCCTAAACAGTCCCCGTCCCCTAACCCTAACCCTAGCCCGAACCCTAACCCTAACCCTTCCCCGAAGCCTGACCCTCACCCGTCACCTAATCCTCACCCGTACGCTGACACTAACCCGTGCCCTCACACGTACGCTCCCCCTAAAGCGTTGTCGTACCCTCACCTGGACCCTAAACCGTCCCTGTTCCCTAACCCTAAACCTAGCCCGAACCCTAACCCTAACCCTTCCCCGAAGCCTGACCCTCACCCGTTCCCTAATCCTAACCCGTACGCTGACACTAACCCGCGCCCTCACACGTACGCTCCCCCTAAAGCATTGTCGAGCCCTCACCTGGACCCTAAACCGTCCCAGTCCCCTAACCCTAACCCTAGCCCGAACCCTAACCCTAACCCTTCACCGAAGCCTGACCCTCACCCGTCCCCTAATCCTAACCCGTACGCTGACACTAACCCGCGCCCTCACACGTACGCTCCCCCTAAAGCGTTGTCGTACCCTCACCTGGACCCTAAACCGTCCCCATCCCCTAAACCTAACCCTAGCCCGAACCCTAACCCTAACCCTTCCCCGAAGCCTGACCCTCACCCGTCCCCTAATCCTAACGCGTACGCTGACACTAACCCGCGCCCTCACACGTACGCTCCCCCTAAAGCGTTGTCGTGCCCTCACCTGGACCCTAAACCGTCCCCGTCCCCTAACCCTAACCCTAGCCCGAACCCTAACCCTAACCCTTCCCCAAAGCCTGACCCTCACCCGTCCCCTAATCCTAACCCGTACGCTGACACTAACCCGCGCCCTCACACGTACGCTCCCCCTAAAGCGTTGTCGTGCCCTCACCTGGACCCTAAACCGTCCCCGTCCCCTAACCCTAACCCTAGCCCGAACCCTAACCCTAACCCTTCCCCGAAGCCTGACCCTCACCCGTCCCCTAATCCTAACCCGTACGCTGACACTAACCCGCACCCTCACACGTACGCTCCCCCTAAAACGTTGTCGTGCCCTCACCTGGACCCTAAACCGTCCCCGTCCGCTAATCCTAACCCTAGCCCGAACCTTAACCCTAACCCTTCCCCGAAGCCTGACCCTCACCCGTCCCCTAATCCTAACCCGTACGCTGACACTAACCCGCGCCCTCACACTTACGCTCCCCCTAAAGCGTTGTCGTGCCCTCACCTGGACCCTAAACCGTCCCCGTCCCCTAACCCTAACCCTAGCCCGAACCCTAACCCTAAGCCTTCCCCGAAGCCTGACCCTCACCCGTCCCCTAATCCTAACCCGTACGGTGACACTAACCCGCGCCCTCACACGTACGCTCCCCCTAAAGCGTTGTCGTGTCCTCACCTGGACCCTAAACCGTCCCCGTCCCCTAACCCTAACCCTAGCCCGAACCCTAACCCTAACCCTTCCCCGAAGCCTGACCCTCACCCGTCCCCTAATTCTATCCCGTACGCTGACACTAACCCGCGCCCTCACACGTACGCACCCCCTAAAGCGTTGTCGTGCCCTCACCTGGACCCTAAACCGTCCCCGTCCCCTAACCCTAACCCTAGCCCGAACCCTAACCCTAACCCTTCACCGAAGCCTGACCCTCACCCGTCCCCTAATCCTAACCCGTACGCTGACACTTACCCGCGCCCTCACACGTACGCTCCCCCTAAAGCGTTGTCGTACCCTCACCTGGACCCTAAACCGTCCCCGTCCCCTAACCCTAACCCTAGCCCGAACCCTAACCTTAACCCTTCCCCGAAGCCTGACCCTCACCCGTCCCCTAATCCTAACCTGTACGCTGACACTAACCCGCGCCCTCACACGTACGCTCCCCCTAAAGCGTTGTCGTACCCTCACCTGGACCCTAAACCGTCCTCGTCCCCTAACCCTAACCCTAGCCCGAACCCTAACCCTAACCCTTCCCCGAAGCCTGACCCTCACCGTCCCCTATTCTTAACCCGTACGCTGACACTAACCCTCGCCCTCACACGTACGCTCCCCCTAAAGCGTTGTCGTACCCTCACCTGGACCCTAAACCGTCCCGTCCCCTAACCCTAACCCTAGCCCGAAACCTAACCCTAACCCTTCCCAGAAGCCTGACCGTCACCCGTCCCCTAATCCTAACCCGTACGCTGACACTAACCCGCGCCCTCACACGTACGCTCCCCCTAAAGCGTAGTCATGCCCTCACCTGGACCCTAAACCGTCCCCGTCCGCTAATCCTAACCCTAGCCCGAACCCTAACCCTAAACCTTCCCCGAAGCCTGACCCTCAAGCGTCCCCTAATCCTAACCCGTACGCTGACACTAACCCGCGCCCTCACACGTACGCTCCCCCTAAAGCGTTGTCGTGCCCTCACCTGGACCCTAAACCGTCCCCGTCCCCTAACCCTAACCCTAGACCGAACCCTAACCCTAACCCTTCCCCGAAGCCTGACCCTCACACGTCCCCTAATCCTAAACCGTACGCTGACACTAACCTGCGCCCTCACACGTACGCTCCCCCTAAAGCGTTGTCGTGCCCTCACCTGGACCCTAAACCGTCCCCGTCCCCTAACCCTAACCCTAGCCCGAACCCTAAACCTAACCCTTCCCCGAAACCTGACCCTCACTCGTCCCCTAATCCTAACCCGTACGCTGACACTAACCCACACCCTCACACGTACGCTCCCCCTAAAACGTTGTCGTACCCTCACCTGGACCCTAAACCGTCCCCGTCCCCTAACCCTAACCCTAGCCCGAACCCTAACCCTAACGCTTCCCCGAAGCCTGACCCTCACCCGTCCCCTAATCCTAACCCGTACGCTGACACTAACCCGCGCCCTCACACGTACGCTCCCCCTAAAGCGTTGTCGTGCCCTCACCTGGACCCTAAACCGTCCCCGTCCCCTAACCCTAACCCTAGCCCGAACCCTAACCCTAACCCTTCACCGAAGCCTGACCCTCACCCGTCCCCTAATCCTAACCCGTACGCTGACACTTACCCGCGCCCTCACACGTACGCTCCCCCTAAAGCGTTGTCGTACCCTCACCTGGACCCTAAACCGTCCCCGTCCCCTAACCCTAACCCTAGCCCGAACCCTAACCTTAACCCTTCCCCGAAGCCTGACCCTCACCCGTCCCCTAATCCTAACCTGTACGCTGACACTAACCCGCGCCCTCACACGTACGCTCCCCCTAAAGCGTTGTCGTACCCTCACCTGGACCCTAAACCGTCCTCGTCCCCTAACCCTAACCCTAGCCCGAACCCTAACCCTAACCCTTCCCCGAAGCCTGACCCTCACCGTCCCCTATTCTTAACCCGTACGCTGACACTAACCCTCGCCCTCACACGTACGCTTCCCCTAAAGCGTTGTCGTACCCTCACCTGGACCCTAAACCGTCCCGTCCCCTAACCCTAACCCTAGCCCGAAACCTAACCCTAACCCTTCCCAGAAGCCTGACCGTCACCCGTCCCCTAATCCTAACCCGTACGCTGACACTAACCCGCGCCCTCACACGTACGCTCCCCCTAAAGCGTAGTCATGCCCTCACCTGGACCCTAAACCGTCCCCGTCCGCTAATCCTAACCCTAGCCCGAACCCTAACCCTAAACCTTCCCCGAAGCCTGACCCTCAAGCGTCCCCTAATCCTAACCCGTACGCTGACACTAACCCGCGCCCTCACACGTACGCTCCCCCTAAAGCGTTGTCGTGCCCTCACCTGGACCCTAAACCGTCCCCGTCCCCTAACCCTAACCCTAGACCGAACCCTAACCCTAACCCTTCCCCGAAGCCTGACCCTCACACGTCCCCTAATCCTAAACCGTACGCTGACACTAACCTGCGCCCTCACACGTACGCTCCCCCTAAAGCGTTGTCGTGCCCTCACCTGGACCCTAAACCGTCCCCGTCCCCTAACCCTAACCCTAGCCCGAACCCTAAACCTAACCCTTCCCCGAAACCTGACCCTCACTCGTCCCCTAATCCTAACCCGTACGCTGACACTAACCCACACCCTCACACGTACGCTCCCCCTAAAACGTTGTCGTACCCTCACCTGGACCCTAAACCGTCCCCGTCCCCTAACCCTAACCCTAGCCCGAACCCTAACCCTAACGCTTCCCCGAAGCCTGACCCTCACCCGTCCCCTAATCCTAACCCGTACGCTGACACTAACCCGCGCCCTCACACGTACGCTCCCCCTAAAGCGTTGTCGTACCCTCACCTGTACCCTAAACCGTCCCCGTCCCCTAACCCTAACCCTAGCCCGATCCCTAACCCTAAAACTTCCCCGAAGCCTGACCCTCACCGTCCCCTAATCTTAACCCGTACGCTGACACTAAACCTCGCCCTCACACGTACGCTCCCCCTAAAGCGTTGTCGTACCCTCACCTGGTCCCTAAACAGTCCCCGTCCCCTAACCCTAACCCTAGCCCGAACCCTAACCCTAACCCTTCCCCGAAGCCTGACCCTCACCCGTCACCTAATCCTCACCCGTACGCTGACACTAACCCGTGCCCTCACACGTACGCTCCCCCTAAAGCGTTGTCGTACCCTCACCTGGACCCTAAACCGTCCCTGTTCCCTAACCCTAAACCTAGCCCGAACCCTAACCCTAACCCTTCCCCGAAGCCTGACCCTCACCCGTTCCCTAATCCTAACCCGTACGCTGACACTAACCCGCGCCCTCACACGTACGCTCCCCCTAAAGCATTGTCGAGCCCTCACCTGGACCCTAAACCGTCCCAGTCCCCTAACCCTAACCCTAGCCCGAACCCTAACCCTAACCCTTCACCGAAGCCTGACCCTCACCCGTCCCCTAATCCTAACCCGTACGCTGACACTAACCCGCGCCCTCACACGTACGCTCCCCCTAAAGCGTTGTCGTACCCTCACCTGGACCCTAAACCGTCCCCATCCCCTAAACCTAACCCTAGCCCGAACCCTAACCCTAACCCTTCCCCGAAGCCTGACCCTCACCCGTCCCCTAATCCTAACGCGTACGCTGACACTAACCCGCGCCCTCACACGTACGCTCCCCCTAAAGCGTTGTCGTGCCCTCACCTGGACCCTAAACCGTCCCCGTCCCCTAACCCTAACCCTAGCCCGAACCCTAACCCTAACCCTTCCCCAAAGCCTGACCCTCACCCGTCCCCTAATCCTAACCCGTACGGTGACACTAACCCGCGCCCTCACACGTACGCTCCCCCTAAAGCGTTGTCGTGTCCTCACCTGGACCCTAAACCGTCCCCGTCCCCTAACCCTAACCCTAGCCCGAACCCTAACCCTAACCCTTCCCCGAAGCCTGACCCTCACCCGTCCCCTAATTCTATCCCGTACGCTGACACTAACCCGCGCCCTCACACGTACGCTCCCCCTAAAGCGTTGTCGTGCCCTCACCTGGACCCTAAACCGTCCCCGTCCCCTAACCCTAACCCTAGCCCGAACCCTAACCCTAACCCTTCACCGAAGCCTGACCCTCACCCGTCCCCTAATCCTAACCCGTACGCTGACACTTACCCGCGCCCTCACACGTACGCTCCCCCTAAAGCGTTGTCGTACCCTCACCTGGACCCTAAACCGTCCCCGTCCCCTAACCCTAACCCTAGCCCGAACCCTAACCTTAACCCTTCCCCGAAGCCTGACCCTCACCCGTCCCCTAATCCTAACCTGTACGCTGACACTAACCCGCGCCCTCACACGTACGCTCCCCCTAAAGCGTTGTCGTACCCTCACCTGGACCCTAAACCGTCCTCGTCCCCTAACCCTAACCCTAGCCCGAACCCTAACCCTAACCCTTCCCCGAAGCCTGACCCTCACCGTCCCCTATTCTTAACCCGTACGCTGACACTAACCCTCGCCCTCACACGTACGCTCCCCCTAAAGCGTTGTCGTACCCTCACCTGGACCCTAAACCGTCCCGTCCCCTAACCCTAACCCTAGCCCGAAACCTAACCCTAACCCTTCCCAGAAGCCTGACCGTCACCCGTCCCCTAATCCTAACCCGTACGCTGACACTAACCCGCGCCCTCACACGTACGCTCCCCCTAAAGCGTAGTCATGCCCTCACCTGGACCCTAAACCGTCCCCGTCCGCTAATCCTAACCCTAGCCCGAACCCTAACCCTAAACCTTCCCCGAAGCCTGACCCTCAAGCGTCCCCTAATCCTAACCCGTACGCTGACACTAACCCGCGCCCTCACACGTACGCTCCCCCTAAAGCGTTGTCGTGCCCTCACCTGGACCCTAAACCGTCCCCGTCCCCTAACCCTAACCCTAGACCGAACCCTAACCCTAACCCTTCCCCGAAGCCTGACCCTCACACGTCCCCTAATCCTAAACCGTACGCTGACACTAACCTGCGCCCTCACACGTACGCTCCCCCTAAAGCGTTGTCGTGCCCTCACCTGGACCCTAAACCGTCCCCGTCCCCTAACCCTAACCCTAGCCCGAACCCTAAACCTAACCCTTCCCCGAAACCTGACCCTCACTCGTCCCCTAATCCTAACCCGTACGCTGACACTAACCCACACCCTCACACGTACGCTCCCCCTAAAACGTTGTCGTACCCTCACCTGGACCCTAAACCGTCCCCGTCCCCTAACCCTAACCCTAGCCCGAACCCTAACCCTAACGCTTCCCCGAAGCCTGACCCTCACCCGTCCCCTAATCCTAACCCGTACGCTGACACTAACCCGCGCCCTCACACGTACGCTCCCCCTAAAGCGTTGTCGTACCCTCACCTGTACCCTAAACCGTCCCCGTCCCCTAACCCTAACCCTAGCCCGATCCCTAACCCTAAACCTTCCCCGAAGCCTGACCCTCACCGTCCCCTAATCTTAACCCGTACGCTGACACTAAACCTCGCCCTCACACGTACGCTCCCCCTAAAGCGTTGTCGTACCCTCACCTGGTCCCTAAACAGTCCCCGTCCCCTAACCCTAACCCTAGCCCGAACCCTAACCCTAACCCTTCCCCGAAGCCTGACCCTCACCCGTCACCTAATCCTCACCCGTACGCTGACACTAACCCGTGCCCTCACACGTACGCTCCCCCTAAAGCGTTGTCGTACCCTCACCTGGACCCTAAACCGTCCCTGTTCCCTAACCCTAAACCTAGCCCGAACCCTAACCCTAACCCTTCCCCGAAGCCTGACCCTCACCCGTCCCCTAATCCTAACCCGTACGCTGACACTAACCCGCGCCCTCACACGTACGCTCCCCCTAAAGCGTAGTCATGCCCTCACCTGGACCCTAAACCGTCCCCGTCCGCTAATCCTAACCCTAGCCCGAACCCTAACCCTAAACCTTCCCCGAAGCCTGACCCTCAAGCGTCCCCTAATCCTAACCCGTACGCTGACACTAACCCGCGCCCTCACACGTACGCTCCCCCTAAAGCGTTGTCGTGCCCTCACCTGGACCCTAAACCGTCCCCGTCCCCTAACCCTAACCCTAGACCGAACCCTAACCCTAACCCTTCCCCGAAGCCTGACCCTCACACGTCCCCTAATCCTAAACCGTACGCTGACACTAACCTGCGCCCTCACACGTACGCTCCCCCTAAAGCGTTGTCGTGCCCTCACCTGGACCCTAAACCGTCCCCGTCCCCTAACCCTAACCCTAGCCCGAACCCTAAACCTAACCCTTCCCCGAAACCTGACCCTCACTCGTCCCCTAATCCTAACCCGTACGCTGACACTAACCCACACCCTCACACGTACGCTCCCCCTAAAACGTTGTCGTACCCTCAGCTGGACCCTAAACCGTCCCCGTCCCCTAATCCTAACCCTAGCCCGAACCCTAACCCTAACGCTTCCCCGAAGCCTGACCCTCACCCGTCCCCTAATCCTAACCCGTACGCTGACACTAACCCGCGCCCTCACACGTACGCTCCCCCTAAAGCGTTGTCGTACCCTCACCTGTACCCTAAACCGTCCCCGTCCCCTAACCCTAACCCTAGCCCGATCCCTAACCCTAAACCTTCCCCGAAGCCTGACCCTCACCGTCCCCTAATCTTAACCCGTACGCTGACACTAAACCTCGCCCTCACACGTACGCTCCCCCTAAAGCGTTGTCGTACCCTCACCTGGTCCCTAAACAGTCCCCGTCCCCTAACCCTAACCCTAGCCCGAACCCTAACCCTAACCCTTCCCCGAAGCCTGACCCTCACCCGTCACCTAATCCTCACCCGTACGCTGACACTAACCCGTGCCCTCACACGTACGCTCCCCCTAAAGCGTTGTCGTACCCTCACCTGGACCCTAAACCGTCCCTGTTCCCTAACCCTAAACCTAGCCCGAACCCTAACCCTAACCCTTCCCCGAAGCCTGACCCTCACCCGTTCCCTAATCCTAACCCGTACGCTGACACTAACCCGCGCCCTCACACGTACGCTCCCCCTAAAGCATTGTCGAGCCCTCACCTGGACCCTAAACCGTCCCAGTCCCCTAACCCTAACCCTAGCCCGAACCCTAACCCTAACCCTTCACCGAAGCCTGACCCTCACCCGTCCCCTAATCCTAACCCGTACGCTGACACTAACCCGCGCCCTCACACGTACGCTCCCCCTAAAGCGTTGTCGTACCCTCACCTGGACCCTAAACCGTCCCCATCCCCTAAACCTAACCCTAGCCCGAACCCTAACCCTAACCCTTCCCCGAAGCCTGACCCTCACCCGTCCCCTAATCCTAACGCGTACGCTGACACTAACCCGCGCCCTCACACGTACGCTCCCCCTAAAGCGTTGTCGTGCCCTCACCTGGACCCTAAACCGTCCCCGTCCCCTAACCCTAACCCTAGCCCGAACCCTAACCCTAACACTTCCCCAAAGCCTGACCCTCACCCGTCCCCTAATCCTAACCCGTACGCTGACACTAACCCGCGCCCTCACACGTACGCTCCCACTAAAGCGTTGTCGTACCCTCACCTGAACCCTAAACCGTCCCCGTCCCCTAACCCTAAACCTAGCCCGAACCCTAACCCTAACCCTTCCCCGAAGCCTGACCCTCACCTGTCCCCTAATCCTAACCCATACGCTGACACTAACCCGCGCCCTCACACGTACGCTCCCCCTAAAGCGTTGTCGTGCCCTCACCTGGACCCTAAACCGTCCCCGTCCCCTAACCCTAACCCTAGCCCGAACCCTAACCCTAACCCTTCCCCGAAGCCTGACCCTCACCCGTCCCCTAATCCTAACCCGTACGCTGACACTAACCCGCACCCTCACACGTACGCTCCCCCTAAAACGTTGTCGTGCCCTCACCTGGACCCTAAACCGTCCCCGTCCGCTAATCCTAACCCTAGCCCGAACCTTAACCCTAACCCTTCCCCGAAGCCTGACCCTCACCCGTCCCCTAATCCTAACCCGTACGCTGACACTAACCCGCGCCCTCACACTTACGCTCCCCCTAAAGCGTTGTCGTGCCCTCACCTGGACCCTAAACCGTCCCCGTCCCCTAACCCTAACCCTAGCCCGAACCCTAACCCTAAGCCTTCCCCGAAGCCTGACCCTCACCCGTCCCCTAATCCTAACCCGTACGGTGACACTAACCCGCGCCCTCACACGTACGCTCCCCCTAAAGCGTTGTCGTGTCCTCACCTGGACCCTAAACCGTCCCCGTCCCCTAACCCTAACCCTAGCCCGAACCCTAACCCTAACCCTTCCCCGAAGCCTGACCCTCACCCGTCCCCTAATTCTATCCCGTACGCTGACACTAACCCGCGCCCTCACACGTACGCTCCCCCTAAAGCGTTGTCGTGCCCTCACCTGGACCCTAAACCGTCCCCGTCCCCTAACCCTAACCCTAGCCCGAACCCTAAAACTAACCCTTCCCCGAAACCTGACCCTCACTCGTCCCCTAATCCTAACCCGTACGCTGACACTAACCCGCGCCCTCACACGTACGCTCCCCCTAAAGCGTTGTCGTACCCTCACCTGGACCCTAAACCGTCCCCGTCCCCTAACCCTAACCCTAGCCCGAACCCTAAAACTAACCCTTCCCCGAAACCTGACCCTCACTCGTCCACTAATCCTAACCCGTACGCTGACACTAACCCGCGCCCTCACACGTACGCTCCCCCTAAAGCGTTGTCGTACCCTCAACTGGACCCTAAACCGTCCCCGTCCCCTAACCCTAACCCTAGCCCGAACCCTAACCCTAACCCTTCCCCGAAGCCTGACCCTCACCCGTCCCCTAATCCTAACCCGTACGCTGACACTAACCCGCGCCCTCACACGTACGCTCCCCCTAAAGCGTTCTCGTGCCCTCACCTGGACCCTAAACCGTCCCCGTCCCCTAACCCTAACCCTAGCCCGAACCCTAACCCTAACACTTCCCCGAAGCCTGACCCTCACCCGTCCCCTAATCCTAACCCGTACGCTGACACTAACCCGCCCCCTCACACGTACGCTCCCCCTAAAGCGTTGTCGTACCCTCACCTGGACCCTAAACCGTCCCCGTCCCCTAACCCTAACCCTAGCCCGAACCCTAACCCTAACCCTTCCCCGAAGCCTGACCCTCACCCGTCCCCTAATCCTAACCCGTACGCTGACACTAACCCGCGCCCTCACACGTACGCTCCCCCTAAAGCGCTGTCGTGCCCTCACCTGGACCCTAAACCGTCCCAGTCCCCTAACCCTAACCCTAGCCCGAACCCTAACCCTAACCCTTCCCCGAAGCCTGACACTCACCCGTCCCCTAATCCTAACCCGCACGCTGACACTAAACCGCGCCCTCACACGTACGCTCCCCCTAAAGCGTTGTCATACCCTCACCTGGACCCTAAACCGTCCCCGTCCCCTAACCCTAACCCTAGCCCAAACCCTAACCCTAACCCTTCCCCGAAGCCTGACCCTCACCCGTCCCCTAATCCTAAACCATACGCTGACACTAACCCGCGCCCTCACACGTACGCTCCCCCTAAAGCGTTGTCGTGCCCTCACCTGGACACTAAACCGTCCCCGTACCCTAACCCTAACCCTAGCCCGAACCCTAACCCTAACCCTTCCCCGAAGCCAGACACTCACCCGTCCCCTAATCCTAACCCGTACGCTGACACTAACCCACGCCCTCACACGTACGCTCCCCCTAAAGCGTTGTCGTGCCCTCACCTGGACCGTAAACCGTCCCCGTCCGCTAACCCTAACCCTAGCCCGAACCCTAACCCTAACCCTTCCCCGAAGCCTGACCCTCACCCGTCCCCTAATCCTAACCCGTACGCTGACACTAACCCGCGCCCTCACACGTACGCTCCCCCTAAAGCGTTGTCGTACCCTCACCTGGACCCTAAACCGTCCCCGTCCCCTAACCCTAACCCTAGCCCGAACCCTAACCCTAAACATTCCCCGAAGCCTGACCCTCACCCGTCCCCTAATCCTAACCCGAAAGCTGACACTAACCCGTGCCCTCACACGTACGCTCCCCCTAAAGCGTTGTCGTACCCTCACCTGGACCCTAAACCGTCCCCATCCCCTAACCCTAACCCTAGCCCGAACCCTAACCCTAACCCTTCCCCGAAGCCTGACCCTCACCCGTCCACTAATCCTAACACGAAAGCTGACACTAACCCGTGCCCTCACACGTACGCTCCCCCTAAAGCGTTGTCGTACCCTCACCTGGACCCTAAACCGTCCCCGTCCCCTAACCCTAAACCTAGCCCGAACCCTAAACCTAACCCTTCCCCGAAGCCTGACCCTCACCCGTTCCCTAATCCTAACCCGTACGCTGACACTAACCCGCGCCCTCAAACGTACGCTCCCCCTAAAGCGTTGTCGTGCCCTCACCTGGACCCTAAACCGTCCCCGTCCCCTAACCCTAACCCTAGCCCGAACCCTAACCCTAACCCTTCACCGAAGCCTGACCCTCACCCGTCCCCTAATCCTAACCCGTACGCTGACACTAACCCGCGCCCTCACACGTACGCTCCCCCTAAAGCGTTGTCGTGCCCTCACCTGGACCCTAAACCGTCCCCGTCCCCTAACCCTAACCCTAGCCCGAACCCTAACCCTAACCCTTCCCCGAAGCCTGACCCTCACCCGTCCCCTAATCCTAACCCGTACGCTGACACTAACCCGCACCCTCACACGTACGCTCCCCCTAAAGCGTTCTCGTACCCTCACCTGGACCCTAAACCGTCCCCGTCTCCTAACCCTAACCCTAGCCCGAACCGTAACCCTAACACTTCCCCGAAGCCTGACCCTCACCCGTCCCCTAATCCTAACCCGTACGCTGACACTAACCCACCCCCTCACACGTACGCTCCCCCTAAAGCGTTGTCGTACCCTCACCTGGACCCTAAACCGTCCCCGTCCCCTAACCCTAACCCTAGCCCGAACCCTAACCCTAACCCTTCCCCGAAGCCTGACACTCACCCGCCCCTAATCCTAACCCGTACGCTGACACTAACCCGCGCCCTCACACGTACGCTCCCCCTAAAGCGTTCTCGTACCCTCACCTGGACCCTAAACCGTCCCCGTCCCCTAACCCTAACCCTAGTCCCAACCCTAACCCTAACCCATCCCCGAAGCCTGACCCTCACCCGTCCCCTAATCCTAACCCGTACGCTGACACTAACCCGCGCCCTCACACGTACGCTCCCCCTAAAGCGTTGTCGTACCCTCACCTGCACCCTAAACCGTCCCCGTCCCCTAACCCTTACCTTAGCCCGAAACCTAACCCTAACCCTTCCCCGAAGCCTGACCCTCACCCGTCCCCTAATCCTAACCCGTACGCTGACACTAACCCGCGCCCTCACACGTACGCTCCCCCTAAAGCGTTGTCGTGCCCTCACCTGGACCTTAAACCGTCCCCGTACCCTAACCCTAACCCTAGCCCGAACCCTAGCCCTAACCCTTCCCCGAAGCCAGACCCTCACCCGTCCCCTAATCCTAACCCGTACGCTGACACTAACCCACGCCCTCACACGTACGCTCCCCCTAAAGGGTTGTCGTGCCCTCACCTGGACCCTAAACCGTCCCCGTCCCCTAACCCTAACCCTAGCCCAAACCCTAACCCTAACCCTTCCCCGAAGCCTGACCCTCACCCGTCCCCTAATCCTAACCCGTACGCTGACACTAACCCACGCCCTCACACGTACGCTCCCCCTAAAGCGTTGTCGTGCCCTCACCTGGACCCTAAACCGTCCCCGTCCGCTAACCCTAACCCTAGCCCGAACCCTAACCCTAACCCTTCCCCGAAGCCTGACCCTCACCCGTCCCCTAATCCTAACCCGTACGCTGACACTAACCCGCGCCCTCACACGTACGCTCCCCCTAAAGCGTTGTCGTACCCTCACCTGGACCCTAAACCGTCCCCGTCCCCTAACCCTAACCCTAGCCCGAACCCTAAAACTAACCCTTCCCCGAAACCTGACCCTCACTCGTCCCCTAATCCTAACCCGTACGCTGACACTAACCCGCGCCCTCACACGTACGCTCCCCCTAAAGCGTTGTCGTACCCTCACCTGGACCCTAAACCGTCCCCGTCCCCTAACCCTAACCCTAGCCCGAACCCAAACCTTAACCCTTCCCCGAAGCCTGACCCTCACCCATCCCCTAATCCTAACCTGTACGCTGACACTAACCCGCGCCCTCACACGTACGCTCCCCCTAAAGCGTTGTCGTGCCCTCACCTGGATCCTAAACCGTCCCCGTCCCCTAACCCTAACCCTAGACCGAACCCTAACCCTAACCCTTCCCCGAAGCCTGACCCTCACCCGTCCCCATATCCTAAACCGTACGCTGACACTAACCCGCACCCTCACACGTACGCTCCCCCTAAAGCGTTGTCGTGCCCTCACCTGGACCCTAAACCGTCCCCGTCCCCTAACCCTAACCCTAGCCCGATCCCTAACCCTAACCCTTCCCCGAAGCCTGACCCTCACCGTCCCCTAATCTTAACCCGTACGCTGACACTAAACCTCGCCCTCACACGTACGCTCCCCCTAAAGCGTTGTCGTACCCTCACCTGGACCCTAAACAGTCCCCGTCCCCTAACCCTAACCCTAGCCCGAACCCTAACCCTAACCCTTCCCCGAAGCCTGACCCTCACCCGTCACCTAATCCTAACCCGTACGCTGACACTAACCCGTGCCCTCACACATACGCTCCCCCTAAAGCGTTGTCGTGGCCTCACCTGGACCCTAAAACGTCCCTGTTCCCTAACCCTAAACCTAGCCCGAACCCTAACCCTAACCCTTCCCCGAAGCCTGACCCTCACCCGTCCCCTAATCCTAACCCGTACGCTGACACTAACCCACGCCCTCACACGTACGCTCCCCCTAAAGCGTTGTCGTGCCCTCACCTGGACCCTAAACCGTCACCGTCCCCTAACCCTAACCCTAGCCCAAACCCTAACCCTAACCCTTCCCCGAAGACTGACCCTCACCCGTCCCCTAATCCTAACGCGTACGCTGACACTAACCCGCGCCCTCACACGTACGCTCCCCCTAAAGCGTTGTCGTGCCCTCACCTGGACCCTAAACCTTCCCTGTCCCCTAACCCTAACCCTAGCCCGAACCCTAACCCTAACACTTCCCCGAAGCCTGACCCTCACAAGTCCCCTAATCCTAACCCGTACGCTGACACTAACCCGTGCCCTCACACGTACGCTCCCCCTAAAGCGTTGTCGTGGCCTCACCTGGACCCTAAAACGTCCCTGTTCCCTAACCCTAAACCTAGCCCGAACCCTAACCCTAACCCTTCCCCGAAGCCTGACCCTCACCCGTCCCCTAATCCTAACCCGTACGCTGACAATAACCCGCGCCCTCACACGTACGCTCCCCCTAAAGCGTTGTCGTGCCCTCACCTGGACCCTAAACCGTCCCCGTCCGCTAACCCTAACCCTAGCCCGAACCCTAACCCTAACCCTTCCCCGAAGCCTGACCCTCACCCGTCCCCTAATCCTAACCCGTACGCTGACACTAACCCGCGCCCTCACACGTACGCTCCCCCTAAAGCGTTGTCATGCCCTCACCTGGACCCTAAACCGTCCCAGTCCGCTAACCCTAACCCTAGCCCGAAACCTAACCCTAACCCTTCCCCGAAGCCTGACCCTCACCCGTCCCCTAATCCTAATGCGTATGCTGACACTAACCCACGCCCTGACACGTACGCTCCCACTAAAGCGTTGTCGTACACTCACCTGGACCCTAAACCGTCCCCGTCCCCTAACCCTAACCCTAGCCCGAACCCTAACCCGAACACTTCCCCGAAGCCTGACCCTCACCCGTCCCCTAATCCTAACCCGTACGCTGACACTAACCCACGCCCTCACATGTACGCTCCCCCTAAAGCATTGTCGTGCCCTCACCTGGACCCTAAACCGTCCCCGTCCCCTAACCCTAACACTAGCCCGAACCCTAACCCTAACCCTTCCCCGAAGCCTGACCCTCACCCGTCCCCTAATCCTAACCCGTACGCTGACACTAACCCGCGCCCTCACACGTACGCTCCCCCTAAAGCGTTGTCGTGCCCTCACCTGGACCCTAAACCGTCCCCGTCCCCTAACCCTAACCCTAGCCCGAACCCTAACCCTAACCCTTCACCGAAGCCTGACCCTCACCCGTCCCCTAATCCTAACCCGTACGCTGACACTTACCCGCGCCCTCACACGTACGCTCCCCCTAAAGCGTTGTCGTACCCTCACCTGGACCCTAAACCGTCCCCGTCCCCTAACCCTAACCCTAGCCCGAACCCTAACCTTAACCCTTCCCCGAAGCCTGACCCTCACCCGTCCCCTAATCCTAACCTGTACGCTGACACTAACCCGCGCCCTCACACGTACGCTCCCCCTAAAGCGTTGTCGTACCCTCACCTGGACCCTAAACCGTCCTCGTCCCCTAACCCTAACCCTAGCCCGAACCCTAACCCTAACCCTTCCCCGAAGCCTGACCCTCACCGTCCCCTATTCTTAACCCGTACGCTGACACTAACCCTCGCCCTCACACGTACGCTCCCCCTAAAGCGTTGTCGTACCCTCACCTGGACCCTAAACCGTCCCGTCCCCTAACCCTAACCCTAGCCCGAAACCTAACCCTAACCCTTCCCAGAAGCCTGACCGTCACCCGTCCCCTAATCCTAACCCGTACGCTGACACTAACCCGCGCCCTCACACGTACGCTCCCCCTAAAGCGTAGTCATGCCCTCACCTGGACCCTAAACCGTCCCCGTCCGCTAATCCTAACCCTAGCCCGAACCCTAACCCTAAACCTTCCCCGAAGCCTGACCCTCAAGCGTCCCCTAATCCTAACCCGTACGCTGACACTAACCCGCGCCCTCACACGTACGCTCCCCCTAAAGCGTTGTCGTGCCCTCACCTGGACCCTAAACCGTCCCCGTCCCCTAACCCTAACCCTAGACCGAACCCTAACCCTAACCCTTCCCCGAAGCCTGACCCTCACACGTCCCCTAATCCTAAACCGTACGCTGACACTAACCTGCGCCCTCACACGTACGCTCCCCCTAAAGCGTTGTCGTGCCCTCACCTGGACCCTAAACCGTCCCCGTCCCCTAACCCTAACCCTAGCCCGAACCCTAAACCTAACCCTTCCCCGAAACCTGACCCTCACTCGTCCCCTAATCCTAACCCGTACGCTGACACTAACCCACACCCTCACACGTACGCTCCCCCTAAAACGTTGTCGTACCCTCACCTGGACCCTAAACCGTCCCCGTCCCCTAACCCTAACCCTAGCCCGAACCCTAACCCTAACGCTTCCCCGAAGCCTGACCCTCACCCGTCCCCTAATCCTAACCCGTACGCTGACACTAACCCGCGCCCTCACACGTACGCTCCCCCTAAAGCGTTGTCGTACCCTCACCTGTACCCTAAACCGTCCCCGTCCCCTAACCCTAACCCTAGCCCGATCCCTAACCCTAAAACTTCCCCGAAGCCTGACCCTCACCGTCCCCTAATCTTAACCCGTACGCTGACACTAAACCTCGCCCTCACACGTACGCTCCCCCTAAAGCGTTGTCGTACCCTCACCTGGTCCCTAAACAGTCCCCGTCCCCTAACCCTAACCCTAGCCCGAACCCTAACCCTAACCCTTCCCCGAAGCCTGACCCTCACCCGTCACCTAATCCTCACCCGTACGCTGACACTAACCCGTGCCCTCACACGTACGCTCCCCCTAAAGCGTTGTCGTACCCTCACCTGGACCCTAAACCGTCCCTGTTCCCTAACCCTAAACCTAGCCCGAACCCTAACCCTAACCCTTCCCCGAAGCCTGACCCTCACCCGTTCCCTAATCCTAACCCGTACGCTGACACTAACCCGCGCCCTCACACGTACGCTCCCCCTAAAGCATTGTCGAGCCCTCACCTGGACCCTAAACCGTCCCAGTCCCCTAACCCTAACCCTAGCCCGAACCCTAACCCTAACCCTTCACCGAAGCCTGACCCTCACCCGTCCCCTAATCCTAACCCGTACGCTGACACTAACCCACGCCCTCACACGTACGCTCCCCCTAAAGCGTTGTCGTACCCTCACCTGGACCCTAAACCGTCCCCATCCCCTAAACCTAACCCTAGCCCGAACCCTAACCCTAACCCTTCCCCGAAGCCTGACCCTCACCCGTCCCCTAATCCTAACGCGTACGCTGACACTAACCCGCGCCCTCACACGTACGCTCCCCCTAAAGCGTTGTCGTGCCCTCACCTGGACCCTAAACCGTCCCCGTCCCCTAACCCTAACCCTAGCCCGAACCCTAACCCTAACACTTCCCCAAAGCCTGACCCTCACCCGTCCCCTAATCCTAACCCGTACGCTGACACTAACCCGCGCCCTCACACGTACGCTCCCACTAAAGCGTTGTCGTACCCTCACCTGAACCCTAAACCGTCCCCGTCCCCTAACCCTAAACCTAGCCCGAACCCTAACCCTAACCCTTCCCCGAAGCCTGACCCTCACCTGTCCCCTAATCCTAACCCATACGCTGACACTAACCCGCGCCCTCACACGTACGCTCCCCCTAAAGCGTTGTCGTGCCCTCACCTGGACCCTAAACCGTCCCCGTCCCCTAACCCTAACCCTAGCCCGAACCCTAACCCTAACCCTTCCCCGAAGCCTGACCCTCACCCGTCCCCTAATCCTAACCCGTACGCTGACACTAACCCGCACCCTCACACGTACGCTCCCCCTAAAACGTTGTCGTGCCCTCACCTGGACCCTAAACCGTCCCCGTCCGCTAATCCTAACCCTAGCCCGAACCTTAACCCTAACCCTTCCCCGAAGCCTGACCCTCACCCGTCCCCTAATCCTAACCCGTACGCTGACACTAACCCGCGCCCTCACACTTACGCTCCCCCTAAAGCGTTGTCGTGCCCTCACCTGGACCCTAAACCGTCCCCGTCCCCTAACCCTAACCCTAGCCCGAACCCTAACCCTAAGCCTTCCCCGAAGCCTGACCCTCACCCGTCCCCTAATCCTAACCCGTACGGTGACACTAACCCGCGCCCTCACACGTACGCTCCCCCTAAAGCGTTGTCGTGTCCTCACCTGGACCCTAAACCGTCCCCGTCCCCTAACCCTAACCCTAGCCCGAACCCTAACCCTAACCCTTCCCCGAAGCCTGACGCTCACCCGTCCCCTAATTCTATCCCGTACGCTGACACTAACCCGCGCCCTCACACGTACGCTCCCCCTAAAGCGTTGTCGTGCCCTCACCTGGACCCTAAACCGTCCCCGTCCCCTAACCCTAACCCTAGCCCGAACCCTAAAACTAACCCTTCCCCGAAACCTGACCCTCACTCGTCCCCTAATCCTAACCCGTACGCTGACACTAACCCGCGCCCTCACACGTACGCTCCCCCTAAAGCGTTCTCGTACCCTCACCTGGACCCTAAACCGTCCCCGTCCCCTAACCCTAACCCTAGCCCGAACCCTAAAACTAACACTTCCCCGAAACCTGACCCTCACTCGTCCACTAATCCTAACCCGTACGCTGACACTAACCCGCGCCCTCACACGTACGCTCCCCCTAAAGCGTTGTCGTACCCTCACCTGGACCCTAAACCGTCCCCGTCCCCTAACCCTAACCCTAGCCCGAACCCTAACCCTAACCCTTCCCCGAAGCCTGACCCTCACCCGTCCCCTAATCCTAACCCGTACGCTGACACTAACCCGCGCCCTCACACGTACGCTCCCCCTAAAGCGTTGTCGTGCCCTCACCTGGACCTTAAACCGTCCCCGTACCCTAACCCTAACCCTAGCCCGAACCCTAGCCCTAACCCTTCCCCGAAGCCAGACCCTCACCCGTCCCCTAATCCTAACCCGTACGCTGACACTAACCCACGCCCTCACACGTACGCTCCCCCTAAAGGGTTGTCGTGCCCTCACCTGGACCCTAAACCGTCCCCGTCCCCTAACCCTAACCCTAGCCCGAACCCTAACCCTAACCCTTCCCCGAAGCCTGACCCTCACCCGTCCCCTAATCCTAACCCGTACGCTGACACTAACCCGCGCCCTCACACGTACGCTCCCCCTAAAGCGTTGTCGTGCCCTCACCTGGACCTTAAACCGTCCCCGTACCCTAACCCTAACCCTAGCCCGAACCCTAGCCCTAACCCTTCCCCGAAGCCTGACCCTCACCCATCCCCTAATCCTAACCTGTACGCTGACACTAACCCGCGCCCTCACACGTACGCTCCCCCTAAAGCGTTGTCGTGCCCTCACCTGGATCCTAAACCGTCCCCGTCCCCTAACCCTAACCCTAGACCGAACCCTAACCCTAACCCTTCCCCGAAGCCTGACCCTCACCCGTCCCCATATCCTAAACCGTACGCTGACACTAACCCGCACCCTCACACGTACGCTCCCCCTAAAGCGTTGTCGTGCCCTCACCTGGACCCTAAACCGTCCCCATCCCCTAACCCTAACCCTAGCCCGAACCCTAAACCTAACCCTTCCCCGAAACCTGACCCTCACTCGTCCCCTAATCCTAACCCGTACGCTGACACTAACCCACTCCCTCACACGTACGCTCCCCCTAAAGCGTTGTCGTACCCTCACCTGGACCCTAAACCGTCCCCGTCCCCTAACCCTAACCCTAGCCCGAACCCTAACCCTAACGCTTCCCCGAAGCCTGACCCTCACCCGTCCCCTAATCCTAACCCGTACGCTGACACTAACCCGCGCCCTCACACGTACGCTCCCCCTAAAGCGTTGTCGTACCCTCACCTGGACCCTAAACCGTCCCCGTCCCCTAACCCTAACCCTAGCCCGATCCCTAACCCTAACCCTTCCCCGAAGCCTGACCCTCACCGTCCCCTAATCTTAACCCGTACGCTGACACTAAACCTCGCCCTCACACGTACGCTCCCCCTAAAGCGTTGTCGTACCCTCACCTGGACCCTAAACAGTCCCCGTCCCCTAACCCTAACCCTAGCCCGAACCCTAACCCTAACCCTTCCCCGAAGCCTGACCCTCACCCGTCACCTAATCCTAACCCGTACGCTGACACTAACCCGTGCCCTCACACATACGCTCCCCCTAAAGCGTTGTCGTGGCCTCACCTGGACCCTAAAACGTCCCTGTTCCCTAACCCTAAACCTAGCCCGAACCCTAACCCTAACCCTTCCCCGAAGCCTGACCCTCACCCGTCCCCTAATCCTAACCCGTACGCTGACACTAACCCACGCCCTCACACGTACGCTCCCCCTAAAGCGTTGTCGTGCCCTCACCTGGACCCTAAACCGTCACCGTCCCCTAACCCTAACCCTAGCCCAAACCCTAAACCTAACCCTTCCCCGAAGACTGACCCTCACCCGTCCCCTAATCCTAACGCGTACGCTGACACTAACCCGCGCCCTCACACGTACGCTCCCCCTAAAGCGTTGTCGTGCCCTCACCTGGACCCTAAACCTTCCCTGTCCCCTAACCCTAACCCTAGCCCGAACCCTAACCCTAACACTTCCCCGAAGCCTGACCCTCACAAGTCCCCTAATCCTAACCCGTACGCTGACACTAACCCGTGCCCTCACACGTACGCTCCCCCTAAAGCGTTGTCGTGGCCTCACCTGGACCCTAAAACGTCCCTGTTCCCTAACCCTAAACCTAGCCCGAACCCTAACCCTAACCCTTCCCCGAAGCCTGACCCTCACCCGACACCTAATCCTAACCCGTACGCTGACACTAACCCGCGCCCTCACATGTACGCTCCCCCTAAAGCGTTGTCGTGCCCTCACCTGGACCCTCAACCGTCCCCGTCCCCTAACCCTAACCCTAGCCCGAACCCTAACCCTAACCCTTCCCCGAAGCCTGACCCTCACCCGTCCCCTAATCCTAATTCGTACGCTGACACTAACCCGCGCCCTCACATGTATGCTCCCCCTAAAGCGTTGTCCTGCCCTCACCTGGACCCTAAACCGTCCCCGTCCCCTAACCCTAACCCTAGCCCGAACCCTAACCCTAAACCTTCCCCGAAGCCTGACCATCACCCGTCCCCTAATCCTAACCCGTACGCTGACACTAACCCGCGCCCTCACACGTACGCTCCCCCTAAAGCGTTGTCGTGCCCTCACCTGGAACCTAAACCGTCCCCGTCCCCTAACCCTAACCCTAGCCCGAACCCTAACCCTAAACCTTCCCCGAAGCCTGACCCTCACCCGTCCCCTAATCCTAACCCGTACGCTGACACTAACCCGCGCCCTCACACGTACGCTCCCCCTAAAGCGTTGTCGTGCCCTCACCTGGACCCTAAACCGTACCCGTCCCCTAACCCTAACCCTAGCCCGAACCCGAACCCTAACCCTTCCCCGAAGCCTGACCCTCACCCGTCCCCTAATCCTAAACCGTACGCTGACACTAACCCGCGCCCTCACACGTACGCTCCCCCTAAAGCGTTGTCGTGCCCTCACCTGGACCCTAAACCGTCCCCGTCCCTTAACCCTAACCCTAGCCCGAACCCTAAACTTAACCCTTCTCCGAAACCTGACCCTCACTCGTCCCCTAATCCTAACCCGTACGCTGACACTAACCCGCGCCCTCACACGTACGCTCCCCCTAAAGCGTTGTCGTACCCTCACCTGGACCCTAAACCGTCCCCGTCCCCTAACCCTAACCCTAGCCCGAACACTAACCCTAACGCTTCCCCGAAGCCTGAACCTCACCCGTCCCCTAATCCTAACCCGTACGCTGACACTAACCCGCGCCCTCACACGTACGCTCCCCCTAAAGCGTTGTCGTACTCTCACCTGGACCCTAAACCGTCCCCGTCCCCTAACCCTAACCCTAGCCCGAACCCTAACCCTAACCCTTCCCCGAAGCCTGACCCTCACCGTCCCCTAATCTTAACCCGTACGCTGACACTAAACCTCGCCCTCACACGTACGCTCCCCCTAAAGCGTTGTCGTACCCTCACCTGGACCCTAAACCGTCCCCGTCCCCTAACCCTAACCCTAGCCCGAACCCTAACCCTAACCCTTCCCCGAAGCCTGACCCTCACCCGATACCTAATCCTAACCCGTACGCTGACACTAACCCATGCCCTCACACGTACGCCCCCACTAAAGCGTTGTCGTACCCTCACCTAGACCCTAAACCGTCCCTGTCCCCTAATCCAAACCCTAGCCCGAACCCTAACCCTAACACTTCCCCGAAGCCTGACCCTCACCCGTCCCCTAATCCTAACCCGTACGCTGACACTAACCCGCGCCCTCACATGTATGCTCCCCCTAAATCGTTGTCGTGCCCTCACCTGGACCCTAAACCGTCCCCGTCCCCTAACCCTAACCCTAGCCCGAACCCTAACCCTAAACCTTCCCCGAAGCCTGACCCTCACCCGTCCCCTAATCCTAACCCGTACGCTGACACTAACCCGCGCCCTCACACGTACGCTCCCCCTAAAGCATTGTCGTGCCCTCACCTGGACCCTAAACCGTCCCCGTCCCCTAACCCTAACCCTAGCCCGAACCCTAACCCTAACCCTTCCCCGAAGCCTGACCCTCACCCGTCCCCTAATCCTAACCCGTACGCTGACACTAACCCACGCCCTCACACGTACGCTCCCCCTAAAGCGTTGTCGTGCCCTCACCTGGACCCTAAACCGTCCCCGTCCCCTAACCCTAACCCTAGCCCGAACCCTAACCCTAAACCTTCCCCGAAGCCTGACCCTCACCCGTCCCCTAATCCTAACCCGTACGCTGACACTAACCCGCGCGCTCACACGTACGCTCCCCCTAAAGCGTTGTCGTGCCCTCACCTGGACCCTAAACCGTCCCCGTCCCCTAACCCTAACCCTAGCCCGAACCCTAACCCTAACCCTTCCCCGAAGCCTGACCCTCACCCGTCCCCTAATCTTAACCCGTACGCTGACACTAACCCGCGCCCTCACACGTACGCTCCCCCTAAAGCGTTGTCGTACCCTCACCTGGACCCTAAACCGTCTCCGTCCCCTAACCCTAACCCTAGCCCGAACCCTAACCCTAACCCTTCACCGAAGCCTGACCCTCACCCGTCCCCTAATCCTAACCCGTACGCTGACACTAACCCGCACTTTCACACGTACGCTCCCCCTAAAGCGTTGTCGTACCCTCACCTGGACCCTAAACCGTCCCCGTCCCCTAACCCTAACCCTAGCCCGAACCCTAACCCTAACCCTTCCCCGAAGCCTGAACCTCACCCGTCCCCTAATCCTAACCCGTACGCTGACACTAACCCGCGCCCTCACATGTATGCTCCCCCTAAAGCGTTGTCCTGCCCTCACCTGGACCCTAAACCGTCCCCGTCCCCTAACCCTAACCCTAGCCCGAACCCTAACCCTAACCCTTCCCCGAAGCCTGACCCTCACCCGTCCCCTAATCCTAACCCGTACGCTGACACTAACCCGCGCCCTCACACGTACGCTCCCCCTAAAGCGTTGTCGTGCCCTCACCTGGACCCTAAACCGTCCCCGTCCCCTAACCCTAAACCTAGCCCGAACCCTAACCCTAACACTTCCCCGAAGCCTTACCCTCACCCGTCCCCTAATCCTAACCCGTACGCTGACACTAACCAGCGCCCTCACACGTACGCTCCCCCTAAAGCGTTGTCGTGCCCTCACCTGGACCCTAAACCGTCCCCGTCCCCTAACCCTAACCCTAGCCCGAACCCTAACCCTAACCCTTCCCCGAAGCCTGACCCTCACCCGTCCCCTTATCCTAACCCGTACGCTGACAATAACCCGCGCCCTCACACGTACGCTCCCCCTAAAGCGTTGTCGTGCCCTCACCTGGATCCTAAACCGTCCCCGTCCCCTAACCCTAACCCTAGCCCAAACCCTAACCCTAAACCTTCCCCGAAGCCTGACCCTCACCCGTCCCCTAATCCTAAACCGGACGCTGACACTAACACGCGCCCTCAAACGTACGCTCCCCCTAAAGCGTTGTCGTGCCCTCACCTGGACCCTAAACCGTCCCCGTCCCCTAACCCTAACCCTAGCCCGAAACCTAACCCTAACCCTTCACCGAACCCTGACCCTCACCCGTCCCCTAATCCTAACCCGTACGCTGACACTAACCAGCACCCTCACACGTACGCTCCCCCTAAAGCGTTGTCGTACCCTCACCTGAAACCTAAACCGTCCCCGTCCCCTAACCCTAAACCTAGCCCGAACCCTAACCCTAACCCTTCCCCGAACCCTGACCCTCACCCTTCCCCTAATCCTAACCCGTACGCTGACACTAACCCGCGCCCTCACACGTACGCTCCCCCTAAAGCGTTGTCGTGCCCTCACCTGGACCCTAAACCGTCCCCGTCCCCTAACCCTAACCCTAGCCCGAACCCTAACCCTAACCCTTCCCCGAAGCCTGACCCTCACCCGTCCCCTAATCCTAACCCGTACGCTGACACTAACCCGCGCCCTCACACGTACGCTCCCCCTAAAGCGTTGTCGTACCCTCACCTGGACCCTAAACCGTCCCCGTCCCCTAACCCTAACCCTAGCCCGAACCCTAACCCTAACCCTTCCCCGAAGCCTGACCCTCACCCGTCCCCTAATCCTAACCGGTAAGCTGACACTAACCCGCGCCCTCACACGTACGCTCCCCCTAAAGCATTGTCGTACCCTCACCTGGACTCTAAACCGTCCCCGTCCCCTAACCCTAACCCTAGCCCAAACCCTAACCCTAACTCTTCCCCGAAGACTGACCCTCACCCGTCCCCTAATCCTAACGCGTACGCTGACACTAACCCGCGCCCTCACACGTACGCTCCCCCTAAAGCGTTGTCGTGCCCTCACCTGGACCCTAAACCGTCCCCGTCCCCTAACCCTAACCCTAGCCCGAACCCTAACCCTAACCCTTCCCCGAAGCCTGACCCTCACCCGTCCCCTAATCCTAACCCGTACGCTGACACTAACCCGCGCCCTCACACGTACGCTCCCCCTAAAGCGTTGTCGTGCCCTCACCTGGAACCTAAACCGTCCCCGTCCCCTAACCCTAACCCTAGCCCGAACCCTAACCCTAAACCTTCCCCGAAGCCTGACCCTCACCCGTCCCCTAATCCTAACACGTACGCTGACACTAACCCGCGCCCTCACACGTACGCTCCCCCTAAAGCGTTGTCGTGCCCTCACCTGGACCCTAAACCGTCCCCGTCCACTAACCCTAACCCTAGCCCGAACCCTAACCCTAAGCCTTCCCCGAAGCCTGACCCTCACCCGTCCCCTAATACTAAACCGTACGCTGACACTAACCCGCGCCCTCACACGTACGCTCCCCCTAAAGCGTTGTGGTGCCCTCACCTGGACCCTAAACCGTCCCCGTCCCCTAACCCTAACCCAGGCCCGAACCCTAACCCTAACCCTTCCCCGAAGCCAGACCCTCACCCGTCCCCTAATCCTAACCCGTACGCTGACACTAACCCACGCCCTCACACGTACGCTCCCCCTAAAGCGTTGTCGTGCCCTCACCTGGACCCTAAACCGTCCCCGTCCCCTAACCCTAACCCTAGCCCAAACCCTAAGCTTAACCCTTCCCCGAAGCCTGACCCTCACCCGTCCCCTAATCCTAACCCGTACGCTGACACTAACCCGCGCCCTCACACGTACGCTCCCCCTAAAGCGTTGTCGTGCCCTGACCTGGACCCTAAACCGTCCCCGTCCGCTAACCCTAACCCTAGCCCGAACCCTAACCCTAACCCTTCCCCGAAGCCTGACCCTCACCCATCCCCTAATCCTAAAGCGTACGCTGACACTAACCCGCGCCCTCACACGTACGCTCCCCCTAAAGCGTTGTCGTACCCTCACCTGGACCCTAAACCGTCCCCGTCCCCTAACCCTAACCCTAGCCCGAACCCTAACCCGAACACTTCCCCGAAGCCTGACCCTCACCCGTCCCCTAATCCTAACCCGTACGCTGACACTAACCCACGCCCTCACACGTACGCTCCCCCTAAAGCATTGTCGTGCCCTCACCTGGACCCTAAACCGTCCCCGTCCCCAACCCTAACCCTAGCCTGAACCCTAACCCTAACCCTTCCCCGAAGCCTGACCCTCACCCGTCCCCTAATCCTAATTCGTACGCTGACACTAACCCGCGCCCTCACATGTGCGCTCCCCCTAAAGCGTTGTCGTGCCCTCACCTGGACCCTAAACCGTCCCCGTCCCCTAACCCTAACCCTAGCCCGAACCCTAACCCTAACCCTTCCCCGAAGCCTGACCCTCACCCGTCCCCTAATCCTAACCCGTACGCTGACACTAACCCGCGCCCTCACACGTACGCTCCCCCTAAAGCGTTCTCGTGCCCTCACCTGGACCCTAAACCGTCCCCGTCCCCTAACCCTAACCCTAGTCCGAACCCTAACCCTAACCCTTCCCCGAAGACTGACCCTCACACGTCCCCTAATCCTAACCCGTACGCTGACACTAACCCACGCCCTCACACGTACGCTCCCCCTAAAGCGTTGTCGTGCCCTCACTTGGACCCTAAACCGTCCCCGTCCCCTAACCCTAACCCTAGCCCGAACCCTAACCCTAAACCTTCCCCGAAGCCTAACCCTCACCCGTCCCCTAATCCTAACCCGTACGCTGACACTAACACGCGCCCTCAAACATACGCTCCCCCTAAAGCGTTGTCGTGCCCTCACCTCGACCCTAAACCGTCCCCGTCCCCTAACCCTAACCCTAGCCCGAACCCTAACCCTAACCCTTCACCGAAGCCTGACCCTCACCCGTCCCCTAATCCTAACCCGTACGCTGACACTAACCCGCACCCTCACACGTACGCTCCCCCTAAAGCGTTGACGTACCCTCACCTGGACCCTAAACCGTCCCCGTCCCCTAACCCTAACCCTAGCCCGAACCCTAACCCTAACCCTTCCCCGAAGCCTGACCCTCACCCGTCCCCTAATCCTAACCCGTACGCTGACACTAACCCGCCCCCTCACACGTACGCTCCCCCTAAAGCGTTGTCGTACCCTCACCTGGACCCTAAACCGTCCCCGTCCCCTAACCCTAACCCTAGCCCGAACCCTAACCCTAACCCTTCCCCGAAGCCTGACCCTCACCCGTCCCCTAATCCTGACCCGTACGCTGACACTAACCCGCGCCCTCACACGTACGCTCCCCCTAAAGCGTTGTCGTGCCCTCACCTGGACCCTAAACCGTCACCGTCCCCTAACCCTAACCCTAGACCGAACCCTAACCCTAACCCTTCCCCGAAGCCTGACCCTCACCCGTCCCCTAATCCTAACCCATACGCTGACACTAACCCGCGCCCTCACACGTACGCTCCCCCTAAAGCGTTGTCGTACCCTCACCTGGACCCTAAACCGTCCCCGTCCCCTAACCCTAACCCTAGACCGAACCCTAACCCGAACACTTCCCCGAAGCCTGACCCTCACCCGACACCTAATCCTAACCCGTACGCTGACACTAACCCGCGCCCTCACATGTACGCTCCCCCTAAAGCATTGTCGTGCCCTCACCTGGACCCTAAACCGTCCCCGTCCCCTAACCCTAACCCTAGCCCGAACCCTAACCCTAACCCTTCCCCGAAGCCTGACCCTCACCCGTCCCCTAATCCTAAACCGGACGCTGACACTAACCCGCACCCTCACACGTACGCTCCCCCTAAAACGTTGTCGTGCCCTCACCTGGACCCTAAACCGTCCCCGTCCGCTAATCCTAACCCTAGCCCGAACCTTAACCCTAACCCTTCCCCGAAGCCTGACCCTCACCCGTCCCCTAATCCTAACCCGTACGCTGACACTAACCCGCGCCCTCACACTTACGCTCCCCCTAAAGCGTTGTCGTGCCCTCACCTGGACCCTAAACCGTCCCCGTCCCCTAACCCTAACCCTAGCCCGAACCCTAACCCTAAGCCTTCCCCGAAGCCTGACCCTCACCCGTCCCCTAATCCTAACCCGTACGGTGACACTAACCCGCGCCCTCACACGTACGCTCCCCCTAAAGCGTTGTCGTGTCCTCACCTGGACCCTAAACCGTCCCCGTCCCGTAACCCTAACCCTAGCCCGAACCCTAACCCTAACCCTTCCCCGAAGCCTGACCCTCACCCGTCCCCTAATTCTATCCCGTACGCTAACACTAACCAGCGCCCTCACACGTACGCTCCCCCTAAAGCGTTGTCGTGCCCTCACCTGGACCCTAAACCGTCCCCGTCCCCTAACCCTAACCCTAGCCCGAACCCTAAAACTAACCCTTCCCCGAAACCTGACCCTCACTCGTCCCCTAATCCTAACCCGTACGCTGACACTAACCCGCGCCCTCACACGTACGCTCCCCCTAAAGCGTTGTCGTACCCTCACCTGGACCCTAAACCGTCCCCGTCCCCTAACCCTAACCCTAGCCCGAACCCTAAAACTAACCCTTCCCCGAAACCTGACCCTCACTCGTCCACTAATCCTAACCCGTACGCTGACACTAACCCGCGCCCTCACACGTACGCTCCCCCTAAAGCGTTGTCGTACCCTCACCTGGACCCTAAACCGTCCCCGTCCCCTAACCCTAACCCTAGCCCGAACCCTAACCCTAACACTTCCCCGAAGCCTGACCCTCACCCGTCCCCATATCCTAACCCGTACGCTGACACTAACCCGCGCCCTCACACGTACGCTCCCCCTAAAGCGTTGTCATGCCCTCACCTGGACCCTAAACCGTCCCCGTCCCCTAACCCTAACCCTAGCCCGAACCCTAACCCTAACCCTTCCCCGAAGCCTGACCCTCACCCGTCCCCTAATCCTAATGCGTAGGCTGACACTAACCCACGCCCTGACACGTACGCTCCCACTAAAGCGTTGTCGTACACTCACCTGGACCCTAAACCGTCCCCGTCCCCTAACCCTAACCCTAGCCCGAACCCTAACCCGAACACTTCCCCGAAGCCTGACCCTCACCCGTCCCCTAATCCTAACCCGTACGCTGACACTAACACACGCCCTCACATGTACGCTCCCCCTAAAGCATTGTCGTGCCCTCACCTGGACCCTAAACCGTCCCCGTCCCCTAACCCTAACACTAGCCCGAACCCTAACCCTAACCCTTCCCCGAAGCCTGACCCTCACCCGTCCCCTAATCCTAACCCGTACGCTGACACTAAACCTCGCCCTCACACGTACGCTCCCCCTAAAGCGTTGTCGTACCCTCACCTGGACCCTAAAACGTCCCCGTCCCCTAACCCTAACCCTAGCCCGAACCCTAACCCTAACCCTTCCCCGAAGCCTGACCCTCACACGTCACCTAATCCTAACCCGTACGCTGACACTAATCCGTGCCCTCACACGTACGCTCCCACTAAAGCGTTGTCGTACCCTCACATGGACCCTAAACCGCCCCTGTCCCCTAACCCTACCCTAGCCCGAACCCTAACCCTAACCCTTCCCCGAAGCCTGACCCTCACCCGTCCCCTAATCCTAACCCGTACGATGACACTAACCCGCGCCCTCACACGTACGCTCCCCCTAAAGCATTGTCGAGCCCTCACCTGGAACCTAAACCGTCCCCGTCCCCTAACCCTAACCCTAGCCCGAACCCTAACCCTAACCCTTCCCCGAAGCCAGACCCTCACCCGTCCCCTAATCCTAACCCGTACGCTAACACTAACCCACGCCCTCACACGTACGCTCCCCCTAAAGCGTTGTCGTGCCCTCACCTGGACCCTAAACCGTCCCCGTCCCCTAACCCTAACCCTAGCCCAAACCCTAACCTTAACCCTTCCCCGATGCCTGACCCTCACCAGTCCCCTAATCCTAACCCGTACGCTGACACTAACCTGCGCCCTCACACGTACGCTCCCCCTAAAGCGTTGTCGTGCCCTCACCTGGACCCTAAACCGTCCCCGTCCGCTAACCCTAACCCTAGCCCGAACCCTAACCCTAACCCTTCCCCGAAGCCTGACCCTCACCCATCCCCTAATCCTAAAGCGTACGCTGACACTAACCCGCTCCCTCACACGTACGCTCCCCCTAAAGCGTTGTCGTACCCTCACCTGGACCCTAAACCGTCCCCGTCCCCTAACCCTAACCCTAGCCCGAACCCTAACCCTAAACCTTCCCCGAAGCCTGACCCTCACCCGTCCCCTAATCCTAACCCGTACGCTGACACTAACCCGCGCCCTCACACGTACGCTCCCCCTAAAGCGTTGTCGTGCCCTCACCTGGACCCTAAACCATCCCCGTCCCCTAAACCTAACCCTAGCCCGAACCCTAACCCTAACACTTCCCCGAAGCCTGACCCTCACCCGTCCCCTAATCCTAACCCGTACGCTGACACTAACCCACGCCCTCACACGTACGCTCCCCCTAAAGCGTTGTCGTGCCCTCACCTGGACCCTAAACCGTCCCCGTCCCCTAACCCTAACCCTAGCCCGAACCCTAACCCTAACCCTTCCCCGAAGCCTGACCCTTACCCATCCCCTAATCCTAACCCGTACGCTGACAATAACCCGCGCCCTCACACGTACGCTCCCCCTAAAGCGTTGTCGTGCCCTAACCTGGACCCTAAACCGTCCCCGTCCCCTAACCCTAACCCTAGCCCGAACCCTAACCCTAAACCTTCCCCGAAGCCTGACCCTCACCCGTCCCCTAATCCTAACCCGTACGCTGACACTAACACGCGCCCTCAAACGTACGCTCCCCCTAAAGCGTTGTCGTGCCCTCACCTGGACCCTAAACCGTCCCCGTCCCCTAACCCTAACCCTAGCCCGAACCCTAACCCTAAACCTTCCCCGAAGCCTGACCCTCACCCGACCCCTAATCCTAACCCGTACGCTGACACTAACCCACACCCTCACACGTACGCTCCCCCTAAAGCGTTGTCGTACCCTCACCTGGACCCTAAACCGTCCCCGTCCCCTAACCCTAACCCTAGCCCGAACCCTAACCCTAACCCTTCCCCGAAGCCTGACCCTCACCCGTCCCCTAATCCTAACCCGTACGCTGACACTAACCCGCGCCCTCACACGTACGCTCCCCCTAAAGCGTTGTCGTACCCTCACCTGGACCCTAAACCGTCCCCGTCCCCTAACCCTAACCCTAGCCCGAACCCTAACCCTAACGCTTCCCCGAAGCCTGACACTCACCCGTCCCCTAATCCTAACCCGTACGCTGACACTAACCCGCGCCCTCACACGTACGCTCCCCCTAAAGCGTTGTCGTACCCTCACCTGGACCATAAACTGTCCCCGTCCCCTAACCCTAACCCTAGCCCGAACCCTAACCCTAACCCTTCCCCGAAGCCTGACCCTCACACGTCCCCTAATCCTAACCCGTACGCTGACACTAACCCGCGCCCTCACACGTATGCTCCCCCTAAAGCGTTGTCGTGCCCTCACCTGGACCCTAAACCGTCCCCGTCCCCTAACCCTAACCCTAGCCCGAACCCTAACCCTAACCCTTCCCCGAAGCCTGACCCTCACCCGTCCCCTAATCCTAACCCGTACGCTGACACTAACCCGCGCCCTCACACGTACCCTCCCCCTAAAACGTTGTCGTGCCCTCACCTGGACCCTAAACCGTCCCCATCCGCTAATCCTAACCCTAGCCCGAACCTTAACCCTAACCCTTCCCCGAAGCCAGACCCTCACCCGTCCCCTAATCCTAACGCGTACGCTGACACTAACCCGCGCCCTCACACGTACGCTCCCCCTAAAGCGTTGTCGTGCCCTCACCTGGACCCTAAACCGTCCCCGTCCCCTAACCCTAACCCTAGCCCGAACCCTAACCCTAACCCTTCCCCGAAGCCTGACCCTCACCCGTCCCCTAATCCTAACCCGTACGCTGACACTAACCCGCGCCCTCACACGTACGCTCCCCCTAAAGCGTTGTCGTGTCCTCACCTGGACCCTAAACCGTCCCCGTCCCCAACCCTAACCCTAGCCCGAACCCTAACCCTAACCCTTCCCCGAAGCCTGACCCTCACCCGTCCCCTAATCCTATCCCGTACGCTGACACTAACCCGCGCCCTCACACGTACGCTCCCCCTAAAGCGTTGTCGTGCCCTCACCTGGACCCTAAACCGTCCCCGTCCCCTAACCCTAGCCCGAACCCTAAAACTAACCCTTCCCCGAAACCTGACCCTCACTCGTCCCCTAATCCTAACCCGTACGCTGACACTAACCCGCGCCCTCACACGTACGCTCCCCCTAAAGCATTGTCGTACCCTCACCTGGACCCTAAACCGTCCCCGTCCCCTAACCCTAACCCTAGCCCGAACCCTAACCTTAACCCTTCCCCGAAGCCTGACCCTCACCCATCCCCTAATCCTAACCTGTACGCTGACACTAACACGCGCCCTCACACGTACGCTCCCCCTAAAGCGTTGTCGTACCCTCACCTGGACCCTAAACTGTCCTCGTCCCCTAACCCTAACCGTAGCCCGAACCCTAACCCTAACCCTTCCCCGAAGCCTGACCCTCACCGTCTCCTATTCTTAACCCGTACGCTGACACTAACCCTCGCCCTCACACGTACGCTCCCCCTAAAGCGTTGTCGTACCCTCACCTGGACCCTAAACCGTCCCGTCCCCTAAACCTAACCCTAGCCCGAACCCTAACCCTAACCCTTCCCCGAAGCCTAACCCTCACCCGTCCCCTAATCCTAACCCGTACGCTGACACTAACCCGCGCCCTCACTCGTACGCTCCCCCTAAAGCGTTGTCATGCCCTCACCTGGACCCTAAACCGTCCCCGTCCGCTAATCCTAACCCTAGCCCGAACCCTAACCCTAACCCTTCCCCGAAGCCTGACCCTCACCCGTCCCCTAATCCTAATTCGTACGCTGACACTAACCCGCGCCCTCACATGTACGCTCCCCCTAAAGCGTTGTCGTGCCCTCACCTGGACCCTAAACCGTCCCCGTCCCGTAACCCTAACCCTAGACCGAACCCTAACCCTAACCCTTCCCCGAAGCCTGACCCTCACCCGTCCCCTAATCCTAAACCGTACGCTGACACTAACCCGCGCCCTCACACGTACGCTCCCCCTAAAGCGTTGTCATGCCCTCACCTGGACCCTAAACCGTCCCCGTCCCCTAACCCTAACCCTAGCCCGAACCCTAAACCTAACCCTTCCCCGAAACCTGACCCTCACTCGTCCCCTAATCCTAACCCGTACGCTGACACTAACCCGCGCCCTCACACGTACGCTCCCCCTAAAGCGTTGTCGTACCCTCACCTGGACCCTAAACCGTCCCCGTCCCATAACCCTAACCCTAGCCCGATCCCTAACCCTAACCCTTCCCCGAAGCCTGACCCTCACCGTCCCCTAATCTTAACCCGTACGCTGACACTAAACCTCGCCCTCACACGTACGCTCCCCCTAAAGCGTTGTCGTACCCTCACCTGGACCCTAAACACTCCCCGTCCCCTAACCCTAACCCTAGCCCGAACCCTAACCCTAACCCTTCCCGGAAGCCTGACCCTCACCCGTCACCTAATCCTAACCCGTACGCTGACACTAACCCGTGCCCTCACACGTACGCTCCCCCTAAAGCGTTGTCGTACCCTCACCTGGACCCTAAACCGTCCCTGTTCCCTAACCCTAAACCTAGCCAGAACCCTAACCCTAACCCTTCCCCAAAGCCTGACCCTCACCCGTTCCCTAATCCTAACCCGTAGGCTGACACTAACCCGCGCCCTCACACGTACGCTCCCCCTAAAGCATTGTCGAGCCCTCACCTGGACCCTAAACCGTCCCCGTCCCCTAACCCTAACCCTAGCCCGAACCCTAACCCTAACCCTTCCCCGAAGCCAGACCCTCACCCGTCCCCTAATCCTAACCCGTACGCTGACACTAACCCATGCTCTCACAAGTACGCTCCCCCTAAAGCGTTGTCGTGCCCTCACCTGGACCCTAAACCGTCCCCGTCCCCTAACCCTAACCCTAGCCCAAACCCTAACCCTAACCCTTCCCCAAACCCTGACCCTCACCCGTCCCCTAATCCTAACCCGTACGCTGACACTAACCCGCGCCCTCACACGTACGCTCCCCATAAAGCGTTGTCGTGCCCTCACCTGGACCCTAAACCGTCCCCGTACCCTAACCCTAACCCTAGCCCGAACCCTAACCCTAACCCTTCCCCGAAGCCAGACCCTCACCCGTCCCCTAATCCTAACCCGTACGCTGACACTAACCCACGCCCTCACACGTACGCTCCCCCTAAAGCGTTGTCGTGCCCTCACCTGGACCCTAAACCGTCCCCGTCCCCTAACCCTAACCCTAGCCCGAACCCTAACCCTAACCCTTCCCCGAAGCCTGACCCTCACCCGTCTCCTAATCCTAACCCGTACACTGACACTAACCCGCGCCCTCACATGTACGCTCCCCCTAAAGCGTTGTCGTGCCCTCACCTGGACCCTAAACCGTCCCCGTCCGCTAACCCTAACCCTAGCCCGAACCCTAACCCTAACCCTTCCCCGAAGCCTGACCCTCACCCGTCCCCTAATCCTAACGCGTACGCTGACACTAACCCGCGCCCTCACACGTACGCTCCCCCTAAAGTGCTGTCGTACCCTCACCTGGACCCTAAACCGTCCCCGTCCCCTAACACTAACCCTAGCCCGAACACTAACCCTAAACCTTCCCCGAAGCCTGACCCTCACCCGTCCCCTAATCCTAACCCGTACGCTGACACTAACCCGCGCCCTCACACGTACGCTCCCCCTAAAGCGTTGTCGTACCCTCACCTGGACCCTAAACCGTCCCCGTCCCCTAACCCTAACCCTAGTCCGAACCCTAACCCTAACCCTTCCCCGAAGCCTGACCCTCACTCGTCCCCTAATCCTAACCCGTACGCTGACACTAACCCGCGCCCTCACACGTACGCTCCCCCTAAAGCGTTGTCGTGCCCTCAACTGGACCCTAAACCGTCCCCGTCCCCTAACCCTAACCCTAGTCCGAACCCTAACCCTAACACTTCCCCGAAGCCTGACCCTCTCTCGTCCCCTAATCCTAACCCGTACGCTGACACTAACCCGCGCCCTCACACGTACGCTCCCCCTAAAGCGTTGTCGTGCCCTCACCTGGACCCTAAACCGTCCCCGTCCCCTAACCCTAACCCTAGCCCGAACCCTAACCCTAACACTTCCCCGAAGCCTGACCCTCACCCGTCCCCTAATCCTAACCCGTACGCTGACACTAACCCGTGCCCTCACACGTACGCTCCCCCTAAAGCGTTCTCGTACCCTCACCTGGACCCTAAACCGTCCCCGTCCCCTAACCCTAACCCTAGCCCGAACCCTAACCCTAACCCTTCCCCGAAGCCTGACCCTCACCCGTCCCCTAATCCTAACCCGTACGCTGACACTAACCCGCGCCCTCACACGTACGCTCCCCCTAAAGCGTTGTCGTGCCCTCACCTGGACCCTAAACCGTCCCCGTCCCCTAACCCTAACCCTAGCCCGAACCCTAACCCTAACCCTTCCCCGAAGCCTGACCCTCACCCGTCCCCTAATCCTAACCCGTACGCTGACACTAACCCGCACCCTCACACGTACGCTCCCCCTAAAGCGTTGTCGTACCCTCACCTGGACCCTAAACCGTCCCCGTCCCCTAACCCTAACCCTAGCCCGAACCCTAACCCTAACCCTTCCCCGAAGCCTGACCCTCACCCGTCCCCTAATCCTAACCCGTACGCTGACACTAACCCACGACCTCACACGTACGCTCCCCCTAAAGCGTTGTCGTGCCCTCACCTGGAGCCTAAACCGTCCCCGTCCCCTAACCCTAACCCTAGCCCGAACCCTAACCCTAACCCTTCCCCGAAGCCTGACCCTCACCCGTCCCCTAATCCTAACCCGTACGCTGACACTAACCCGCGCCCTCACACGTACGCTCCCCCTAAAGCGTTGTCGTACCCTCACCTGGACCCTAAACCGTCCCCATCCCCTAACCCTTACCCTAGCCCGAACCCTAAACCTAACCCTTCCCCGAAGCCTGACCATCACCCGTACCCTAATCCTAACCCGTACGCTGACACTAACCCGCGCCCTCACACGTACGCTCCCCCTAAAGCGTTGTCGTGCCCTCACCTGGACCCTAAACCGTCCCCATCCCCTAACCCTAACCCTAGCCCGAACCCTAACCCTAACCCTTCCCCGAAGCCTGACCCTCACCCGTACCCTAATCACAACCCGTACGCTGACACTAACCCGCGCCCTCACACGCACGCTCTCCCTAAAGCGTTGTCGTACCCTCACCTGGACCCTAAACGGTCCCCGTCCCCTAACCATAACCCTAGCCCGAACCCTAACCCTAACACTTCCCTGAAGCCTGACCCTCACCCGTCCCCTAATCCTAACCCGTAGGCTGACACTAACCCGCGCCCTCACACGTATGATCCCCCTAAAGCATTGTCGTGCCTTCACCTGGACCCTAAACCGTCCCCGTACCCTAACCCTAACCCTAGCCCGAACCCTAACCCTAACCCTTCCCCGAAGCCTGACCCTCACAGGTCCCCTAATCCTAACCCGTACGCTGACACTAACCCGCGCCCTCACACGTACCCTCCCCCTAAAGCGTTGTCGTACCCTCACCTGGACCCTAAACCGTCCCCGTCCCCTAACCCTAACCCGAACCCTAACCCTAACCCTTCCCCGAAGCCTGACCCTCACCCGTCCCCTAATCCTAACACGTACGCTGACACCAACCCACGACCTCACATGTACGCTCCCCCTAAAGCGTTGTCGTTCCCTCACCTGGACCCTAAACCGTCCCCGTCCCCTAACCCTAACCCTAGCCCGAACCCTAACCCAAACCCTTCCCCGAAGCCTGACCCTCACCCGTCCCCTAATCCTAATCCGTACGCTGACACTAACCCACGCCCTCACACGTACGCTCCCCCTAAAGAGTTGTCGTACCCTCACCTGGACCCTAAACCGTCCCCGTCCCCTAACCCTAACCCTAGCCCGAACCCTAACCCTAACCCTTCCCCGAAGCCTGACCCTCACCCGTCCCCTAATCCAAAACCGTACGCTGACACTAACCCGCGCCCTCACACGTATGCTCCCCCTAAAGCGTTGTCGTACCCTCACCTGGACCCTAAACCGTCCCCGTCCCCTAACCCTAACCCTAGCCCGAACCCTAACTCTAACACTTCCCCGAAACCTGACCCTCACCCGTCCCCTAATCCTAACCCGTACGCTGACACTAACCCGCGCCCTCACACGTACGCTCCCCCTAAAGCGTTGTCGTGCCCTCACCTGGACCCTAAACCGTCCCCGTCCCCTAACCCTAACCCTAGCCCGAACCCTAACCCTAACCCTTCCCCGAAGCCTGACCCTCACCCGTCCCCTAATCCTAACCCGTACGGTGACACTAACCCGCGCCCTCACACGTACGCTCCCCCTGAAGCGTTGTTGTGCCCTCACCTGGACCCTAAACCGACCCCGTCCCCTAACCCTAACCCTAGCCCGAACCCTAACCCTAACCCTTCCCCGAAGCCTGACCCTCACCCGTCCCCTAATCCTAACCCGTACGCTGACACTAAACCGCGCCCTCACGCGTACGCTCCCCCTAAAGCGTTGTCGTACCCTCACCTGCACCCTAAACCGTCCCCGTCCCCTAACCCTAATCCTAGACCGAACCCTAACCCTAACCCTTCCCAGAAGCCTGACCCTCACCCGTCCCCTAATCCTAACCCGTACGCTGACACTAACCCGTGCCCTCACACGTACGCTCCCCCTAAAGCGTAGTCGTGCCCTCACCTGGACCCTAAACCGTTCCCGTCCCCTAACGCTAACCCTAGCCCGAACGCTAACCCTAAACCTTCCCCGAAGCCTGAACCTCACCCATCCCCTAATCCTAACCCGTACGCTGACACTAACCTGCGCCCTCACACGTACGCTCCCCCTAAAGCGTTGCCGTGCCCTCACCTGGACCCTAAACCGTCCCCGTCCCCTAACCCTAACCCTAGCCCGAACCCTAAACCTAACCCTTCCCCGAAGCCTGACCCTCACCCGTCCCCTAATCCTAACCCGTACGCTGACACTAACCCGCGCCCTCACACGTACGCTCCCCCTAAAGCGTTGTCGTACCCTCACCTGGACCCTAAACCGTCCCCGTCCCCTAACCCTAACCCTAGCCCGAACCCTAACCCTAACCCTTCCCCGAAGCCTGACCCTCACCCGTCCCCTAATCCTAACCCGTACGCTGACACTAACCCACGCCCTCACACGTACGCTCCCCCTAAAGCGTTGTCGTACCCTCACCTGGACCCTAAACCGTCCCCGTCCCCTAACCCTAACCCTAGCCCGAACCCTAACCCTAACCCTTCCCCGAAGCCTGACCCTCACCCGTCCCCTAATCCTAACCCGTACGCTGACACTAACCCGCGCCCTCACACGTACGCTCCCCCTAAAGCGTTGTCGTGCCCTCACCTGGACCCTAAACCGTCCCCGTCCCCTAACCCTAACCCTAGCCCGAAACCTAACCCTAACCCTTCCCCGAAGCCTGACCCTCACCCGTCCCCTAATCCTAACCTGTACGCTGACACTAAACCGCGCCCTCACACGTACGCTCCCCCTAAAGCGTTGTCGTGCCCTCACCTGAACCCTAAACCGTCCCCATCCCCTAACCCTAACCCTAGCCCGAACCCTAACCCTAACCCTTCCCCGAAGCCTGACCCTCACCCGTCCCCTAATCCTAACCCGTACGCTGACACTAACCCGCGCCCTCACACGTACGCTCCCCCTAAAGTGCTGTCGTACCCTCACCTGGACCCTAAACCGTCCCCGTCCCCTAACCCTAACCCTAGTCTGAACCCTAACCCTAACCCTTCCCCGAAGCCTGACCCTCACTCGTCCCCTAATCCTAACCCGTACGCTGACACTAACCCGCGCCCTCACACGTACGCTCCCCCTAAAGCGTTGTCGTGCCCTCACCTGGACCCTAAACCGTCCCCGTCCCCTAACCCTAACCCTAGCCCGAACCCTAACCCTAACCCTACCCCGAAGCCTGACCCTCACCCGTTCCCTAATCCTAACCCGTACGCTGACACTAACCCGCGCCCTCACGCGTACGCTCCCCCTAAAGCGTTGTCGTACCCTCACCTGGACCCTAAACCGTCCCCATCCCCTAACCCTAACCCTAGTCCGAACCCTAACCCTAACCCTTCCCCGAAGCCTGACCCTCTCTCGTCCCCTAATCCTAACCCGTACGCTGACACTAACCCGCGCCCTCACACGTACGCTCCCCCTAAAGCGTTGTCGTACCCTCACCTGGACCCTAAACCGTCCCCGTCCCCGTCCCCTAACCCTAGCCCGAACCCTAACCCTAACCCTTCCCCGAAGCCTGACCCTCACCCGTCCCCTAATCCTAACCCGTACGCTGACACTAACCCGCGCCCTCACACGTACGCTCCCCCTAAAGCGTTGTCGTGCCCTCACCTGGACCCTAAACCGTCCCCGTCCCCTAACCATAACCCTAGCCCGAACCCTAACCCTAACACTTCCCCGAAGCCTGACCCTCACCCGTCCCCTAATCCTAACCCGTACGCTGACACTAACCCGTGCCCTCACACGTACGCTCCCCCTAAAGCGTTCTCGTACCCTCACCTGGACCCTAAACCGTCCCCGTCCCCTAACCCTAACCCTAGCCCGAACCCTAACCCTAACCCTTCCCCGAAGCCTGACCCTCACCCGTCCCCTAATCCTAACCCGTACGCTGACACTAACCCGCGCCCTCAAACGTACGCTCCCCCTAAAGCGTTGTCGTGCCCTCACCTGGACCCTAAACCGTCCCCGTCCCCTAACCCTAACCCTAGCCCGAACCCTAACCCTAACACTTCCCCGAAGCCTGACCCTCACCCGTCCCCTAATCCTAACCCGTACGCTGACACTAACCCGCACCCTCACACGTACGCTCCCCCTAAAGCGTTGTCGTACCCTCACCTGGACCCTAAACCGTCCCCGTCCCCTAACCCTAACCCTATCCCGAACCCTAACCCTAACACTTCCCCGAAGCCTGACCCTCACCCGTCCCCTAATCCTAACCCGTACGCTGACACTAACCCGCGCCCTCACATGTACGCTCCCCCTAAAGCGTTGTCGTGCCCTCACCTGGACCCTAAACCGTCCCCGTCCCCTAACCCTAACCCTAGCCCGAACCCTAACCCTAACCCTTCCCCGAAACCTGACCCTCACCCGTCCCCTAATCCTAACCCGTACGCTGACACTAACCCGCGCCCTCACACGTACGCTCCCCCTAAAGCGTTGTCGTGCCCTCACCTGGACCCTAAACCGTCCCCGTCCGCTAACCCTAACCCTAGCCCGAACCCTAACCCTAACCCTTCCCCGAAGCCAGACCCTCACCCGTCCCCTAATCCTAATTCGTACGCTGACACTAACCCGCGCCCTCACATGTACGCTCCCCCTAAAGCGTTGTCGTGCCCTCACCTGGACCCTAAACCGTCCCCATCCCCTAACCCTAACCCTAGCCCGAACCCTAACCCTAAACCTTCCCCGAAGCCTGACCCTCACCCGTCCCCTAATCCTAACCCGTACGCAGACACTAACCCGCGACCTCACACGTACGCTCCCCCTAAAGCGTTGTCGTGCCCTCACCTGTACCCTAAACCGTCCCCGTCCCCTAACCCTAACCCGAGCCCGAACCCTAACCCTAAACCTTCCCCGAAGCCTGACCCTCACCCGTCCCCTAATCCTAACCCGTACGCTGACACTAACCCGCGCCCTCACACGTACGCTCCCCCTAAAGCGTTGTCGTGCAATCACCTGGAACCTAAACCGTCCCCGTCCCCTAACCGTAACCCTAGCCCGAACCCTAACCCTAAGCCTTCCCCGAAGCCTGACCCTCACCCGTCCCCGAATCCTAACCCGTACGCTGACACTAACCCGCGCCCTCACACGTACGCTCCCCCTAAAGCGTTGTCGTACCCTCACCTGGACCCTAAACCGTCCCCGTCCCCTAACCCTAACCCTAGCCCGAACCCTAACCCTAACCCTTCCCCGAAGCCTGACCCTCACCCGTCCCCTAATCCTAACCCGTACGCTGACACTAACCCACGACCTCACACGTACGCTCCCCCTAAAGCGTTGTCGTGCCCTCACCTGGAGCCTAAACCGTCCCCGTCCCCTAACCCTAACCCTAGCCCGAACCCTAACCCTAACCCTTCCCCGAAGCCTGACCCTCACCCGTCCCCTAATCCTAACCCGTACGCTGACACTAACCCGCGCCCTCACACGTACGCTCCCCCTAAAGCGTTGTCGTACCCTCACCTGGACCCTAAACCGTCCCCATCCCCTAACCCTTACCCTAGCCCGAACCCTAACCCTAACACTTCCCCGAAGCCTGACCATCACCCGTACCCTAATCCTAACCCGTACGCTGACACTAACCCGCGCCCTCACACGTACGCTCCCCCTAAAGCGTTGTCGTGCCCTCACCTGGACCCTAAACCGTCCCCATCCCCTAACCCTAACCCTAGCCCGAACCCTAACCCTAACCCTTCCCCGAAGCCTGACCCTCACCCGTACCCTAATCACAACCCGTACGTTGACACTAACCCGCGCCCTCACACGTACGCTCCCCCTAAAGCGTTGTCGTACCCTCACCTGGACCCTAAACGGTCCCCGTCCCCTAACCATAACCCTAGCCCGAACCCTAACCCTAACACTTCCCTGAAGCCTGACCCTCACCCGTCCCCTAATCCTAACCCGTACGCTGACACTAACCTGCGCCCTCACACGTATGATCCCCCTAAAGCATTGTCGTGCCTTCACCTGGACCCTAAACCGTCCCCGTCCCCTAACCCTAACCCTAGCCCGAACCCTAACCCTAACCCTTCCCCGAAGCCTGACCCTCACAGGTCCCCTAATCCTAACCCGTACGCTGACACTAACCCGCGCCCTCACACGTACCCTCCCCCTAAAGCGTTGTCGTACCCTCACCTGGACCCTAAACCGTCCCCGTCCCCTAACCCTAACCCTAGCCCGAACCCTAACCCTAACCCTTCCCCGAATCCTGACCCTCACCCGTCCCCTAATCCTAACCCGTACGCTGACACTAAACCGCGCCCTCACACGTAAGCTCCCCGTAAACCATTGTCGTACCCTCACCTGGACCGTCAACCGTCCCCGTCCCCTAACCCTAACCCTAGACCGAACCCTAACCCTAACCCTTCCCCGAAGCCTGACCCTCACCCGTCCCCTAATCCTAACCCGTACGCTGACACTAACCCGCGCCCTCACACGTACGCTCCCCCTAAAGCTATGTCGTACCCTCACCTGGACCCTAAACCGTCCCCGTCCCCTAACCCTAACCCGAACCCTAACCCTAACCCTTCCCCGAAGCCTGACCCTCACCCGTCCCCTAATCCTAACCCGTACGCTGACACTAACCCACGACCTCACACGTACGCTCCCCCTAAAGCGTTGTCGTTCCCTCACCTGGACCCTAAACCGTCCCCGTCCCCTAACCCTAACCCTAGCCCGAACCCTAACCCAAACCCTTCCCCGAAGCCTGACCCTCAGCCGTCCCCTAATCCTAACCCGTACGCTGACACTAACCCACGCCCTCACACGTACGCTCCCCCTAAAGCGTTGTCGTGCCCTCACCTGAACCCTAAACCGTCCCCATCCCCTAACCCTAACCCTAGCCCGAACCCTAACCCTAACCCTTCCCCGAAGCCTGACCCTCACCCGTCCCCTAATCCTAACCCGTACGCTGACACTAACCCGCGCCCTCAAACGTACGCTCCCCCTAAAGCGTTGTCGTGCCCTCACCTGGACCCTAAACCGTCCCCGTCCCCTAACCCTAACCCTAGCCCGAACCCTAACCCTAACACTTCCCCGAAGCCTGACCCTCACCCGTCCCCTAATCCTAACCCGTACGCTGACACTAACCCGCACCCTCACACGTACGCTCCCCCTAAAGCGTTGTCGTACCCTCACCTGGACCCTAAACCGTCCCCGTCCCCTAACCCTAACCCTAGCCCGAACCCTAACCCTAACACTTCCCCGAAGCCTGACCCTCACCCGTCCCCTAATCCTAACCCGTACGCTGACACTAACCCGCGCCCTCACATGTACGCTCCCCCTAAAGCGTTGTCGTGCCCTCACCTGGACCCTAAACCGTCCCCGTCCCCTAACCCTAACCCTAGCCCGAACCCTAACCCTAACCCTTCCCCGAGACCTGACCCTCACCCGTCCCATAATCCTAACCCGTACGCTGACACTAACCCGCGCCCTCACACGTACGCTCCCCCTAAAGCGTTGTCGTGCCCTCACCTGGACCCTAAACCGTCCCCGTCCGCTAACCCTAACCCTAGCCCGAACCCTAACCCTAACCCTTCCCCGAAGCCTGACCCTCACCCGTCCCCTAATCCTAATTCGTACGCTGACACTAACCCGCGCCCTCACATGTACGCTCCCCCTAAAGCGTTGTCGTGCCCTCACCTGGACCCTAAACCGTCCCCATCCCCTAACCCTAACCCTAGCCCGAACCCTAACCCTAAACCTTCCCCGAAGCCTGACCCTCACCCGTCCCCTATTCCTAACCCGTACGCAGACACTAACCCGCGACCTCACACGTACGCTCCCCCTAAAGCGTTGTCGTGCCCTCACCTGTACCCTAAACCGTCCCCGTCCCCTAACCCTAACCCGAGCCCGAACCCTAACCCTAAACCTTCCCCGAAGCCTGACCCTCACCCGTCCCCTAATCCTAACCCGTACGCTGACACTAACCCGCGCCCTCACACGTACGCTCCCCCTAAAGCGTTGTCGTGCAATCACCTGGAACCTAAACCGTCCCCGTCCCCTAACCGTAACCCTAGCCCGAACCCTAACCCTAAGCCTTCCCCGAAGCCTGACCCTCACCCGTCCCCTAATCCTAACCCGTACGCTGACACTAACCCGCGCCCTCACACGTACGCTCCCCCTAAAGCGTTGTCGTACCCTCACCTGGACCCTAAACTGTCCCCGTCCCCTAACCCTAACCCTAGCCCGAACCCTAACCCTAACCCTTCCCCGAAGCCTGACCCTCACCCGTCCCCTAATCCTAACCCGTACGCTGACACTAACCCACGTCCTCACACGTACGCTCCCCCTAAAGCGTTGTCGTGCCCTCACCTGGAGCCTAAACCGTCCCCGTCCCCTAACCCTAACCCTAGCCCGAACCCTAACCCTAACCCTTCCCCGAAGCCTGACCCTCACCCCTCCCCTAATCCTAACCCGTACGCTGACACTAACCCGCGCCCTCACACGTACGCTCCCCCTAAAGCGTTGTCGTACCCTCACCTGGACCCTAAACCGTCCCCATCCCCTAACCCTTACCCTAGCCCGAACCCTAACCCTAACCCTTCCCCGAAGCCTGACCATCACCCGTACCCTAATCCTAACCCGTACGCTGACACTAACCCGCGCCCTCACACGTACGCTCCCCCTAAAGCGTTGTCGTGCCCTCACCTGGACCCTAAACCGTCCCCATCCCCTAACCCTAACCCTAGCCCGAACCCTAACCCTAACCCTTCCCCGAAGCCTGACCCTCACCCGTACCCTAATCACAACCCGTACGCTGACACTAACCCGCGCCCTCACACGTACGCTCCCCCTAAAGCGTTGTCGTACCCTCACCTGGACCCTAAACGGTCCCCGTCCCCTAACCATAACCCTAGCCCGAACCCTAACCCTAACACTTTCCTGAAGCCTGACCCTCACCCGTCCCCTAATCCTAACCCGTACGCTGACACTAACCCGCGCCCTCACACGTATGATCCCCCTAAAGCATTGTCGTGCCTTCACCTGGACCCTAAACCGTCCCCGTCCCCTAACCCTAACCCTAGCCCGAACCCTAACCCTAACCCCTCCCCGAAGCCTGACCCTCACAGGTCCCCTAATCCTAACCCGTACGCTGACACTAACCCGCGCCCTCACACGTACCCTCCCCCTAAAGCGTTGTCGTACCCTCACCTGGACCCTAAACCGTCCCCGTCCCCTAACCCTAACCCTAGCCCGAACCCTAACCCTAACCCTTCCCCGAATCCTGACCCTCACCCGTCCCCTAATCCTAACCCGTACGCTGACACTAAACCGCACCCTCACACGTAAGCTCCCCCTAAACCATTGTCGTACCCTCACCTGGACCCTCAACCGTCCCCGTCCCCTAACTCTAACCCTAGACCGAACCCTAACCCTAACCCTTCCCCGAAGCCTGACCCTCACCCGTCCCCTAATCCTAACCCGTACGCTGACACTAACCCGCGCCCTCACACGTACGCTCCCCCTAAAGCTATGTCGTACCCTCACCTGGACCCTAAACCGTCCCCGTCCCCTAACCCTAACCCGAACCCTAACCCTAACCCTTCCCCGAAGCCTGACCCTCACCCGTCCCCTAATCCTAACCCGTACGCTGACACTAACCCACGACCTCACACGTACGCTCCCCCTAAAGCGTTGTCGTTCCCTCACCTGGACCCTAAACCGTCCCCGTCCCCTAACCCTAACCCTAGCCCGAACCCTAACCCAAACCCTTCCCCGAAGCCTGACCCTCACCCGTCCCCTAATCCTAACCCGTACGCTGACACTAACCCACGCCCTCACACGTACGCTCCCCCTAAAGCGTTGTCGTACCCTCACCTGGACCCTAAACCGTCCCCGTCCCCTAACCCTAACCCTAGCCCGAACCCTAACCCTAACCCTTCCCCGAAGCCTGACACTCACCCGTCCCCTAATCCAAAACCGTACGCTGACACTAACCCGCGCCCTCACACGTATGCTCCCCCTAAAGCGTTGTCGTACCCTCACCTGGACCCTAAACCGTCCCCGTCCCCTAACCCTAACCCTAGCCCGAACCCTAACCCTAACACTTCCCCGAAACCTGACCCTCACCCGTCACCTAATCCTAACCCGTACGCTGACACTAACCCGCGCCCTCACACGTACGCTCCCCCTAAAGCGTTGTCGTGCCCTCACCTGGACCCTAAACCGTCCCCGTCCCCTAACCCTAACCCTAGCCCGAACCCTAACCCTAACCCTTCCCCGAAGGCTGACCCTCACCCGTCCCCTAATCCTAACCCGTACGCTGACACTAACCCGCGCCCTCACACGTACGCTCCCCCTAAAGCGTTGTTGTGCCCTCACCTGGACCCTAAACCGACCCCGTCCCCTAACCCTAACCCTAGCCCGAACCCTAACCCTAACCCTTCCCCGAAGCCTGACCCTCACCCGTCCCCTAATCCTAACCCGTACGCTGACACTAACCCGCGCCCTCACGCGTACGCTCCCCCTAAAGCGTTGTCGTACCCTCACCTGCACCCTAAACCGTCCCCGTCCCCTAACCCTAACCCTAGACCGAACCCTAACCCTAACCCTTCCCAGAAGCCTGACCCTCACCCGTCCCCTAATACTAACCCGTACGCTGACACTAACCCGCGCCCTCACACGTACGCTCCCCCTAAAGCATTGTCGTGCCCTCACCTGGACCCTAAACCGTTCCCGTCCCCTAACGCTAACCCTAGCCCGAACGCTAACCCTAAACCTTCCCCGAAGCCTGAACCTCACCCATCCCCTAATCCTAACCCGTACGCTGACACTAACCTGCGCCCTCACACGTACGCTCCCCCTAAAGCGTTGCCGTGCCCTCACCTGGACCCTAAACCGTCCCCGTCCCCTAACCCTAACCCTAGCCCGAACCCTAACCCTAAGCCTTCCCCGAAGCCTGACCCTCACCCGTCCCCTAATCCTAACCCGTACGCTGACACTAACCCGCGCCCTCACACGTACGCTCCCCCTAAAGCGTTGTCGTGCCCTCACCTAGACCCTAAACGGTCCCCGTCCCCTAACCCTAACCCTAGCCCGGACCCTAACCCTAACCCTTCCCCGAAGCCTGACTTTCACCCGTCCCCTAATCCTAACCCGTACGCTGACACTAACCCGCGCCCTCACACGTACGCTCCCCCTAAACCGTTGTCATGCCCTCACCTGGACCCTAAACCGTCCCCGTCCCCTAACCCTAACCCTAGCCCGAACCCTAAACCTAACCCTTCCCCGAAGCCTGACCCTCACCCGTCCCCTAATCCTAACCCGTACGCTGACACTAACCCGCGCCCTGACACGTACGCTCCCCCTAAAGCGTTGTCGTACCCTCACCTGGACCCTAAACCGTCCCCGTCCCCTAACCCTAACCCTAGCCCGAACCCTAACCCTAACCCTTCCCCGAAGCCTGACCTTCACCCGTCCCCTAATCCTAACCCGTACGCTGACACTAACCCACGCCCTCACACGTACGCTCCCCCTAAAGCGTTGTCGTACCCTCACCTGGACCCTAAACCGTCCCCGTCCCCTAACCCTAACCCTAGCCCGAACCCTAACCCTAACCCTTCCCCGAAGCCTGACCCTCACCCGTCCCCTAATCCTAACCCGTACGCTGACACTAACCCGCGCCCTCACACGTACGCTCCCCCTAAAGCGTTGTCGTGCTCTCACCTGGACCCTAAACCGTCCCCGTCCCCTAACCCTAACCCTAGCCCGAAACCTAACCCTAACCCTTCCCCGAAGCCTGACCCTCACCCGTCCCCTAATCCTAACCCGTACGCTGACACTAAACCGCGCCCTCACACGTACGCTCCCCCTAAAGCGTTGTCGTGCCCTCACCTGAACCCTAAACCGTCCCCATCCCCTAACCCTAACCCTAGCCCGAACCCTAACCCTAACCCTTCCCCGAAGCCTGACCCTCACCCGTCCCCTAATCCTAACCCGTACGCTGACACTAACCCGCGCCCTCACACGTACGCTCACCGAAAAGCGTTGTCGTGCCCTCACCTGGACCCTAAACCGTCCCCGTCCCCTAACCCTAACCCTAGCCCGAACCCTAACCCTAACCCTTCCCCGAAGCCTGACCCTCACCCGTCCCCTAATCCTAACCCGTACACTGACACTAACCCGCGCCCTCACACGTACGCTCCCCCTAAAGCGTTGTCGTACCCTCACCTGGACCCTAAACCGTCCCCGTTCCCTAACCCTAACCCTAGCCCGAACCCTAACCCTAACCCTTCCCCGAAGCCTGAACCTCACCCGTCCCCTAATCCTAACCCGTACGCTGACACTAACCTGCGCCCTCACACGTACGCTCCCCCTAAAGCGTTGTCGTGCCCTCACCTGGACCCTAAACCGTCCCCGTCCCCTAACCCTAACCCTAGCCCGAACCCTAACCCTAAGCCTTCCCCGAAGCCTGACCCTCACCCGTCCCCTAATCACAACCCGTACGCTGACACTAACCCGCGCCCTCACACATACGCTCCCCCTAAAGCGTTGTCGTACCCTCACCTGGACCCTAAACAGTCCCCGTCCCCTAACCCTAACCCTAGCCCGAACCCTAACCCTAACCCTTCCCCAAAGCCTGACCCTCACCCGTCCCCTAATCCTAACCCGTACGCTGACACTAACCCGCGCCCTCACACGTACCCTCCCCCTAAAGCATTGTCGTGCCCTCACCTGGACCCTAAACCGTCCCCGTCCCCTAACCGTAACCCTAGCCCGAACCCTAACCCTAACCCTTCCCCGAAGCCTGACCCTCACCCGTCCCCTAATCCTAACCCGTACGCTGACACTAACCCGCGCCCTCACACGTACGCTCCCCCTAAAGCGTTGTCGTACCCTCACCTGGACCCTAAACCGTCCCCGTCCCCTAACCCTAACACTTCCCCGAAGCCTGACCCTCATCTGTCCCCTAATCCTAACCCGAACGCTGACACTAACCCGCGCCCTCACACGTACGCTCCCCATAAAGCGTTGTCGTGCCCTCACCTGGACCCTAAACCGTCCCCGTCCGCTAACCCTAACCCTAGCCCGAACCTTAACCCTAACCCTTCCCCGAAGCCTGACACTCACCCGTCCCCTAATCCTAACCCGTACGCTGACACTAACCCGCGCCCTCACACGTACGCTCACCGAAAAGCATTGTCGTGCCCTCACCTGGACCCTAAACCGTCCCCGTCCCCTAACCCTAACCCTAGCCCGAACCCTAACCCTAACCCTTCCCCGAAGCCTGACCCTCACCCGTCCCCTAATCCTAACCCGTACACTGACACTAACCCGCGCCCTCACACGTACGCTCCACCTAAAGCGTTGTCGTACCCTCACCTGGACCCTAAACCGTCCCCGTCCCCTAACCCTAACCCTTCCCCGAAGCCTGACCCTCACCCGTCCCCTAATCCTAACCCGTACGCTGACACTAACCCGCGCCCTCACACGTACCCTCCCCCTAAAGCGTTGTCGTGCCCTCACCTGGACCCTAAACCGTCCCCGTCCCCTAACCCTAACCCTAGCCCGAACCCTAACCCTAACCCTTCCCCGAAGCCTGACCCTCACCCGTCCCCTAATCCTAACCCGTACGCTGACACTAACCCGCGCCCTCACACGTACGCTCCCCCTAAAGCGTTGTCGTGCCCTCACCTGGACCCTAAACCGTCCCCGTCCCCTAACCCTAACCCTAGCCCGAACCCTAACCCTAACCCTTCCCCGAAGCCTGACCGTCACCCGTCCCCTAATCCTAACCCGTACGCTGACACTAAACCGCGCCCTCACACGTACGCTCCCCCTAAAGCGTTGTCGTGCCCTCACCTGAAGCCTAAACCGTCCCCGTCCCCTAACCCTAACCCTAGCCCGAACCCTAACCCTAACCCTTCCCCGAAGCCTGACCCTCACCCGTCCCCTAATCCTAACCCGTACGCTGACACTAACCCGCGCCCTCACACGTACGCTCACCGAAAAGCGTTGTCGTGCCCTCACCTGGACCCTAAACCGTCCCCGTCCCCTAACCCTAACCCTAGCCCGAACCCTAACCCTAACCCTTCCCCGAAGCCTGACCCTCACCCGTCCCCTAATCCTAACCCGTACACTGACACTAACCCGCGCCCTCACACGTACGCTCCCCCTAAAGCGTTGTCGTACCCTCACTTGGACCCTAAACCGTCCCCGTTCCCTAACCCTAACCCTAGCCCGAACCCTAACCCTAACCCTTCCCCGAAGCCTGAACCTCACCCGTCCCCTAATCCTAACCCGGACGCTGACACTAACCTGCGCCCTCACACGTACGCTCCCCCTAAAGCGTTGTCGTGCCCTCACCTGGACCCTAAACCGTCCCCGTCCCCTAACCCTAACCCTAGCCCGAACCCTAACCCTAAGCCTTCCCCGAAGCCTGACCCTCACCCGTCCCCTAATCACAACCCGTACGCTGACACTAACCCGCGCCCTCACACATACGCTCCCCCAAAAGCGTTGTCGTACCCTCACCTGGACCCTAAACAGTCCCCGTCCCCTAACCCTAACCCTAGCCCGAACCCTAACCCTAACCCTTCCCCAAAGCCTGACCCTCACCCGTCCCCTAATCCTAACCCGTAGGCTGACACTAACCCGCGCCCTCACACGTACCCTCCCCCTAAAGCGTTGTCGTGCCCTCACCTGGACCCTAAACCGTCCCCGTCCCCTAACCCTAACCCTAGCCCGAACCCTAACCCTAACACTTCCCCGAAGCCTGACCCTCACCCGTCCCCTAATCCTAACCCGTACGCTGACACTAACCCGCGCCCTCACACGTACGCTCCCCCTAAAGCGTTGTCGTACCCTCACCTGGACCCTAAACCGTCCCCGTCCCCTAACCCTAACCCTTCCCCGAACCCTAACCCTAACCCTTCCCCGAAGCCTCACCCTCACCCGTCCCCTAATCCTAACCCGTACGCTGACACTAACCCGCGCCCTCACACGTACGCTCCCCCTAAAGCGTTGTTGTACCCTCACCTGGACCCTAAACCGTCCCCGTCCCCTAACCCTAACCCTAGCCCGAACCCTAACCCTAACCCTTCCCCGAATCCTGACCCTCACCCGTCCCCTAATCCTAACCCGTACGCTGACACTAACCCGCGCCCTCAAACGTACACTCCCCCTAAAGCGTTGTCGTACCCTCACCTGGACCCTAAACCGTCCCCGTCCCCTCACCCTAACCCTAGCCCGAACCCTAACCCTAACCCTTCCCCGAAGCCTGACCCTCAACCGTCCCCTAATCCTAACCCGTACGCTGACACTAACCCGCGCCCTCACCTGTACGCTCCCCCTAAAGCGTTGTCGTGCCCTCACCTGGACCCTAAACCGTCCCCGTCCCCTAACCCTAACCCTAGCCCGAAACCTAACCCTAACCCTTCCCCGAAGCCTGACCCTCACCCGTCCCCTAATCCTAACCCGTACGCTGACACTAACCCGCGCCCTCACACGTACGCTCCCCCTAAAGCGTTGTCGTACCCTCACCTGGACCCTAAACCGTCCCCGTCCCCTAACCCTAACCCTAGCCCGAACCCTAACCCTAACCCTTCCCCGAAGCCTGACCCTCACCCGTCCCCTAATCCTAACCTGTACGCTGACACTAACCCGCGCCCTCACACGTACGCCCCCCCTAAAGCGTTGTCGTACCCTCACCTGGACCCTAAACCGTCCCCGTCCCCTAACCCTAAACCTAGCCCGAACCCTAACCCTAACCCTTCCCCGAAGCCTGACCCTCACCCGTCCCCTAATCCTAACCCGTACGCTGACACTAACCCGCGCCCTCACACGTACGCTCCCCTTAAACCGTTGTCGTAACCTCACCTGGACCCTAAACCGTCCCAGTCCCCTAACCCTAACCCTAGCCCGAACTGTATCCTAACCCTTCCCCGAAGCCTTACCCTCACCCGTCCCGTAATCCTAACCCGTACGCTCACACTAACCCGCGCCCTCACATATACGCTCCCCCTAAACCGTTGTCATTCCATCACCTGGACCCTAAACCGTCCCCATCCCCTAACCCTAACCCTAGCCCGAACCCTAACCCTAACCCTTCCCCGAAGCCTTACCCTCACCCGTCCCCTAATCCTAACCCGTACGCTCACACTAACCCGTGCCCTCACACATACGCTCCCCCTAAACTGTTGTCGTACCCTCACCTGGACCCTAAACCGTCCCCGTCCCCTAACCCTAAACCTAGCCCGAACCCTAACCCTAACCTTTCCCCGAAGCCTTACCCTCACCCGTCCCCTAATCCTAACCCGTACACTAACACTAACCTATGCCCTCACACGTATGCTCACCCTAAACCGTTGTCGTTCCCTCACCTGAACCCTAAACTGTCCCCGTCCCCTAACCCTAACCCTAGCCCTAACCCTAACCCTAACCCTTTCCCAAAGCCTTACCCTAAATCGTCCCCTTATGCTAACCCGAATGCTAACACCTAACTGTACCCTAACACGTACACTCACCCTAAACCGTTGTCGTACCGTCACCTTTACCCTAAACCGTCCCCGTTCCCTAACCCTAACCCTAGCCCCAACCCTAAACCTCACACTTACCCGAAGCCTTACACTAAGCCATCCCGAAATCCTAACCCGTACACTAACACTAACCCATACCCTAACACGTACGCTCACCCTAAACCGTTGTCGTACCCTCACCTGGACCCTAAACCGTCCCCGTCCCCTAACCCTAACCCTGGCCCGAACCCTAACCCTAACCCTTACCCTAACCCGTCCCCTAATCCTAACCCATACACTAACACTAACCCATGCCCTCACACGTACGCTCACCCTAAAACGTTGTCATTCCCTCACCTGAACCCTAAACTGTCCCCGTCTCCTAACCCTAGCCCTAACCCTAACCCTAACCCTTACCCAAAGCCTTACCCTAAATCGTCCCCTTATGCTAACCCGAATCCTAACACCTATCTGTACCCTAACACGTACACTCACCCTAAACCGTTGTCATACCGTCACCTGAACCCTAAACCGTCCCCGTCCCCTAACCCTAAGCCTACCCCGAACCCTAACCCTAAGCATTCCCCAAAGCCTTACCCTCACCCGTCCCCTAATCCTAACCCGTAGGCTCACACTAACCCGCGCCCTCACACGTACGCTCCCCCTAAACCATTGTCATACCCTCACCTGGACCCAATACCCTCCCCGTCCCCTAACCCTAACCCTAGCCCGAACCCTAACCCTAACCCTTCCCCGAAGCCTTACCCTCACCCGACACCTAATCTTAACACGTACGCTAACACTAACCCGCGCCCTCACACGTACGCTCCCCCTAAACTGTTGTCGTACCCTCACCTGGACCCTAAACCCTCCCCGTCCCCTAACCCTAACCCTAGCAAGAACCCTAACCCTAACCCTTCCCCGAAGCCTTACCCTCACCCGTCCCCTAATCCTAACACGTTTGCTCACACTAACCCACGCCCTCACACGTACGCTCCCCCTAAAACATTGTCGTAACCTCACCTGGACCCTAAACCGTCCCCGTCCCCTAACCCTAACCTTAGCCCGAACCCTAACCCTATCCCTTCCCCAAAGCCTTACCCTCACCCGTCCCCTAATCCTAACCCGTATGCTCACACTAACCCGCGCCCTCACACGTACGCTCCGCCTAAACCGTTGTCGTACCCTCACGTGGACCCTAAACTGTTCCCGTCCCCTAACCCTAACCCTAGCCTGAACCCTAACCCTAAGACTTCTCCGAAGCCTTACCCTCACCCGTACCATAATCCTAACCCGTACGCTCACACTAACCCGCGCCCTCACACGTACGCTCCCCCTAAACCGTTGTCGTACCCTCACCTGGACCCTAAACCGTCCCCGTCCCTAACCCTAACCCTAGCCCGAACCCTAAACCTAACCCTTCCCCGAACCTTACCCTCACCCGTCCCCTAATCCTAACCCGTACGCTCACACTAACCCGCGCCCTCACACGTACGCTCAACCGAAACCGTTGTCGTACCCTCACCTGGACCCTAAACCGTCCCCATCCCCTAACCCTAACCCTAGCCCTAACCCTAAACCTAACCATTACCCGAAGCCTTACCCTAAGCCGTCCCATAATCCTAACCCGTACACTAACACTAACCCATACACTAACACGTATGCTAACCCGAAACCATTGTCATAACCTAATCTTCACCCTAACCCGTCCCCGTCCCCTAACCCTAACACTTACCCGAAGCCTTACCCTAACCCGTCCCCTAATCCTAAACCGTACATTAACACTATTCCGTATCCTAACACTTACACTAACCATAAAGTGTTGTCGTACCCTAACCTGTACCCTAAACTGTCCCAGTTCCCTAAACCTAACCCTAACCGTAACTCTTACCCTAAGCCATACCCTAAGCTGTCCCCTAATCCTAACCTGTAAACTACCACTAACCCGTACCCTAACACGTACGCTAAGTCTAAACATTTGTCATACTCTAAACTGTACACTAAGCCGTCCCAGTTACCTAACCCTAAACCTAACACTTACCCGAAGCCTTACACTAAACTCTTCACTAATCCTAACACGTACACTAACATTAACCCGTACCCTAACACATATGCTATCCCTCAACCTTTCCCGTTCCCTAACTCTATCCCTAACCCAAACCCTAACCCAACCCTAACACTTACCGGAAGCCTTACACTAACCCGTTCCCTATTCCTAACCCGTACACTAACACTATCCCATACCCTAACCCTAAACCGTTGTCGTACCCTAAACTGTACCCTAAACCGTCCGCATCCCCTAACCCTAACCCTAGCCCTAACACTAACCCTAACCCTTACCCGAAGCCTTACCCTAACCTGTCCCCTAATCCTAACCCGTACGCTAACACTAACCCGTACCCTAACACGTATGCTAATCCTAAACTCTTATCGTACCCTAACGTGTACCCTAAACCATTCACGTTCCCTAACCCCAAGCCGTTATAGTACCCTAACCTGTACCCTAAACCATCCCAGTTCCCTAACCGTAAGCCTAACCCTAAGCCTAACACTAACCCATACCCGAAGCCTTACACTAACCCATCCCCTAATCCTAACCATACACTAACACTATCCCATACCCTAACCCTAAACCCTTGTCGTACCCTAACCTGTACTCTAAACCGTCCCCGTCCCCTAACCCTAACACTAAACCCACTTATAGGCCTATAGCTGAGGAAATTTACAATAACAAGACACAACCACCCCAAAGTTTAGGGCTGCTCTGTTTACAAGGGCCTCGACTATGGTACAACTTAAATATCCTAGAAGGAGAAAAAATGGATAAAGAAATTTTCGTACTTACGTACAATGGAATATCACTCAGCAATGAAGTCAATGTCATCAGGCCCGTAGCAGCATAATGAGTGGATTCAGGTACGATGATTCTAAGGAAATAAGTCACACAGAAAAAGAAACTTATGATAAGATATCACTTATAGCGGGAATGGAAACTTGGATACACATGAACAGAATTACAAAACAGAACAGAGTCCCACATTTCGAAAACCAACTTATACTTGCTTAAGGGGAAAGGTGAGTTGGGGTGCTGTGTAAAACCAGAGATTGAAATTAGCACAGATACCATTCCATAAGCCAAATATGTAACAGACAAGACCTACACCTTGCTCAAAGAATTAGATTCAAAACGGCGTATTCACCGCAGAGGAATATATCGGACAATAAGAATATTAAAACGTATGTATTTATATGTCTCCGTAAGAGAATGTAGTGTGTGTAGAGCAGCATACACAGCCGGTAAATTCAGCTAAACCCCATTATAAAAATAAATTTCAAAAACAAAACACAAAGCCAGTGAAGGAGAGAAAACTCTTAAATAATCGTTCAGGGCTTGTGATGAAACTTGGATTTACCACTTCTGCACCCACAGCTGGGTGAGACATAAGGCAGGACATTTGGGGCTGAGAGGATTGGTGAGGTTCGGTGAGCAAATGCAGCCCCTTTGAAGTAATACTGCATGCTACCCATTCCATGGGTCCCAACTCTCCAGGTTTAAGGGATTCTTCCTACAGCTAAAACATGCATGGGAAACCCAGAGGATGCTCCACCGTGTGATCGGGCAACGTTTCTAAAACGCATCTCACTCTTTGTACCTTGGTACACGGATTCGCCATTCCAGACGCTTTACTAAAAATCTCCCCACGTGGAGAGTCACTGCCTTTAACCTCCTGTTTGGCACAGTTTGCAATTTCTGCGGAGGATGAAAGGGAATAGGGAGAACCAATGAGAGACTAGCTGTAGGTGTTTGGACGGTCACATTTTACTCTAATTTCCCACCAGGAAGAAGAATTAACAAAAGGCTCAGCGTGCCGTGACAAAACGAGAAGAGGGCCTGACGCAATCCTGCGGTTTTGCACCCAGCTCACAAAAAAGCGAGTTGAAAAAAGGAGCTCCGGGTCACTGCAATTCACAAACCTGCAGAGTTATACATGACAGCTATTGTCCAAAAATATATTGAGGTAAGGCTACGAAGAGGACTTGAAAGCACGGCAAAATTGCAGGAAATAGATTTCAGGAGGTAGATTGAAACTGCATTTAAAGTATATGAAAAGCGGCAGAGCTTCGACAATGATGCACTTGGCCAAAAAGTACGTATGCTTTTTTTGCTGAATACATGCAGGAAAAAAGCATATGCACTTTTTGTCGAAATAAGCAAGCCTGCAACGGAGATCTGCACTACAATGAAGTCTCACTTTCCATCGGTCAAAAGGGCCATCTAAAAAAAGTGTAAAAACCAGAAAGGCAGGACAGGCCATGGAGAACAGGGGGCCTTGTTATGCTGATGGGTGGGATGTAAATTGCCAACAGCCACTCTGGAGAAGTGTATGGTGTTTCCTGAAACATCTAAAAAACAAAGCTACAGAGCCTAGGGCGCTTCCACTTATGGCCCTATAGCTTAGGAAATTTAAAATCAACAAGACACAGCCACCCCAAAGTTTAGGGCTGCTGTGTTTACAAGAACATCGACTATGGTACAACTTAAATATCCCAGAAAGTGAAAAATGGATAAAGAAGTTGTGGTACTTACGTACAATGCAATATCACTCAGCAATGAAATCTATGTCATCAGGCCCGTAGCAGCATAATGAGTGGATTCAGGTACGATGATTCTAAGGAAATAAGTCACACAGTAAAAGAAACTTATCATAAGATATCACTTATAGAGGGAATGGAAACTTGGCTACACATGAACTGAATTACAAAACAGAACAGAGACTCACATTTAGAAAACAAACTTATGCTTGCTTAAGGGGAAAGGTGAGTTGGGATACTGCATAAATCCAGAGATTGAAATTAGCACAGATACCGTTCCATAAGCCAAATATGTAATAGAAAAGACCTACTGCTTACTCAACGATGTGGACTCAACACCCCCTATTCACCGCAGAGGAATATATCTGACTAGTAAGAATCTTAAAACCTATGTATCTATGTGTCTCCATAAGAGAATCAAGTGTGTGTAGAGAGGCATAAACACAGCAGTGGAAATCAGCTAAACCCCATTATAAAAATAAATTTCAAAAACAAAACACAAAGACAGCGAAAGACAGAGAAATTCTTAAATAATTCGTTCAGGGCTTGTGATGAAACCTGGATTTACCACATCTACACCCACAGCTGGGTGAGACATAAGGCAGGACACTTGGGGATGAGAGAATTGGTGAGGTTCGGTGAGCAAATGCAGCCCCTTTGAAGTAACACTGCATGTTACCCATTCCAGGGGTCCCAACTCTCCAGGTTTAAGGGATTCTTCCTAAAGCTAAAACATGTATGGGAAACCCAGAGAATGGTACACCATGTGATCGGGAAACGTTTCTAAAACGCATCCCACTTTTCGTCACCTTGTACTCGGGTTCGCCATTCCAGACGTTTTACTAACAATCTCCCCACTTGGCGCGTCAGTGCCTTTAACCTCCTGTTTGGCACAGTTTGCAATTTCTGCGGAGGATGAACAGGAATAGGTAGAACCAATGAGAGACTAGCTGTAGTTGTTTGGACGGGCACATATCACTTTAATTTCCCATCAGGAAGAAGAATGAACCAAAGGCTCAGCGTGCCGTGCTGGAACCAGAATAGGGCCTGAAGCAATCCTGCAGGTTTGCACCCAGCTCAAAAGAAAGCGAGTTTAAAAAAGGAGCTCAGGGGCACTGTAATTCACAAACCTGCACAGTTATAAATGACAGCTATCGTCCAAAACTATATTGAGGTAAGGCTACGAAGAGGACTTGAAAGCAAGGAAGAATTGCAGGAAACTGATTTCAAGAGGTAGATTGGAGTTGCCTTTAAAGCATATGAAAAGTGGCAGAACTTTGACAATGATGCACTTGGCCAAAAAGGGCGTATGATTTTTTTCCTGAATATATCAGGAAAAAACGCATACGTGCTTTTACTTCAACCAAGCAAGCGGGCAATGGAAATCTGCACTACACTGAAGTCTCACTTCCCACCGGTAAAATGGGCCATCTGAAAAAAGTGTAAAATCCAGAAAGGCAGGACAGGCCATGGAGAACTGGGAGCCTTGTTATGTTGATGGGGGGGATGTAAATTGTCAGCAGCCACTGTGGAGAAGTGTATGGTGTTTCCTGAAACCTCTAAAAAACAAAGCTACAGAGACTCGGGCACTTCCACCTATGGCCCTGTACCTTAGGAAAATTAAAATCAACAAGACACAGCCACCCCAAAGTTTAGAGCTGCTGTGTTTACAAGAACCTCGACAATGGTACAACTTAAATATCCCAGAAAGAGAAAAATAGATAAAGATGTTGTGGTACTTACGTGCAATGGAATGTCTCTCAGCAATGAAATCAATGTCGTCAGGCCCGTAGCAGCATAATGAGTGGATTCAGGTACGATGATTCTGAGTGAAATATGTCACACAGAGAAAGAAACTAGTCATAAGATATCACTTATAGAGGGAATGTAAACTTGGCCACACATGAACTAAATTACAAAACAGAACAGTCTCACATTTAGAAAACAAACTTTTGCTTGCTTAAGGGGAAAGGTGAGTTGGGGTGCTGCATAAAACCAGAGATTGAAATTAGCACAGATACCGTTCCATAAGCCAGTAATAGACAAGATATACTCCTTGCTCAATGAAGCGGACTCAACACCCCATATTCAACGCAGAGGAATATGTCTGACTAGTAAGAATCTTAAAACGTATGTATTTGTAGGTCTCCGTAAGAGGATCAAGTGTGCATAGAGCGACATAAACACAGCAGTGAAAATCAGCTAAACCCCATTATAAAAATGAATTTCAAAAACAAAACAAAAAGACAGTGAAAGAGAGAGAAATTCTTAAATAATTCGTTCAGGGCTTGTGATGAAACCTGGATTTACCACATCTACAACTACAGCTGGGTGCGACATAAGGCTGGACACTTGGGGCTGAGAGGATTGGTGAGGTTCGGTGAGCAAATGCAGACCGTTTTAAGTAGTACTGCGTGTTACCCATTCCATGGGTCCCAACTCTCCAGGTTTAAGGGATTCTTCCTACAGCTAAAACATGCGTGGGAAACCCAGAGGATGGTCCACAGTGTGATCGGGCAAGGTTTCTAAAACACATCTCATTATTCGTCCTCTGGTACTCGGGTTCGCCATTCCAGACGCTTTACTAACAATCTCCCCACTTGGAGAGTCAGTGCCTTTAACCTCCTGTTTGGCACACTCTGCAATTTCTGCGGAGGATGAACAGCAATAGGGAGAACCAATGAGAGACTTGCTGTAGGTGTTTGGAAGGGCACATTTCACTCTAATTTCCCACCAGGATGTAGAATTAACCGAAGACTCAGCGTGCCGCGCCGGAACCAGAATATAGCCTGAAGCAATCCTTTTGATTTGCGGCCATCTCACAAAAAGCGAGCTGAAAAAAGGAGCTCAGGGGCACTGCAATTCATAAAAACTGCAGAGTTATAAAGGACAACTACCGTCCAAAAATATATTGAGGTAAGGCTGCGAAGAGGACTTGAAAGCAAGGCACAATTGCAGGAAACAGATTTCAGGAGGTAGACTGGAATTGCATTTAAAGCATATGAAAAGCGGCTGATCTTCGGCAATGATGCACTTGGCCAAAAAGGGCGTATGCGTTTTTTCCTGAATATATTCAGGAAAAAACGCATACGCCCTTTTTGGCCAACCAAGCAAGCGTGCAATGGAAATCCGCACTACAATGAAGTCTCACTTCCCACCGGTCAAAAGGGCCATCCGAAAAAAGTGTAAAAACCAGAAAGGCAGGACAGGCCATGGAGAACAGGGAGCCATGTCATGCTGATGGGCAGGACGTAAATTGCCAACAACCACTTTGGAGAAGTGTATGGTGTTTCCTGAAACATCTAAAAAACAAAGCTACAGAGCCTAGGGCACTTCCTCTCATGGCCCTATAGCTTGGGAAAACTAAAAATCAACAAGACACAGCCAGCCCAAAGTTTAGGGCTGCTGTGTTTACAAAAACCTCGACTACTGTACAACTTAAATATCCCTGAAAGAGAAAAATGGATAAAGAAATTGTGGTACTTATGTACAATGAAATATAACTCAGCCATGAAATCAATGTCATCATGTCCATAGCAGCATAATCAGTGGATTTTCGTACGATGATTCTAAGTGAAAGAAGTCCCACAGAAAAAGGAACTTGTTTTAACATATCACTTATAGAGGGAATGTAAACATGGCTACACATGATCTGAATTACAAGACAGAACAGTCTCACATTGAGAAAACAACTTATGCCTGCTTAAGGGGACAGGTGAGTTGGGGTGATGCATAAAACCAGAGTTTGAAATTAGCTCAGATACGGTTCCTTAAACCAAATATGTAATAGACAAGACCTACTCCTTGCTCAACGAACTGGATTCAACACCCCCTATTCACCACAGAAGAATATATCTGACTAGTAAGAATCTTAAAACCTATGTATTCATATGTCTTCGTAAGGGAATCAAGGGTGTGTAGAACGGCATAAACACAGCAGTGAAAATCAGCTAAACCCCATTACAAAAATAATTTCAAAAACAAAACACAGGGACTTCCCTGGTGGCGCAGTGGTTGAGAGTCTGCCTGCCAATGTGGGGAATGCACGTTCGTGCCCCAGTCCGGGAAGATCCCACGTGCCGCGGAACGGCTGGGCCCGTGAGCCATGGCCTCTGGGCCTGCGCGTGCGGAGCCTGTGTCCCACAACGGGAGAGGCTGCAACAGTGAGAGGCCTGTGTACCGCAAAAAAAAAAAAAAAGACAAAACACCAGGACTGCAAAAGACAGAGAAATTCTTACAAAATTCGTTCAGGGGTTGTGATGCAACCTGGATTGACCACATCTACAGCCACCGCCAGGTGAGACATAAGGCTGGACACTTGGGACTGAGAGGACTGGTGCGGCTGGGTGAGCGAATGCAGACCCTTTAAAGTAATACTGCGTGCTACCCATTCCATGGGTCTCAACTCTCCAGGTTTAAGGGAATCTTCCTACAGCTAAAACATACATGGGAAAGCCAGAGGATGGTCCACTGTGTGATTGGGAAAGGTTTCTAAAATGCATGTCATTTTTCCTCTCCTGGTGCTCGTGTTCACCATTCCAACCTCTTTACTAACAACCTCGCCACTTGGAGAGTCAGCGCCTTTAACTTTCTATTTCTCACAGTGTGCAAGTTGTGCGGAGGATGAAAGGAAACAGGGGGAGCAAATGAGAGATTCGGTGTAGGTGTTTGGTCGGGCACATTTCACTCTAATTTCCCATCAGGAAGAAGAATTAACCAAAGGCTTAGCCTGCCACCCCAGAACTAGAATAGGGCCTGAAGCAATCCTGCAGTTTTGTGGCCAGCTCACAGGAAAGGGAGTTGAAAAATGGAGCTCAGGGGCACTGCAGTTCACAAACCTGCAGAGTCATAAACGACAACTATCGGTTAAAAATATATTGAGTTAAGGCAAAGAGGATTCGAAAGCAAGGCAGAATTGCAGGAAACTGATTTCGAGAGGTCGATGGGAGTCGCCTTTAAATCACATGAAAAACAGCAGAACTTCGACGATGATGCAGTTGGCCAAAAAGTGCGTATGCGTTTTTTCCTGAATATATTCAGGATAAAACACATACGCACTTTTTGGCCAACCAGGCAAGCGGGAAATTCAAATCTGCACTACAAAGAAGTCTCATCCTAACCCTAACCCTAACCCTATCCCGTTACCATACCCTAACCTGTACCTGAGACCGTACCCGTTCCCTAACCCTAAACCTAACCCTTACCCTAAGCTGTACACGAACACTAACCCACACGCTAACATGTACCCTAACAGTAACACATAGCCATACACTAAACTTTATCCTAACCCTACCCTATATCTTAACCCTTTCCCGAAACCGTACCATAACCCATACCCTAATCCTAACCCATCCCCTAACACTAACCCATAACCTAACCCATACCCTAATCCTAACCCATACACTAACACGTACCCTAACCCTAAGCCATTGTCATACCCTAAACTGTATCCTAATCCATACCCATTCCCTAACCCTAACCCTAACCCTTACACTATCCCGTACCATAATCCTAACCTGTACACTAACACTAAACCGTACCCTAACACTTACCCTACTCCTAACCCGTGGTCATACCCTAAACTGTACCCCAAACCATACCCATTCCCTAACCCTAACCCTAAACCTTACCCTAAACCGTACCCTAATCTTAACCCGTACACTAACACTAAACTTTACCCTAACACGTACCCTAACACTAACCCTTTGTTGTTCCCTATCCTGTACCCTAAACTGTACCCGTTCCTTAACACTAAACCTAACCCTAACCCATACCCTAACCCGTACCTAACACTATCCCATACACTAAACCTAACCATAACCCTGAACGTAAACCGTACCCTAATCCTAACCCGTACCCTAAAACTAACCCCTACCCTAACCCGTACCCTAACACTAAATCAGCCATACCCTAAACTGTACCCTAACACTAACCCGTACCATAACCCTAAACCATACTCTAAGCCGTACAATAATCCTAACCCGTATCCTAAACCTAAACCTTACCCTAAACCCTAATCCTTACCCCTAGCTTAATTTTGTTTTTCTGTATTTAAAAAAATATTTTCTTGGGTTAAAACAAACTAGCAGAACAACAAAATAGGGGGCTTCCCTGGTGGTGGAGTGGTCGAGAATCTGCCTGCTAATGCAGGGGACACAGGTTCGAGCCCTGGTCTGGGAGGATCCCACATGCCGTGGAGCAACTAGGCCCATAAGCCACAACCAGTGAGCCCTCGCATCTGGAGCCTGTGCTCCGCAACAAGAGAGGCTGCGATAGTGAGAGGTCCACGCACCGAGATGAAGAGTGGCCCCCCACTCGCCACAACTAGAGAAAGCCCTCACACGGAAACTCAGACCCAACACAACAAAAATAAATAAATAAATAATAAACTCCTACCCCCCCCAAAAAAAAGAACAACAAAATAAAACAGAAAGTAACCTGAGTGTCCCTCAAAAAGCTAAGTCTGAAATAGTTAGTACTTTTGTTCTATGGACTGTTATGTAGCCTATAAAAAGTGTGAGAGCTAAATCTGTTTTTCTACAGTGAGAAGCATGATGTTCCAGATGTATAGAACACCTGGATAAAATGAGAAATCTACACATTATGCTGGTCGTTTCAGTAAATGGGAAAGGATAGCAAGTGGTAAAATATTAGCTTTTCCTTTAATATTTAAAATTTCACTTGTTACAAAGAACTTCAATTAAAATTGTAATTTTAAAAAGTAACAATGGAAATTTAAAAGAAAAAGTATATATTGTGTGTTCCGTTACATTTCATAGAATTATGAAAAGCTTCACCCTCTGGCCATTACCTGCAAAAGCAGCTTTAAAACCTATGCTAATTGTCACTTCATATGAACAAGTCCTGTAGGGCTGTAAAGGAAACCTGCCCTCATCATGTCTTGAGGGAGGTAAAGGCCAAAGTATTTCAAAATGTGGCACATATTTCAAGAAAACCATTTGAAGAGCTAAACTGTAATAACCGTTTGAAAAATAAAAGGACATGCCTGAAAGCTCAATTTCAAAGGATTATGAGACACATGCAAATCCAACCACACAGAGGTATCAGCTCACACCATTCAGAATAACCATCAGGAAAGAAACTACAAACGATCAATGCTGAAGAGGTTGTGGAGAAATGCATACCCTTAATTTGAAGTGGGACGTAACCTGGTAAGAGCCACTAATGGGAACAGAGTGGAGGTGCCTTTAAAAGGTAAACATTGAGCTACTATATGATCCAGCAGGCCCACTCCTGGGCCTATAACATAAGAAGACATAATTGGAAAGACACAGGCAGGCAAATCTGCACTGTAGAAGTATTACAATAGCCAAGACATGGAAGCAACCAAAAGTCCATCAACAGATGGGTGGACAAAGAAGAACTGGTACATGTAGAGATGGAATATTAGCTCGGGAAAAAATGAAACAATGCCATCTGCAGCACCATAGATGAGTCTAGAGGTAATCATGCAACTTGTAGTAAGTGAGAAAGTGAAAGACACCTAACGTATATCACCTATAGGTGTTACCTAAAAATTGATACCAATGAAGATATTTCTAGAGAGAAAGGCAATCACAGATTCATTGAACAAACTTATGGTTCCCCAAATCGAAAGGTGTGAGGATTGGATACATTATGATATTGGGGTTAACAGAGATATACAAACACATGTGAAACATATAATCACCAAAGACCTACGGAATACCAAGAGAAGACTACTCAACATTGTGTCATAACCTAACTGGGAAAAGCTTCCAAAGAAGAATAGATATATGTATATGTGTGAAAGAACCACATCTTGCACACCTAGAACAAAAAAAAACATTGTAATCAAATTTGCTGCGATAAAAAATAAAAATTAAATTAAAAATATGAACAAGAAATAATGAGACATAAACTTAAAGGAATTTTTCCTGGCACATTCCATTCTAACTTTCAACCTAAAACAGGACTTCCATTAAGGCTCTGTTGCCCTGCTAACCAGATTTGGTAAAGGAGAAATGCTGCCGCCTTGTGGCTGTTTCACACAACAGCAGCTTTAAACCAAGAGGTAATGGTCACTTAATATTCAAAGTATGTGCAGCACTGTAAAGGACACCGGGCCTCAAAAAATTCCTGGGGTCGTAAATAGACGAGAAAATTCAAAATACGTCAACATTTCAAAAAGACAATGTCAAGAGGCATATTTTGCACACATTTTCCCTTTTCTTTTTCTTTTTGTTTAAAAAAATGCATGGAATAATGCTCAATATCAGGAACTAATAAAGCCATGCAAATGCAATCTACAAAAACGTTCACCTTACCACCGTCGGAATGATAATCAGCAAAATAGTCTACAAAACATGAATGTTGAAAGGGTTTTAGAGAACTCTGTACCCTCTAGCTGCTGCTGGGATGTAAACTGGTAACAGCCAGTAGTGAGAACAGAATGGCAGTGCGTTTAAAGTTAAAAATTGAGCTCATCGATCTGTAATAACTTACACGGGAAAGGAACCAAAGATGAATAGATAGATCCATAGATATAATGAACCAGATTCTGTACACCTAGAACAAACACAACATTTGTATCAAATTTGCTCTGATAATAAATAAAAATTAAATTTAAAAAACAAACAAGAGGTAAGGAGATATAAGCTCTTGGGGGTGTGCCCTGGCACATTCCACTCTAATTTGCAGCCTATTAACACCATTTCCAGGAAGGCTCTGTTGCCCAAAAACCCAGAGTTGGAAAGGTAGAAATGCTGCCGCCTTGTGGCCGTTTCCCGCAAGAGCGGCTTTAAACCCACAGCTAATGGTCACTTAACATTCACAAGGACTCAGGCCGGTAAAGGACACCTGCCCTCAAAAACTGTCCTGAGGTAAGGGATGGCCAACAAAATTCAAAACAGGCAAATTTTTCAAGAAGATAGTATGGAGACGTAAGTTTTACTCACTGCCTTCTAAAAAAGAGGAAAATGGATAAAAGCTCAACCTCAGGAATTATTACACTCATGCAAATGTAATCTGCAAAAAGGTTTCAACTCACACAAGTCGACTGACCATCAACAAAAAGTCTACAGATAATAAATGCTGAAGTGTTTTTTGAGAACTGTGTACCCTCTAGCTGCTGGTGAGATGTAAAGTGATAACAGCCAATAATGAGAACAGAAAGGAGCTGCGTTTAAACGTAAAAGTTGAGCTACCATTCAATGCAGCAGGCCCACTGCTGGGCCTCTCACCTGAGAAGACCAGAATCCGGAAGACAGAGGCTGCAAAAGCTGCACTGCAGCCTTATTCACAATAGCCAAGACATGGAAGCAACCTAAATGTCCATCAACAGATGAAAGGATAAAGAAGCGGTCCACGTACACAATGGAATATTAGCCATGGAAAACAATGAAACACTGCTCTTTGAGGTACCATAGATGAGCCTAGAGATAATCACAGAACATGAGGTATGTTGGAAAGCAAAAGACATATATCCTATGATATCACTTATAGGTGTTACCTAACAACTGACAAAAATGGACATATTTCCACAGAGAAACACACACACAGACTTAGCAAACAAACTATGCTTATCTAAAAGGAAAGGTGGTGGCAATGGATAAATTAAGATTAGGTTTACCATACCTATACAAATACAGATTAAGTACATATATCAAAAAGCCCGAGCACATAGCAAGGGAGGTGTACAGAACACTCTGTAATCCTTTACATGGGAAAAGGATCTGTACATGAATAGATATACATGATGTACGAATGAACCAGATTGTGTACACCTAGGACAAACTGTATTCTAATCATTACCCCGATTAAAACAATTAAAACAATGAACAAGAAGTAATGAGACATAAACTTCAGGGGCTTTTTCCTGGCACATTCCATTCTAATTTACAGCCTAGTAACAGGACTTCCAGAAAGACTGTGCTGCCCTAGTAAACAGATTTGGGAATGGAGAAATGCTGCCGCCTTGTGGCCGTTTCCCACAACACCAGCTTTAAACCCAGTGCTAATGGTCACTAAATATTCACAATCATTGCAGGCCTGTAAATGACACCTGCTGTCCAAAAAAATACTGGGGTCGAAAATCGACCACAAAATTCAAAAGAGGGCAACCTTCCAAGAAGACAATTTCAAGAGGTATATTGTACTCACGCTTTTTTTTCTAAATAAAAGAGAAAGGTGTGGGAAAATGCTGAATATTAGGAATTATTAAAGACATGCAAATCCAAAGTACACAAACCTATCAGCTCACACCAGTCAGAATGGCCATGAGCAAACATTCTAAAAACAATAAATGCTGAATGCGTTGTGGAAAAATGCGTACCCTCGGTGTTAATTGGGACGTGGCAAGATCCACTAACGAAAACACAATGCAGGTACTTTGAAAAGGTAAACACTGAGCTACCAGTCAATGAATCATACCCACAGTTGGGCCTATCACCTGAGAAAATGAGAATCAAAAGTCACAGGCTGGCAATACTGCACTCCAGCAATATTTACCATAGTCAACACTTGGAAGCAACGAAAATGTCCATCAACAGATGAATGCACAAAGAAGTGGTCCATGTACAGAATGGAATATTACTCCACTAAAAAATATAAATTAAATTTCAAAAACAAACAAAATAAGGAGACATCAGCTTTGGTCGGTTTATCCGGGCATATTCCACTCTAATTTATAACTGAGGAACACCACCGGCAGGAGGGTCTGTTTCCCTCGGTACCAGAGTGGGGAACGCAGAAATGCTGCCATCCTCTGGCCGATACCTGCAACAGCAGCTTTGAAATCTGTACTAAGGGGCACTTCATATGCACAAGTACTGCAGGGATGCAAATGAAACCTGCCCTTAAAATGTCTTGAGGCAGGTAAAGGCCAAAATTTTTCAAAATGTGGCACATACTTCAAGAAAACAATTTGAAGGAGTCACCGGTAATAACAGTTTGAAAAATAAGAGGACATGTCTGAAAGCTCAATTTCAAGGGAGTATGAGACACATGCAAATCCAACCACACAGAGATATCAGCTCACACCACTCAGAATAACCATCAGCAAAACAATTACAAACGCTCAATGCTGAAGAGGTTTTGGAGAAATGCATACCCTCAATTTGAAGTGGGACGTAACCTGGTAAGAGCCACTAATGCGAACAGAATGGAGGTGCCTTTAAAAGGTAAATCTTGAGCTACTATATGATCCACCAGGCCCACTTCTCGGGGGTGGGCCTGGTGGATCAATCCTAAGAAGACAGAATTGGAAAGACACAGGCAGGCAAATCTGCACTGTAGAAGTATTACAATAGCCAAGACATGG